>NC_088381.1:39200961-39503846 GCF_037993035.2 Macaca fascicularis | reverse complement strand
CAATGATTAGTACAGAAGCTGCTACATTTTGGGGTGATTTGTTACGTAACAATTAACTATTGTGGGCACCCTACACGTGTTGTGGGGCTCATGGGAGCGTCATCCACTAGACGACAGTCTGGCTATAACAGCATTTAAAAATAGAGGTACCAATTGTGTGTTCGATTTAAACAAGTCACATGCTCCGGTACTCTCCTGTGTGAGGAGCACAACCACTCCTACCACATCACACACACACACACACACACACACATTGATAACGCTACCTGTTTTGTAGATAGTGTTTAGTATGTGAGTGTTGTGTATGACTCAAGTATGAGTCAAGCATATGTGGAGGTTTTCAGATGCTATAGTTTTAGGATTTAATTTTGGAGGAAGTGAACTTGAACAGTTTCAAACTGCATAATTAATGACATTCCATTTCCATGACAACTACAATAAATCATGCCTGCTATCATAAACTTTTAGCCTGTGGGAGTTTGGGTCTTCCTAGCTCACATGGGAGAACAAATTGTGTTAGACTTTCATTTTTTTTTTTAATTGTGAAATGACTGGGGTTGAGATGAAGTGGTGGGAAGGGGTGGGGTGGGTGTGCTCCCTGAGAACCGCTGGACCATTCATTTAGCACCTGGGTTTATCAAACCCCCTAAAGTCAGGGGTTAGCTCTTTCACATCTGCCCCATGGCCAGTACAGTGCCTGGCACATAATGCCGGTTCCTTAAGTATTTGTTGAATAAATACTAACTCTGCTTCTCTCCCTGTTCTTTCATTCTACTCGTAGAGTTTAATAAAAACCCTGTGGAAGGTTCAGTATGTTTCACCTCTACAGAGAAGGATTGAGAAAAAGTATTTCACATTTCTCTGGGGTCAGTACGACAGGACAGTGAAATCTCCCTTCCCTTCTCCCTCCTCACGCCCTGGAGCAGTGGACCTGGAGGATAAGAGCTACGCTCCTCTCCTGGACCCCTTCCCGCTCTGTGAGCACTAGTTGAGGAGTGTGTCAACAACAGCAATAGTGGCAGATACTTGGGGGTGTCTGGAATATCTGAGGAATGGTCTTGTGTGCAGAAGTGAAGTGACTTAATGAGTGAGACCCATTGTCGTTCAACGGGGCCCTTCTGGTTTCATTGTGCGGCCTAGGGTTAGAACATGGCAGCTGGGAGACACTTTGATTTCCCAAACAAGCTTGGCCAAGTCTCCCTCTGTCCTCTGAAGAGGAGGCAAATCTCCCCTCAGGGCAGTCAGTGGATTTGCGCCTGGCCCTGGCGAATGTGGTCATTTCCAGAAGGAAACAAGAATACTTTTCCACTCCGGCATTCGGGCCACTGCAGGGCAGGGAAACCACTTGCCAAGTCAGACAAAGACATTCCTGGCTCGTCCTGGGGCATTCTTTGAGCTCATCATCTGAACCTGATGACAAGAGACAGGAATTGCTGTTGTGAGACTCATGTGTCAGGGAGCTTTGCTGGTTCAGAGAGAGGATTGAGGTCATGAGACCAGGCAGGCTACCATGGCCACCAGCAGCTCTTTAACTTCCATGATGACTTGTAGATAAGCCTGGAGAGATGGTTGGCTGCAGAATGGCAGGAACACTTGTCCTGGATTTGGGTGGCCAGGGACAATAGACTGCTCTTGCTGGAATACTTAGAGCAAGAGCACTTGTTTCTGAAACCAGATATCTTATCTTATCATAACCAGCTCTTGCCTCTCCATTTATAAAGGATGGGGTCAGCTAGACTTGGGAAAGGACAACATGACACAGACATTAAAACAATTGTGTGTCCAGACCTGCCCAAAGGCTGTGGGCGAGTTGGCCAAGTGTGTTTCTGGTGCCCTCAGGTGCCCCTCTGTGGAGCTCATTTTGGACCCACAGATGCCCCGTGCTTACTCCCTCCTCTGCTCCATCAGAATTTATTTCAGTAAAGGATTCTATATCAGTCATGCATACTATAGTGGGAATTAAAGCCATTTAAGCTTTTCCTCTGAGTGTGGCTCTCATGCCTTAAAAGGCAGTCTACTTTGATTTATCAAAGGCCACAGTACAAACCTTACTTAATTCAAAGAAATTCTAGTTTTTTGCTACTTTAGAAAAAATGAATTAAATGGTTTTTACTTAAAAAAAAACACTTACAAGGGATGTTAATTAACTTTTTAATCTTGTAACTTTGGGAAGTAAGTTGGACAATTATTATTATTATTTTTAGAGATAGGATCTCAGTCTGTCACCAATGCTGGAGCACAGTGGTGCGATCATAGCTCCCTGTAGTCTCAAACTCCTGACTCGAGTGATTCTCCTGCTTTAGCCTCCTAAGTAGCTAGGTCTACAGCCATGTACCAGCATGTGGAGCTAAATTTTTTTTTTTGTAGGAATGAAATCTTGCTATTTTGTCCAGGCTGGTCTCAAACTCCAAGCCTCAAATGATCCTCTCACCTTGGCCTCCCAAAGTACTAGATTTGCAGGTGTGAGCCACCATGCCTGGCATGGACGATTAGTTTTATTTCTATGTTGCAGGGAGGAAACTGAGGCAGAGAGCATGAATGATGTGCACAAGCTCCACAATGAATTAATGAGCTGGCATTAGCATGAAGGGCTGTGACTCAGGCACCAAGGTCTTTCCAGGGACCCTATATTCCCAGGTAGGCCAAAGAAAGCTCCATATACCTCCCCTCTGCAGGTGACAAGTATTTCATGCCTGAGTATCATTCAGCCCACAGAACAGTCCTAGGAGCTAGGGACAGTGCCTGCACTCACAGATGCAGGCATAGGGGCTCAGAGAATTTTTAAAAGTTTTTAAATGTTTGTGGGTACATAGTAGGTGTATATGTTTATGGGGTAATGAGATGTTTTGATATGCAATGCATAATAATCACATCAGGATACATGGTAAGCAACTTGTCCAATTGCTTACAACTAGAAAGAGGCAGCATGAGATTTGAGTCCAGGTCTCTCAGGCTCCCAACAGTGCTCTTTGCTGGTAGTGGGTCATTTACAGAGTCCCCAGACCCCTCTCAGCATCTGAGCAGAGAGGGGAAGAATGACATGCGAGGTCATAGCTTCCAGGCCTTTAGCTCTGGGGGAATAGTTGGTGAGGGGCTCCTGGGACCTTTCTAAGTCACCATGGCACTGGGAGTTCCCATGATGTGAAGATCTGCTGAGCTGGCTGGAAAAATGTAAATGATGCACTTCTGGCTTTTTGAAGCCACATTCCATTTTAGTGATTTATCATCTTATAAAGGCAGAGAAGGGCAAAAACAAAGTATGGGAAGAAGTGATTTCCTCTAGGGAGGAAGAGACTAGTCCCTGCTGTGCTGTTTATTTATATAGGGTGGCAGATGCCGTTCTTCTCCTGGATGTTAAGGAGAGGGGGTCTGATTCTCTGAATTTTTCCTCTGTGCTGTCATGAGACAAGGTGTCTGGTACAATCAAGAAAGGGCTTCAGTGTCCACTGCTGACTGCCCAGCCCCCAACCCTCTCCCCACCTCCATGAGCCTGTTAATTGGAAAGAAAGGTCATAGTCTCTCTAGCAAAGCTGCCAGCAATTCATCAAAATACTCAAAGAATTTCTCCCAGTTCATCTACTTTCGTGCATTCATTCATAAAACATTCACCAAGCATCTGTTCATATGAGATGTCATGTTACATACATGTGTATATTTATATATACACATAGATAGTATGAATAATGTATACATGTTATATGTATACATATAATATATGTGTAATATAATATAATATGAATATATTGCATATGAATTTATATTACATCTATGAATTTATATTATATATGAATATGTTATGTGCATATTCATATTATACACGTAATATATACATATATTTATACATGTATATACTATATGTATGCTATATATATATACACACATATATGTATATACAGATGAATATATATTATATACACATAGTAATAAGAAGCTAATATTTGGTGACACTTTCTATGTCCCCAGGCACCATTCCAAGAAATTTACCTTATAACTCACCTCAGCCTCGTATTTGACCCCATCAGGTAGGTATTTTATAATCCTTCATTTACAGATTAGAAAAACAAGGCACAGAGAGAGATAAAATAGCTTGGCCAGGACAACATGGAGAGTTGAACCCAGTCTGCCTGAGTGCACTGTAGTGCTCTCACCCATCACAGAATGCCATCTTCAGGAAGACAAGGCATTCTAACAGAGGTAGGAACAAAGCCTGGGGAGTGCGGAGGAGGGCGGGGCTGTCTGCCAGGGACAGGCCTGTGGTGAGAGAAGTTTTCACTGAGGAGGTGGCTTGTGAACTGAGAGCTCATCTCAGCCTCGAAAATAATTGCCAGCCGGGTGCAGTGGCTCACGCCTGTAAAACCAACCCTTTGGGAGGTCTAGGTGGGAGGATTGCTTGAAGCCAGGAGTTCGAGAACAGCCTGGGCAAAATAGTGAGACCTTGTCTCTACAAACAAACACACAAAGAAAATAATTGCTTTTATACCAGCATAATCAATGGTTGCTCCTTCGTCTCTCCATGGGAATAGATTGACAACAATGATCGCAGCAGTAAGAGTAGTAGTAGCAGCCGCAGCCATGGTAGTATTAATCATGATACAATGCTTGATTTGCCCAGCACTGTGACAGCGATCCAGGGCTTTAGATCTGCACGTTTCCCTGGTAACTGATGCCTACTCTTTCAAGAGCAACATCTGTGCTGGCTCCAGTCTATGTTCTTTTTATTTTTATGTTTTTATAGAGTCTCGCTTTGTCACCCAGGCTGGAGTGCAGTGGCGAAATCTCGGCTTACTGCAACCTCTGCCTCCCGGGTTCAAGCAATTCTCATGCCTCAGACTCCAAGTCGCTGGGATTACAGGTGTGTGCCACCATGCCTGGCTAATTTTTGTATTTTAGTAGAGATGTGGTTTCGTCATGTTGCTCAGGCTGGTCTCGAACTCCTGGCCTCAAGTGATTGGCCCATCTCAACCTCCTAAAGTGCTAGGATTACAGGCATGAGCCACTGCGCCCGGCCTATTATGTCTTTTAAGCCACTCAACAATTCTGTGAGGCAGCTTTTATTATTCCCATTGTGCACATAAGAAAATGGAGTCTCCAAGGTGTTAGGTAAACTGTATGCCTCAAGGGCCAGGTCTGGATGGAGCTGGATTTGAATCCAGGTCTGCATGACCTTCCCACTTGACCTTGCTACAATTTTTAATTGATATCTTTCTAAAACATGCCTCACCTGTACCTTCCTTAGTAAAACATAGCACAACACAATGTAACCTTTTTTTTTGTTGACTCAAAGTCACCCTTTTGAACATATTTGTGAAGCCATTGTCTGTGGTGTCCGTTTGAGCACTAAAAAAGGACCTAGCAGCCACCTGAGCCATCATTGACTTAGCCCAAACTACTCTGCTGTTCTTTACCTTCCCAGAGATACTTTTAGGGATTATTAAGCTTTATGAGGTGATGGAGTTTTATAGCACTATAAATAGCTCAGTCTGTTCTGTCCTTAGAGTTGTTGTTTTTTCAGATCCCCTGCTATGACCTTCTTTGTTCTCTGTCATCACTTCTTTAAGCCAGGTACCTGTCCATCTGTTTCCATGACCTCCACGCTTCCAAACCAGCATTTTCCCACTCTCAGTTTGGAATTTAGGGTGGAACTGATGAAAGGTTGTCCAAGGAAACCAAGGATTGTGTTTGAAATGAAATCCAATATGATCTGTGCCCAAGAAAGAATGAAATGCATGAGCTCTGAGACAGCGGTTTAGATGGGACTTCCCAGATAGCTTCCTCGTTGATTCCTCCCAACAAGACTGTGTCATGGGTAGAGATGGTGGTATCTCCACAGTTTTACTTGCTTAGGGTCATGCAGACTCATGAGCTGGAATTGGACATCAGGTCTTTTTTATTGCCTAGTTTCCTGCCACTCCCCCAGGTCAGTTTGCAGCAAATGGTCAGACACTTCTGGCCATCCACCTGTGGCTTCAGTGGGACCTATCAGGTAAGATACGGTTGAAAAGGTCCTTGGAATTTGGCTCCATAAATTTTAAGGGCCCCCAAATGACTGCCTCAGCTCAAAAGCATCTCTCTCAGGAACCCTGACGCCACTCTGTGAGACACTGATGGTAGCTGAAAATGGTTTCTGGGATACTAAACTACTATAACCCATTAACATCTTAAGAGTAATTAATTTATCATTCATTCATGCATTCATTTGCATGCCAGGTGTCAAGTTCTTTGGCCATTAAGATACAAATGAAATAGCCTCAACTGCATCCCATATATGGTGGGAACTGCTTTCTTTCCTTCCCTTCACTGCTAATTTTCCCAGGGATTTGGATCAGGAAATGGGCTTGAGTTTTTCTTTGTCACCTGGGCTCTGAGCACCAGCTTCTGCTGAATTCATTCCGTGGATGGATCAATTCCCCATCCCTATTCTCTCTGGCTTCATTCCAGATGTACAACACAGTTGCATTTCTTTGATTTCCCACAGAAAACATCACCCATACAGGGTACCCGAGGGTGCGTACCCTATAAGCTGCAGATTCAAATATTAACCCCTCTTCCTCCCATTTTAAAAAATTCCTTGACCGTTTTTACTTATGCAGGTTCCTATCGTGTTTATTAGCTCTCTCCTTTTCTTTTTTATCTTCTGCCTTCCAGAATTCTATTTCATTTCTTTTGCTGGTCAGTTTTGTTCTCTCCAGCTCCAACCTCTCTGGATAACATTTTCTCCTTCCATTACACGTTCATTCGTTCATTCAACAAGGATTAAGCAGTATCTATTCTAACATTTATTAGCAATAGGCTGCCGAATCATTCAGCTTTGGTATACGATACAAGTCATGCCAGGCACTGTTGAGGATACAAAGGTGAATTAGACATGGATCCTGAGCCCATGGTACTGATAATCTCGTAGGGGAGATGAGTTACATGCCAGATAACCAGAACGGAAGTTAGAATGTGTTAAGAAATGTAAATGTGTGGGAAGACAGGCCATGCTGCAGGTGATGAGATGAACAGGGAATGTAAGGACGTACTAGGATACAGTATCAAAAGAGGGATTAGGCACAGGAAGCCTTTGGGATCAATCTTTCTCCCTCCATTCCCCCACCTTAAAATCCTGACTCTTCTCTCAGACTGAGCTAAAGCAGGGATGAGAAGGGAAGTGTGTCCCCTTCCCTGGAAGCATGGCTTGGACCTCTTGACTCTGTTAATAGTGATAGCCATGATCAATACCCCCAGTTCTCTGTGTGTAACTATTAGAAGAAGCACCTGCCACATAGTAGGTACTCAGTGTCCCTTTGCTAAATGAGTGAATGGATGTTGAGGAGGACCGATAACTCATTTGGGTTTGGTACAAGATACAAGTCATCCCAATGAAAGCATAGAAAGATATAAGAACCTGGCTGGGAGTCAGGAGATCTGAGTTTTAGTTCTGGGTTTAGTCATCTTTTACCTTCTACCTTGGGCAGGAAGTCACTTATCCATTCATTCATTCATTCATTCATTCACTCAGTTGTTCAAAGAGCACTGGAAGTATCTCCTTTGTGTCTGACTCTAGGCAATGAAAGCTGAAGAATGGGCACAAGTGGGACAGACAGAAACATACCCAAATGATAAAGAAGTTTCATACAATTTAGGTAAGAAATGTAATAAATATTAGAATACAGAGGTGCTCTGAGATCCCTCTTAAACTGTTTTGCGAACAGAGAGGATGGGATGATTGTCTTAACCTTCCTTTGTCCAGCCTGTCTGGACAGTCTAATTTAAAGCAATATCCTTAGAGTGCATTTAAATTGCTTATATCCTGTGACACTGGGAATAGCGAACTCTGCTTCATTCTGAAAAGCATGATTGCATCAAGGAGTAAGATGTAGGACATATGGGTCACATTTAATGAAAATACATAAACTAGTTTTTCTTTGATCCCATCCACTTAACATCCTCCAGGTGAGTTTAGGAGGCACTTACACCTCTAGGTCGGAGGAAGGCTGCAGCACGGTTACTGAGGAGGGATGCGCAGTGCCTGTGTGGGACTCAAGGTATAGGACGCAAGCCAAGCTCTGCTTCCACTTGCTGCTCTGCTGGAGCTGAAATAATAGCATTTATTCCTTATTCTAGAAGTATCCTGGGACTCAGCTTCCACTTTTATTATATGTGTGTATATATTTGCAAAAATACATTTGCAAAGTTGAAAACAACAGAGAAGGCACATGTCAAAATGTTATTAATAATAGCAGTCCAGCCAGGCACGGTGGCTCAAGCCTGTAATCCCAGCACTTTGGGAGGCCGAGACGGGCGGATCATGAGGTCAGAAGATCGAGACCATCCTGGCTAACACGGTGAAACCCTGTCTCTACTAAAAAATACAAAAAACTAGCCGGGCGAGGTGGCGGGCGCCTGTAGTCCCAGCTACTTGGGAGGCTGAGGCAGGAGAATGGCGTAAAACCCGGAGGCGGAGCTTGCAGTGAGCTGAGATCCGGCCACTGCACTCCAGCCTGGGCGACAGAGCAAGACTCCGTCTCAAAAAAAAGACAAACAAACAAACAAACAAAATAATAGCAGTCCACAGAGTTCTTACTATGGATCAAGTGCTTTAAAAGTATTTTTCCAGTTAATCCCCATAACAAATGGATATGGCTAAGTATTCTCCCCATTTTACAGATGAGGAACCGAAGGCATCATTAGGTGGAGGTGCTTGCCTGAGCTCAGTGCCCAGCCCTCTCTCTGCCAGGTACCAGGAACCAGAGTCCTCCTCTGCAAGGAGCTCCCAGTCCAGCAGCATCTCTTCTCTCACAGTGGTGATGTCATCTTTTCAGATGAGAGTCAGGACCCTGAAGGAATTATGACAATCAAGGTAGGTCAAGATGGGAGAGTGGCCACATTACTTCAGTTATTCGAAATATACACATAAGATTTAAAATAACCAGATTTCAATGTTAAGCATCATTCTCATTTTTGAAAATAGAAAAAAAAAATGGAAAAAATGTGACTAAAGAGAAAATAAAGTGAAAGCAAAAATCGAAGAGATTTACTATGAGGAAACGAGGTGTGATCATAGATGTAGAAAATTACAATAATTGTAGGCAAGTGCAGGTGTAGCTCTACAGCAACAAATTGGAAAACCTAGAAGAGATGAAGCATAAATAGATGCAATAGGAGGTGAAACACTTGAATAGAGCAATGCAATTCTTTGTATATAATGCTACTTTATTTAGATGACCACTTCTACCGAGGCAGGTGGATCATGAGGTCAGGAGTTTGAGACCAGCCTGGCCAGCATGGTGAAACTTTGTCTCTACTAAAAATACAAAAATTAGTGGTGGTGCACGCCTGTAGTCCCAGCTACTTGGGAGACTACCACTCCTATATTCCTCAACAGATTTAAAGGAGGAGAATATGTGATCAGATTAATAAAGGCTGATAAGACATCCAATAAAATTCAGCAGGCTTTCCTAAAAAAAATTCTGAAGAAGAATAGAAGGAAATAGCTAAATGTGATAAGTATTATCTATCAAAAGCCAACACCAAATATTACAAATGGTGATACATTAAAGCATTTCCATTTAAATGTGAAGCAAGGCAAGGGTATGCACTATCTCCATTATTGTTCAACATCATTTTGGAGGTGTTAACAAGTTCTATAAGATGAGAAAGTGAAATAACTTGTACAGGTTGAGCTTCTCTCATCCCAAAACCTGAAATCTGAAATGTCCCCAAATCTGAAATTGTTGAGCACTGACATGTCGCCACAAGTGGAGGATTCCACTCAAAAGTACTTAACACAAACTTTATTTCATGCATAAAATTATTTAATATATTATATAAAATTATTTTTAGGTTATGTATGTAAGGTGTGTATGGAACATAAGTGAATTTCATGTTTACATTTGAGTTCCATCACCAAGATATCTTTTATATCTATGCAAATATTCCAAAATATAAAAAAAGTCTGAAATCTGAAACACTTCTGGTGCCAAGCATTTTGGATAAGGGATACTCAACTTGTATAAAATTTTAGAAAAGAAGAGATAAAATTGCCCTTTTAGCCGGTGCCATAATTGGATCTAGAAAACCCAAGTATTCTAGAGTTGGTAGCACAGGTATGTGAATGCTGTCCTTGGAGGTGTGTGCAGCACACTGGCATTGGCTGAAACGTGTGTGTAGTGGCTAGACATGGGAACTCAGGCGACAGCCTCTCAGTGGACAAATGGCAGAATGAGTAGAGTGGACGCATACCATGGAATATTGGGCAGTCATTAAAGAGAATGACTCAGATCAATACTACCTGACTCGAAGGAATTTCCAGGATGTATTGTGAAATTAGGAAGGTAAGGTGCAGACAAATTTGTATAGCAAAGTCCCATTTTTGTGACATAAACTGTGCTCCCATGTTTGAATGAGCATGAAGAAAGGTACTGGAGGATACATGCCAAGGAGGGAGATGGGGAAATGAAGCCAACCAAGCCAAACCAGACCAGACCAAACAAGATCAGACCAGATCAAACTACACCTGACCACAGCAGACCAGACCAGACCAAACACAACTAAACCAGACCAGACCAACTAGTCCTGTCCAGATCAGACCAAGTCAAACCAAACCCAAACATAGCAGACTGTTAAAGTGTCCCTGATTAAGCAACTTGAGTGACATCCCTTTTATGTTATGTATGTGTGTGTCTGTATGTAGATGCATATAATCACAGATGAAATGATGGTCATTGAATTATTGATGGTGACAACTCAGTGTATGGGATCTCAGGTGACTTTTTATTTCCCTTGAACTTTTAATATTATTTGATTTTAAAAATATAGAGAGTATGTATTATTTACATAATTAGGAAAAAATGGAAAATTTTGTTTTCATTGTAGAGTGATTTTTGGAAAAAGGAGGGAAAAAAGGAACCTCATTATTCTGCAAGTGGCAGTATAAGGGGGCCACTCTCCTCGGTGGCCCTTCTGCAGCCCACTTTGGTAAGGTGTATCTATCCCAGAGCCCGCTGTGGAATGCAGAGGCTGAACACTGACCGCACAGACCTGAGGGACCCTCACGCACACAGTACGTTTCTGGACTCCAGCCACATGGCGGTACATCTTCTATGTCTCTGGCTTTTGCTCTGAACCTCTTCCCAGAAATTTCAGGAGAGAGATTGGGAGGGACTGTAGGAAGCAGAGTGAGCTCAAAGTCCTCTTCCAGGACAGGAAACCAAGCCCTGCTGTGGCCCACACAGAAATGAAAAGATAAAGCTGATTGGGACACAGGACTGAGTCATTCCTAAGGGAGCTCACATTTTCACATATTGATGGATAAGAAGAATCTCTAGTTACACTGGTGTAATTCCCCAGGCTTTTCTCTTTCCTGGTCCCAAACTGCTCTGGAGCATGTGGCTTTCCAGGGGGACCTGTGGGATTAAGAAGAGAGTGGGCCTACGGCCCTATTTCCAGTTGTCTACTGTGGAAAACAAAGTACAGGCTCTCATCTGAATCCGTGGCATAGTCTCTGGTTGGGCTTTCTATAATCCTTTCCTGACTCTGCAACGAAGGGTTGAGCACGTCCACACTCCCTTTCTCCCCGCAAGTCTTGATGCTGGAAAGGAAAGCACTGCAAAGCCACAGCTCAGTGTTGCAGCTCTGTTTTCATGCAAAGCTTGAGCTCTCTTTGTTCTCAACTCTGTTGTCCTTTTACTTTTATTTACCTGATGCGAGGAAAGAGTTAAGTCTAATGGCTGAAACATGAAAAATGTCAAAGACCAGCATGAGAACTAGGCCCAGAGGTGCCTCTCCCTGTCTCTTTCTCCAGTAGCTTTCTCAGTTTTGGGGGACATTGACGAAGTCTCCCACAATATCTTGCACTAAGTAGTTGTTTGTTAAATACGTATTGAAGTAAGGTCTTTGTCTCCCCCAATACCGCATGAGAGGCCATGCATGAACCTGCCTGCTTCACTCACATGTCAGCATGGGCTTGTTTATCTGGTTAACTCACAGACCTACCCATCTGTTAGAATAGCTGGGTGTTGTGGCGGGGGCCTGTAATCCCAGCTACTTGGGAGGCTGAGGCAGGAGAATCTCTTGAACCCGGGAGGCGGAGGTTGCAGTGAGCTGAGATCATGCCACTGCACTCCAGCCTGGGCGACCGAGCAAGACTCCATCCCAAAAAAAGAAAAAAGTCCCCTTTCATTCTCTGGGACTCCTTAGGCCCTGATAGAATGAGTCAAGGGCAGACATCTTTTGAGGCCCGGGGCAGTGGGGAGAGGACAAGCAGAGAGGGAGTGGTAGATCCAGAGAGGCCCTGCCACAGAGAAAGATGGAAGGGAATGCAGTCAGGAAAGGGGAAGGAAAGCCCTTCAAGAGAGCTTGGGGGACCTCAAAGATAGCCAAATGGTAATGGCGACAATAATAGGATAATCGCCACTGGGCAAGGATTGGAAGAAAAATCATTTTCTCTCTTGCTCTCCAGGGGATGTTTCTGGATTGCTTTTTCTTTTACTTTTCAGTGTTCCAGCCCAGGAACAGCAGGAAGGGATCCCTGGGCCAATGCCACATGCATTGGTTCTGGGCTTTCATGCCTGGGTTGCTGCGTCTTTCAGTAGGAGATAATTGGGTAAGGCAGGAAGAAGGGCCTTGCACACCTAACAAGGCAGGGGCCCTTGTCCAGCCAGCTGGGCAGGGACAAGGGAGGTTCAGGAGAGGCTAGGGCAGCAAAGAAGTTCACTGTTACAAAACCAGAGAGGTAGGTTGAGCCTGAGCCCCGAGCCCTGGGCCAAGCCGTTTCAACACTACTCTAGCTGGCCTGGGGAAAGGGGTTCATTGCTGGCGCCAGCCCAGGTCTGAGCAGCCTAGGTTCAGGGTGGGTTCCGGTTATACTGTCTGTTTTCCTGCTCCGGGCCCCTCCCCAGCAGGACTGGCTGGCCTGCAGGCCTGCAGAGGGTCAGGCCCACCTCCTCCCTGGGGACAGGAGCTACCCTGACCTGTGGCTCCCTGTGCACCTTGTCTTTGTAACCCAGTGTCAGCTATTCTGGATAGATCCTCCATCTCTTTTCAGGCCTCCCCAGCACTTAGCCAGGTGTCTCCTACACAGGTGATCTCAGAACCAGCTTTGAGGTCACACAGACTTGGGTGCAAATTCTGCCTCTGCCTTGAATCAGCTATGTAGCCATAAGCCGGTGGAATTCTCTGAGCCTGTTTTCTCGCCTATAAATCGGTGATAAATGCTTCTTAGAGCAGTTGTGAGGACTGAATGAAGTAATGCATGGAAGATGCTTGCAGCTCAGTGCCGTGCCACACACACACATACGATGGCCACCAAGCCTGGAAACAGGTCTTATCACTTTATTATGTATTGCAATGTCATATTGATAAGTCATTTATCATGATTTTGCCTGTGTTTGCAGAATCAGTGGCCACTGACTGATTCTGGATTGAGTTGAAAGCCCTCAATCCATGGTCATCCATTCACAGTGACAACCAGGGACAGCAGGTGTCTAAGCACTTGCTGCCTTTCATGGTTGAGATTTCCCTTGGTTGTTTCCCCTCCAGGACACCCCAGCTTTCTCCCACTTTTTGGAAGGGATGCCATCCAGGTCTGTTTCTGATGAACAGGGAAGGTGCTCAGAGGCAGGCGGGGCATGAGGATATCCCAGGGTAAAGTCAGATCAGGGCATCCGCTGATGCGGATGGGGTTGGGCACAAGCATTCCTTAGAGACCAACAAACCATGTGGTACTGACACACCGCCTTCAAGGCCCCACAAATCAGCACTTGGATCTAATTGCTGTTTGCCTGCCACACACAGAGATTTTAAATATTCAGGAGGATCAGAAAAGTGGGCAGACTTTCAGTGGTTGCTAAATCATCAATCTGACTGTTCTATGCACAGTTTTTGAGCACCTATGTGGCAAGGGCATAGGCACAGGTACTAAGAGATGGTCCCTGTCCACAGGGGGCAATGTCTGTTTTCGGGGGAAAGGAGAAAGTGCCCAGGATAGCATAAGCTGGAGAAGCTCACAGGGAGAAAGACCACCCAGACCTGGGCATTTAGTGAGAGTTGCCCAGCAGAGCACCCACGTTGATTTAATTGTTTGTTCTTTCATGGAAACATCACACTTAGGCTACTTTGAGAGAATATTGGTGGTGGCAGTGGTGGAGTGTCAGTAACCTGTGACACTCCTCATTTTGGGCTTCTAGAGCAAAGGCTGGCAAACTTTTTCCATAAAGGTCTAGATAGTAAATACAGTCTTTCCCTGTCCTCCTCCTTCTCCTCCTTTTTATAACCCTTTAAAAATGTAACAACCAAAATAAATAAATAAATTTTAAAAATATATAACAACCACTCTTAGCTCAATGGCCATATAAAAGCAGACCAAGGGCTGGATTTGGTATACAGCAGCAGTTTTCTGACCACTGTTCTAGAGAATTACCAGAAGCCTGATATCATTATTATTAACAATAATAATAACTTAGCCCTGAGTTTAGTGTGCAGACACCAAGCTATGCACTTTACCTACATTATCGTATATGCTTCTCATAACATCCCAGTGAGTGAGGTACTATTATTATACCTTTTCTAGGTGAGAATTAAGGTGCAGAGAGGTTAAGTAACTTTCTCAAGGGCACTCAGCGAGGAAGTGGTAGAGGCTGAATTTAAATTTAGGTCCATGTGATGGAAGCACCCACTTTCTTAGCCTGCATCATGCCAACCTCAGCACTGCCATGTGGGAGCACAAGGAGGCTGGGATAGTGCTTTTCCTTCCAATGGCTCCAGGGAACAACCATGTCACTAATAGGAAAATGTAGGCTGGGTACGGTGGCTCACGCCTGTAATCCCAGCACTTTGGGAGGCTGAGGCGGGCGGATCACAAGGTCATGAGATCGAGACCATCCTGGCTAACATGGTGAAACCCCGTCTCTACT
The DNA here is from genome assembly GCF_037993035.2 of Macaca fascicularis. Taxonomy (NCBI): domain Eukaryota; kingdom Metazoa; phylum Chordata; class Mammalia; order Primates; family Cercopithecidae; genus Macaca; species Macaca fascicularis. The sequence continues at coordinate 39,488,952 of NC_088381.1, read as the reverse complement.
AAAAACACAAAACAAATTAGCTGGGAGTGGTGGCGGTCACCTGTAGTTCCATCTACTCAGGAGGCAGAGGCAGGAGAATCACTTGAACCTGGGAGGCAGAGGTTGCAGTGAGCCGAGATCGCACCACTGCACTCCAGCCTGGTGACAGAGTGAGACTCTGTCAGAAAGAAAAGAAAAGAAAAGAAAAATGTAGAGAAGTAGATGGAATTGGGTAGAGGGTTGAAAGACACACAATCTGGCTTTCTAGTGGTTTCCCTGTACTCCAGGTATTGCTACTGACATAAAGAGGCAGTAGAAGCAGAGAGGATTGTAGCAAGTCGCACTGATTGCAAAGATTATCTTCATTTGATCATATTTAAAATGGGGGTACAGTGGCCACACCTGTCCCCACTGCCCTCCTATCAGCTCGACTATGATAGAGGACTCTCTGCAAGGACTCTTAGTAGCTTCTGGGGCATTAATTAAATGAGAGTCTGGATTTATTCATTCATTCCATATACACATGGCTCCATTCCAACAAGGATCTGATATATATAAAAGATTGCATATGTGATTATTCTTTCTCCAGTGAGAGTGGGAAAATAGCTACCAGCTCTGAGAACATACTTTAAGATTTTTTTTTATTTTTTTGAATCCAGAGAGGAAATTAAAATGAAGAGAAGAAAATAAATGCATTTATTACTTCCCAGAATGAATTACTTAGAAATTTTTAAAAAACCCAATAAACAAACAAAAAAACACACACATACACACATAAAAGAAAGGGGTAATTTTGGGTTGCTTTCCCAAAGACAGGCCCTGCCGCAGTACACAGGACCCAGCTGTTGCCCATTAAGGATGACACAGAGGGCTGGGCATGGTGGCTCATGCCTATTATCCCATTGCTTCCAAGGCAGGAAGATCGCCACCAGTCTGAGGGTAACTCAAGGTAGCCCAACTGAGTGGCACTGACCTCTGTTCCACAGACCCTTGGGCAGCCCTGAGACTCAGAGGGTTGAGAGGTCAAAACTATTTTCATAACAATACCGTGCTGTGTGGACACTTGCACTCCAATGGTGCAAAAGCAAAAGGAGAGTATAAAACGGCTGGTGCCTTAGCATGAATCAAAGCCAGCCCTCAAAGGTGCTAGCAGTCTTGTTCTTCTCTGCTGCTATGCACTCACAAGGAAAAAAAAAAAAGGGCAATATGGGTTAAGAATATCCTGATGAAATGGTAAAATAATTATATGGAATCTCAGCCCTGGAGCAGGAGTCTAGTTACCACCATGTGATGGAAGGGACCGAGGCAGAAAGCATGGCGGGGAGCTGCAGCGGTGCTCTGGAGCGAAAGCACGCGTGTGAAAACCGAACTAGCTGCTTCTCTTTGAAACACCACTTTTAATCAAAAGAATGACTGACAGGCAAACTCTGTTCTCTAGACCTGTATTTGGCAGACAATTTCCTGAATATGGGTGAACTAGATGTCTACTATCGGCCAGAATGGAACAACAGGAACGGAATTACCTTCTCCCACCTTAAAGAACTAAGAAAAAAAAAAAAGCCAGCTAAAATACTGAAAATAACAGGCTCAGGACAGCGAACCCTGAGAAGGGACACAAACGAGCATCCCAGCTTGCTGTCTGGAGCGAGTGTGCAGGCTACAGAGCAGTGGAGGGATCCAAACAGAGCCAGGGGCTCCCTGAATTGAGAAAACAGTGTTGAGAACTCAGGGAGGTTAGGGCAGAGCACTAGAGGGGAGAGAGCTGCTCAGAGAAAGAGAGAGATTGCTCCAGAGATCTGCAGAGGAAAGCTTTAAGCACTGAGCTGAGCACTGAGCTAGGCCTAGAGGCCTGTGCAGAAATCACTTCCTCATAATGGATGTCAGGCAGCAGGGACTGTAGGTAGATGAGGTTTGGCGGGACGCCTAGGGGCCCCATGACTCTCCATGCGTTTTTGTCTTTTATCCCCAAACCTGTCACCCTTCAGAGCCCATTAACCGAATGGGCTGTGGCTCAGGAAATGGAAGCTAGAGGGGACAGAGCTCATGGGCTAGGAGTTCTCTTTGCTGGTGTCTTTGGCTCTAAAGCAGTGCCATTGGCAGAAGTGTCCTGAGACACGCTGGGCTGCCTCACCAGGAGCCTGAGGATGGAGTAATGACACACACGCTGTACAGTGTCTCACGGTAAGTCCTGGAAGTGGCCTACATACGTCCTTCTATGTCACGGGTTTTGTAAAATTTATAGTATAATTATTACTTTTTATATTTTTTTCTTTAAAGGGGCCCCCAAATTAATAAGGTTCAGGGTTCACAAAAATTGGATCCTCCTCTGGTAAGGCAGTTTCCCACACCTAGATTCCTCTTGTTACACAAGAAGCCCCACTAAAAAACCACCCATTTTTCCTTCCTTCATTCATCCATGTAACACAGAAGCTCTGGGGGCTCGCCACGTGCCGGCCCGGCCAGCTCTGGAACTCAGGGATGAACGCCACACCACAGCTGCAGCCCCTGCCTTTGTGCTCTTCAGTCTGATGGGGACCAAGGGAGAGGAGGAGTCACCCGAAGCAGTTGAACTGAACGGGTGGTGGATGCGTTGAGGGAGGGGATGGGCGCTGTAAGCAAGGACACGTCGGGGCCCCAACTGCTGGAGAAGCGGCATTTGAGTGCAACTGTGAACAGGAGCAGGGGCTGGCCAGGCAGAGGGCAGAGGGCGGCTGCCGGGAGGGCTGACTTCCAGGCAGAAGGGGAAGGCAGCTGTGTGCAGGGCGGGGACTCAACTGCCGTGGCACGGTTTCAGCCCAAATCATAGGCTCTTTTTACGATTCTTTGTAATTCTGCTCACATCAAAGTGAAAATTGCCTGCATCTGGACAGCCACTCTCTCCAGGCCAATTACAGACACCGTTTCTGGAGTGTCTCCTGGTAGCTCACCACTTCCTCCCTGCAACACCAGCCCTGTGGGCTTGGCCAGAGCTGGTCCTTGTAGGAAAGCCAGAGCAGTGAGGGACAGGGGTGTGGGGTGACGGATGGACAGCTACAGAGGTGACCAGCAGGACCACACCCCCAAAGGGGCATCAGGAATCTGACCTTGTCAGGGAATGTTGGCGCCCAGAGTAAGTTGCTCCTAAGCCTCTGCTAAGATGTCTGATAGGTGTGAGTATACTCCCCACACCAGGTCAGAACTGACCGCAAAGCCATTTTCTAGGAGGAGGCAGCTGCCCACAAAACCTCCAGCAGCTCCCTGGGCCTGAAATGCCCACTGTGAGAGTTATCCCTTAAAGAGACATGTCCTGTGCCGTTCAGTGAGGCTGAAGCACGGCTCTCTGGGTCAGCGGATGGAAGGATGGAGGCGAGAGGAGGTGGTGAGATCGGGCACTTAGTGAACACCTGCCCATCTTGTACCAGGCATCGTGCCACTGGGCGTTTACAGGTACATCATCAATTCAATCCTCCAGTGCACCTTGGTGGTGGATAGTCTTGTCTCAGATAAATCGAGGCCTCTTGGTTTGCGCTTTAGCTTTCATTCACAAGGTGTTGCATTCAGAAGTAACAACAGAGCTACATCCAAACATAATTGAAAAGCAATTTAAATAGTTTCTGTTGTCTCTTGAAAAACATCTAAGGGGATTATATATCCATCGAGCATAGCAAAATGTTTAGAATTCTGTGCCACCGTGTAGCTGCTCCCACTCCCCGACATCAGAGTAGGGCAGCTGCTCCGAGATCTGCCATTGCCCCCTCTCAAAATCCCCCCTCACTCTCCAGGGACTTCTCCCTTCTCCCCTTTCCCTTTGTGGATAGCTCTCTGCTCTTTCCAGTGGCGATCTAGCTGGCCTTCCCCGTTCTGCTCAATCCTGCAGGCACAGTCCCCAACCTAGGAGGGCCCAGAACCTCTTGCCAAAGGTCTCTGACCCCAGGGCTACATGTTTGTTTTGTGAAGCCTTTGACGTTTGCGGGGAGGGAAGAGGAGGAAAGGGCCAGGGTCTTGTAAAACTGGAGTCATCACGAGGCTGGCCCGCCCAGCACCCGCTGCGGTCTGGTCCTTGTGCCCACTTCAGACCTGCAGGCTGAGCGACTGAGGGAAGGGAAGGGAGAGAACCCTCCACCTGGGGAGGGGAGGCCCCGAGTCAAAGGGGTAGCCTTCCAGGTGTGCATCGAGGTGTGCAGGCTGGCTGCAGTCTGCAGGAGACAAATGTTCCCACCTCTGTGAGGCTCTACTGAGAGACTCAAGGTCATCAGTCAAGATAAAAAAGGACTCTCTGGGCAGAAAATTCAAGCCATTGATTCTTTCTCCACTGGGAATGAGAAGAAAGAACCGTGACCTTCTGTAGCCTACAGACAGCAAGACAGAGGCAGCTGCCATTTGGTGTGAACTGTCTTCCCTCCTGCTGCGCTTGCCCTGTTTCCCCTCCCTCTTCCCTTCAATCTGAGAAATCTCTTGGTGTCAGTGGCTCTGCTTCCATTCTTCCCTCCCTCCCTTCTTTCTTTCCTTCCACTTTCTTTTTTTTGGGGGGGGACGGAGTCTTGCTCTGTCACCCAGGCTGGAATGCAGTGGTGCGATCTCAGCTCACTGCAACCTCCATCTCCCGGGTTCAAGCAATTCTCCTCCTCAGCCTCCCGAGTAGCTGGGAGCACAGGCATGCACCACCACGCCCAGCTAACTGTTCATATTTTTAGTAGAAACAGGGTTTCTCCATGTTGGCCAGGCTGGTCTCAAACTCCTGACCTCAGGTGATCTTCCCGCCTCGGCCTCCCAAAGTGCTGGGATTACAGGCATGAGCCACCATGTCTGGCCCCTTCCTTCCACTTTTTTTCACTCTTATCACCAAGAGGACTGGTTTTTAAAAGAAGTCCTGATCTCATTGTCAGTGTCTGCACATAAGACTCACTTGGGGAACTTTTACAAAAAGGATCTCCCCTCTTTCCAGACCAATTAAATCAGAAACTCTGGGTAGGGCTGGGGCATCCGCATTTTTGAAAAAGCTCCCTCCAGGAGATTCTAAGAGGAAACTAGGATTGAGAACGCAGAGACCCAGAGACTGTTGGAACTGGAAGGCACCTTAGGGCTTGCCAGGAGCCCAGGAGCCCAGGCCTACAGAGCTGGGACTATGCCCCTGCACTGGGTTTGGTGCCTGGCTCAGCAATGGAGGCCTCTGTGGTGTGGGCAGGAACTGCAGGGCCTCTGAAGGTCAAGCTAACCGGGAAGCTTTATCTGCCCCCCAACCCCTCCTACGCACCCCCATCCCCGCCCCCAGCATCCCACCTCATCCTGAAGGTCTGAGGCACCCTCTGAGAAGTGAAGAGAGGCTGGAGGGTCTGGGCTCTGCTTGGCCACCACATCTCCAGCTTTTATAAAGAGCAATACTGCGGCTCTAAATTCCCAAACCCGGGGCATTTTTGGCAAGTTATTAATCCCTATTAAGCCAGCCATTAATCTCAATTAACTTGATTGCTTAATTAGGCAGTGCAAACAAAGAAGGAAGTCCATAGAGATTGCTCCTGGGGCACCAACAGGCTGTGTGGTCTTTGAGAACCAACAGGAGTCAGGGGCCTGAGTTCTGTCAGCCCTTTTGCCAAGATCTGTGTGGAGCACAGCATTTCGCATCACTAAGCCAGGGGTTGATGAATGGGCTGTTCCAGTTAAAGGGTTATGTAGATAAGCAATTTTCAAAGACTTGGAAAAAAAAAATAGATTCAAACTTAAAAACCGTACTAAACAGTCTATAATTTCTCTTTGCTACAAATTGCACTTCAGATGTGTGCCCTGTCATTAGTATTGCACTGTGAAGGTTGATTAGAATCACATAGCACTGTAAATGGTAATAACAGGCACTCAATAAAAAGTTACTAAATAAATAAAAATATTTCTAAGATTCTGAACTGGGCTATCAGGGAATTTACTTTGATTGGTTTATATTAATACATGTTGCCCAGGCACGGTGGCTCATGCCTGTAATCCTAGCACTTTGGGAGGCCAAGGTAGGTGGATCACTTCAGCCCAGGAGTTCAAGACCAGCCTGGGCAGCATGGGAAAACCCTGTCTCTACAAAAAAATACAAAAATTAGCCAGGTGTGGTAACGCACACCTACTCCGGAGGCTGAGGTGGGAGGATCGCTTGAGCCAGGAAGGTCGAGGTTGCAGTGAGCTGCAATTGTGCCACTGCACTCAGCCTGGGCCACAGACTGAGACCCCGTCTCAACAACAACAACAACAAGAATGTATGTTAATGTAGCAAAATTGAAAGTTGTGGAAAAAGACAAGAGAGTCAAGCTGAGATCACCATTGTAAAGTTTTGTGTTGGTGTTTCTAGTTCTGTTTTTTCATGTACATATGCATAACTTTCAAAGATAAAATCTCTGCTAGGCATAAGTGGGGCTGGGCAGATGGCCTGCATGAGTTTTAGGCCCTCATGCTAGATTCTGTTGGGAGCCTGCCTGGATCCTCTATACCGCGGGGGCACCTGCCCCCAGCTGCTGTGAGTGTTGCATGCTGATGGCTCGTGGTTGTTTACTTCTCTGGAGACTTGCCCTTTACCAAATGGGAGCCGCCAACCCTGAAAATGCCTGGAGGTTATCCAGGGAGGGCAATGTCCTTCTCCCAGGGGCATCTCACAGCTCATGACTGCCTGATGCTGGAAGCAAAAACCTAGCTCCTTTGCCTCAGTTGACACTGGAACAGCTTTATGGTGTTTTATGTTTTCTCAGCTTTATGAGTCTTATGTCCCAGAGCAACCTGTGGATCAGGCTGAGGTTAGATTTTTAGCTGAAGCCAGCTCTTTGCTTAGCTTCTTTTCTACCTCATTCGACTTCCTCGACTACGTTACTGGTTTCTCTGGGGCCATATCTATAGGAATTGCTGGCTTAGCTCTACTTCTGGAGCACCTGACCTCTGGCAGCTCCTTTCAGCTCTAGCCCTTTAGGACCAGAGCGTGAGACTTGCTCCTCAAAGCAGCCTCAGCATCACCTGGGGTCTTGTTAGAAGTGCAGAATGTCAGGCCTCAAGCCAGACCTACTGAGTCTGCACCTGCATTTTAACAAGATCCCAGGGAGATTCTTATGCACATTAAAGATTGAGAGGACTATCCTAGATATCAGTGTGGTAGGAGAGAGTGAGGTAGGGCTGGAGGGGAAGGTGGTTCTTCTTTGGCCTAATCTCCACTGGAGCCCAGGGAGGGTGAATGAAGAGGGAAGACTATGTTAGGAAATCTAAGGATTTACGCAGCATCCCTGAAGGCAGGGTGAAGAACACCTTTGCAGTGGAAACATATGAGGAGCTGACAAAAATGGAGGATTCATTCTAGGCAAGGAGGGGTGGTCCCTGGACAGGGAGGGTTGGGTGTGTCGTCTGCGGGTTCTAATTCCTTACCTTCCGCCAATTCAAGGGTGCGTGAGCTGGGGTGAGCCTCTCAGCTCTCTGGGTTTTCTGTCCTTCCATATATAACATATAGGATTTAGACAAGTTGATTTCAAAGATGCCCTACAGGTTACACCCTATATAGGTCCAAGAAGAAAACAACAACAACGAAAATGGCCCCTATAGCTACAGTCACAAATCTTAGGCAAAGATGACAGACACATCAATTGACAGAGGCAGTTGCTGGGATGTAGAACCCATAGCCCCAAACTTAGGACCTGTGCATCAATTCTATTTCATTGCATCAAAACTTTTTTAAAAAAAAGAAAGAAAGAAAAAAGGAAGGAAAGAAGGAAGGAAGGAAGGAAGGAAGGAGGGAGGGAGGGAGAAAGGGAGGGAGGGAAGGAAGGAAGGAAGGAAGGCAGGGAGGGAGGGAGGGAGGGAGGGAGGGAGGGAAGGGAGGGAGGGAGGGAGGGAAGGAAGGAAGGAAGGAAGGAAGGAAGGAAGGAAGGAAGGAAGGAAGGAAGGAAGGAAGGAAGGAAGGAAGGAAGGAAGGTGGTGAGACCAGCTAGGTCGGGGAGACCCTAACCCAGTGGCGCTAGAGGAATTAAAGACACACACACAGAAATATAGAGGTGTAGAGTGGGAAATCAGGGGTCTCACATCTTTCAGAGCTGAGACCCCTGAAAAGAGATTTACCTATGTATTTATTAACAGTAAGCCAGTCATTAGCATTGTTTCTATAGATATTAGCTTAAAGTATCCCTTATGGGAAACAAAGGGATGGGCTGAAATAAAGGGATGGGCTCTGGCTAGTTATCTGCAGTAGGAGCATGTTCTTAAGGCACAGATCCCTCATGCTATTGTCTGGTTTAAGAACGCCTTTAAGGGGTTTTCCGCCCTGGGTGGGCCAGGTGTTCCTTGCCCTCATTCCAGTAAACCCACAACCTTCCAGCTTGGGCATTATGTCCATCATGAACATGTCACAGTGCTGCAGAGATTTTGTTTATGGCCAGTTTTGGGGCCAGCTAATGGTCATATTTTGGGGGGCCTGTTCCCAACAGAAGAAGGAAGGAAGGAAGGAAGGAAGGAAGGAAGGAAGGAAGGAAGGAAGGAAGGAAGGAAGGAAGGAAGGAAGGAAAGGAAGGAAAGGAAGGAAGGAAGGAAGGAAGGAAGGAAGGAAGGAAGGAAGGAAGGAAGGAAGGAAGGAAGGGGTTGAAATCACAGAATGGGTGCTCTCTAAGAGGTACATGCAGTGACCAAGGGAAACAACGGAGTGAGCAGCAATTCTCCCAGCTTGTGGGACCGCATGATATAGACAGAATGGCCCTGACATTGAAGAATGCTCACTGTCATGTCACATTGCTTCCTGCACAGCAATGTGCCTCCCAGAGCTTGCACAGAGTTTGGAGGTCAGTTCCATACCATGGAACCAAATCTGCCTGGTCAAATTCCAGATGCTTAATGAAGAGAGTTGTTTCTGGACAAACTTGGGCTGGCGAGGCTGTCACGCTTCTTAGTCACCTTCCTTCCTTTGGAATTTCCCCTCCTGGCCTCAGATGCCCAGAGCTGCTTAGGAAGCCCTCAGGGTGGTGCCTGATCAAGGCTGACCCCCTATAGACAGTGGTTTACGTTCCAGAATTTTCCCAACCTTTTTCCTTCCATCAAACTTTTAGGTCAGTTTCCTCTCCTGTGCCATCTAATCCAGGAGCCAGTAGTTACATGTGGCTGTTTATGTTTTAAATGCCAATTAATTAAAATTAGGCAAAAATTCAGTTTCCCAGTCTCACAAGCCACATTTCAAGTGCTGAAGAGCTGTATGTGGTTAGTGGCCACCGTATTGGACCATGTAAAGAAAATAGTTCCATCATCACAGAGAGTTCTATTGGACAATACTCGTCTATCAAAAAAGAAAGAAAAAAGGAAGGAAAGAAGGAAGGAAGGAGGGAGGGAGGGAGAGAGGGGAGGAAGGAAGGAAGGAAGGAAGGAAGGAAGGAAGGAAGGAAGGAAGGAAGGAAGGAAGGGAGGGAGGGAGGGAGGGAGGGAGGGAAGGTGCTGAGACCAGCTAGGTCGGGGAGACCCTAACCCAGTGGCGCTAGAGGAATTATTCAGCTGGCAATATATCTGACCAGTATACGGCATACAGGAGGGGGAGTATTCAGAATGCCTCCAGGTTCTGCCTCCACGTATCCACTCCTCTGGCAAGCCGTCCTTTCACTCTTCCTTCAGATCCTACCTGCTGTTCTCTGAAAGTTCTGCCTCTGGAGATCTCTGTGTCCCTCCCCTCCTGGTCTCTTATCACCACAGATAACTGAGCTGTCTACCTTCCATCACTGTGCTGAAATCCCCAGTATGGCCTCAGACTTGCCAGCAGCTTCATGGTCATTGCTCATATTAACTAAAATATCAGGCTGGTGCAAAAGGAATTTTTGAAAACATTGAATTAAAGGTGAGGATTTAAAACAATCAGGGGCATGAAGTCCCTCAAACCATCTTCTGCTTGCTCTTCTTACATCCCCAGTACAGCAAGGAGGCCTCAGAGTCTTGAAGTTGAGAGCCAGCTAAGTGCGTGAGATAAGGGTCCAGTTGACCTGCCTTTTACACAGCCAATGGCATGCCTCTTTTAGGCCCAGCCTAATTCCCTGGAAGAACAATAGTTGTCACTTTTTTTTTTTTTTTTTGAGACAGAGTCTTACTGTGTTGCCCAGGCTGGAGTGCAGTGGCGCCATCTCGGCTCACTGCAACCTCTGCCTCCCAGGTTCAAGCAATTCTCCTGCCTCAGCCTCCTGAGTAGCTGGGATTACAGGCACGTGTCACCATGCCCGGCTAATTTTTATACTTTTGGTAGAGTTGGGGTTTCACCGTGTTGGCCAGGCTGGTCTCAAACTCCTGACCTCAAGTGATACGCCTGCCTCGGCCTCCCAAAGTGCTGGGATTAAAGGCATGAGCCACCATACCCGGCTAATTGTCGCTATTGGACATCACATATGGGACAGGTGCACCCATCATCTCATTTAAGATAATTGAAATATTTCATTTAGTTGGGTATTGGGATGGTTTCTTTCACAGATAATTCCTGTGGTCTCTATTGGGATTAATTTAGTTATTAAGGCAGGGATAGAGGAAGGAAGCAAACACAGCTCAAGACCTTTGCAGATATTCCCTCATTTAATCCTTACAAAAGCCCTGAGTGTAAATCAGGCAGCTTTGCCCACATGAGTGTCCCTATCTCCAGGTTAGCACTGTCACCTGGGTCCCTGGATGGCAGTGACAGTAACAATAAAGAATAGCTATAATAATGATGTTTCACAGTTGCTTACCACTTGATGCTTTTCTCTAATGATGAACTATTTTAAACATATATAAAAAAACACAACACCCAGCTACCCACCCCTTAGATTGAACAAATGTTAACATTTACCATATTCGTTTTAGATTAAAAAAATTATTGCAACAGTTGTAGTGTCCTTTGTATTCTTCCCTGATTCCATTCCCCTTCCTCCTCCTCAGAGGTATGGATTATTCTAACTCGGTGTGTACATTTTTCATCTGAGTTTAGGACTTTTATTGGTACGTGTATATTCAATAAACAATTCATAGTATTTTTGTGTGCTTAAAATTTACATCAATACTGATAAGATTTGGCTGTGTTCCCACCCAGATCTCACCTTGAATTGTAATGATCTGCACATGTCAAGGGTGGTACAGGTGGAGGTAATTGGATCATGGGGGTTGTTTCCCCCATGCTGTTCTCGTGATAGTGAGTGAGTTCTCCCGAGATCTGATGGTTTTATAAGGGACTTCCCTCCCCCCGCCCTCCTTGACACTCATTCTCTCGCCTGCTGCCCTGAGAAGAAGTGCCTTCTGCCATAATTGTAAAAAGTTTCCTGAGTCCTCCTCAGCCATGCGGAACTGTGAGTCAATTAAACCTCTTTTCCTTATAAATTACCCAGTCTTGGGTATTTCTTCACAGCAGTGTGAGAACAGACTAATACAAATACTTTACACATTCTACAACTTTTTCTCTCAGCATTTTGTATTCAAGATTTATGCATATTGATACTTGTAAGATCTAGTTCATTTTATCTGCTGCATAATATTCCATTGCATGAATGAATCATGATTTTTTTTTTTTTTTTTTTAGTAGAGATGGGTTTTTAAACATTAAGACCTTTATTAACAGGTGCTTGGAGTTTGCTGACTTCTTTGAAAAAATCAAGTTGTGAACTTTTATTAAAAATTAAAAATGAAGTTCTTAAAAATCTCAACTTGACCAGCTATGAAACAATTTTAAAACCTTTAAAGACGTATTGAGAAAAACCAGGCTTTAAAAACAAAAAAAACACGTTTGTTATTACCAAAAAGAGATCTTTAGGTAAAATTAATAACCTAATGCTGCATAGATAATGCAGATAGTTCTATTTATCTGATCAACGGGCAAAAAGCAAGCACTTAAGGTCTTCGGCTCCAATCTTTTGTTTATTTCTTATTGCTGGAATTTCATATTTCTTGTTGGATGACTAAACTGTATAATGGTAGAGATGGGAAGCCGGCATTTAGCCCTCCCTGCTCAGCCTCGGGAGCAGACGAATTCTTGGCTGGTGGATGGGCTGCTTTTGTCTCTTTGCCATCTTGTGGTTTAGGGTTTTCTAGGCGTCTGTGTCGGTAATTGAAGTTGCGGAGGTACCGACGTTGAGGTGACTGCTGACCTTGGGTGTCACCTCCTTGATTTTCTTTATCCTCTTCATTGCCGTCCTCTCTAGGTTGTCTTTGGCGAGGAGAGCCCCTGCGGAACGGTGGTCTATATCCCCGATACATACTCTGCCTCACTAGTCTACCTTGTTCTCCTGCACTCTGGTTGTCAGCAGCCTCCATCCCTCCTTCCTGCATGGGAAGGTTGGAATACTGTGGTGGACGCCCATAGGGTCTCCGCATGGAGTCAGGTGGGAACCTTTGCCTGCGGTAGGGCCGGCGTCGTTGGGCCTGGCCTTAGGGAGCACTCTCTGATCCCTCGTTCTTTTCCCCACTCGATTCTGGTAATTTTGCTGGTAATTGCGTGGAGGACCCCTACGACGTGGACAGCGTCTATAATGGTTACAGTCTGCTGCATATGTACTGCCTTGAACTGGAACACCACCAGGACCTGTAACGGGTGCTGCCTCCGCACCCTTTTCTCCTTCAACAACATCAAACTCCACAGTTTCTCCATCTCCTACACTGCGAAGGTACTTCCTGGGGGGTTATTCTTTACGGCAGTCTGGGGTACAAATACATCTTCCTTGGTGTCATTCCTGTTGGTGAAACCATATCCGTTCCTTATATGGAACCATTTTACTGTTCCCACAACCTTCGCTGCGATGACCTTCTTGTCCCCGCCAGTAGGCGTCGCCTATGTGAGGCCACCCCGGACACCGCTCCCTGCACCGCTGCCCGTGGTGCCGGGCTTGGTGTCGGCGGCGCTGAGGGCGTGGGCGGCAGGCGGCTGCTGGGTCTCAGCCTCGCTGCTTAAGGTTAAAATGATGGTGACTGGGGCCGGCTGCGGCAGCTGCGGCTCCTCCCGGGGTGTGATGGTAATTAGGCCGGCGGAGGCGGTGGGGCTGCGCAGGGCTCTCTGGTCTGCTCTCAGCTCCCGCTACCGATCGAACTCGAGATGGGGTTTTACCATCTTGGCCAAACTGGTCTGGGACTCCTGACTCAAAGTGATCTGCCCGCCTCAGCCTCCCAAAGTGCTGGGATTATAGGCACATGCCACCGTGCCCAGCCATCGTGATTTCTTTCTTCATTCTCCTGCTGATGGACATTTCGGTTGCTTCAAATTTTTCACGGTTACAAAACAATGCTCCAATGAGCGTACTTGTATGCCTCTTCAGGCACGTGCTCAGGAGTCCTGGGCTGTGTGTAAGTAACTTCAGTGTTCATGTGATTCCACATGGTCTCATGTTTAATCCTCATAAAGTCCCAGTACGTTTCATTGACTAGGTGTAATTGTCCTGTGATAGACTTGAGGCAGTTCATAGACATTACAACTCACCCAAGGCAAGTCAACCGGCTTAATAAGGTGCTAACGTGTATTCCCTTAGTCCAACATCAACGGATGTGGTTCAAGTGATGGCCCTGGAACTTTCCAGTTGTGCAATTTGAGGCAAGTTACTTATACTTACCGAGCCTCAGTTTCCTGTAGCACTAGGAATTATACCATTTGTTTTGTACTGTTGTTGTAAAGATTAAATCAATGTGTATAAAAAGCATCCAGCCCAGATTCTAGCATGTGGCAAGTGTATATTCCATATTATTTAAAACTAAGAATGATAAATGCTCAGAAATATTTTTAATAAAAGTAATGGATTATATGGGCATTTAATTCCCCAAATGTGACATTGTTTTTCCAATTTCCCCCCACCATTCTGAAACAATCATAATTGTGTATAACTAGTTCCTCAGGATTGTACAGTATGCCAGCTTCTGTGACAGAAGAATGTGAACTAGGAACAAAGGCCACTAGGGCAGAAGCCATCTGACTGTTTTATAAGAAGGTGCATTTTGATAACTAATATTCACATGCCAAAGAAGGACTTTACATGCCACCAGAACACAAACACATCTACATGGTAAAAAAAAAAAAAAAAAAAAAAAAAAAAATCTCGTTCTTTCCCTTACCGTTTGTGAGCATCTCTTTGGAATTTGGTTTTCCTCATCTGCACAACAGATCTTTGTTCAAGAATCTCTGTTCAAGTGTATGCAAGTATATGTGAATGTATAAAATGCCCCATGGGGCCCTTAAGTAAGTATAGATCAGTATAGATCATTCAAACTAATTTTATTCAATGACGCTTGTTCTCAAGTTTCTTGTTCTGATTTTATTTAAATGTGTCAAGATCCTTTCAAGCAAGGCTTGGGTTTCCCACTTTCCTGAAATGTGCTTGGGGGAGGGTGGACATGTAATAACAGTAGACAGAGGTCAGATTTCAGAATTAGACAACTTGGGTTTGCCATATGCAAGCTGTGAGGCCGTTGGCAAATGACATCACCTCTCTGAGCCTACCTCACCTGACAAATGAGTGCAGAAATACCTGCTTTGTGAGGCTGTGGCAAAGATTTGATGAGGTCCTGTACACAAAACACGAACTCTACAAATATTAGCCTCCCTCCTCTTCCTCCTCTCCTGCTAAACTTAAGGCTACTGCCCTCTATACCAAAATTCAAGACGGCAAATTCTTTTCTTCTCCCTCTAAAGGCTTTAGATGCAGCAGCTTGTCATTCCTTCTTTACCACCAACACTTGGAAAGAGGAGGCTGTATCATTGGCAGTATTCTTTCTTTCCCAACTGTGCCAAATTCTCTGCAAACCATCAGCTCTTTATTTTGTGGCTGAGTTTTATAATTTACCAGTTGATGTGGGTATTTACCATCCTTGGAAACAGCCCAGGGATGCTTTTCTCTGGGGGTTTATCAAAACTGCTGAATTTGAACTCTTTCTGCCAAAGCCCCTTCTATAGGATTTGGAGTAGGTTTGTGGATTGGCAGATGCTGTCATAGCAGGAGACATCCGTCCATAAAATGAGGGTTCCACTGAATATGCCAGCATGATGTGCCCATGCACCACCAGAGGGGACACCCAGCAGAGACTGACAGGTCAGGTACAACACAACCCATCCCCGTTCTGTCAGGTGACGCTAGAGCAGAGGCAACGGAACCCTTGGTAATCAATCAAGGTGTCAATCCAGATGGCCTGTGATGGAGGGATGGGGGCTATAGGAGGGCGGGTGGGTAATGAAGCTCTCACAGCTCTCTCCCATGCATGGTTAATGCATGAGGCGACATTCAATCACCTCCCAGCGCAGAAGTTGGGAGCAGGAGAGCAGCTAACTGTGCACCTAACCACATCCCTACCCACACTGCTGGAGTCAGGCTGTAGCTGGACAGTGGCCTTGGACTGTTTCCCAGCACATGATTTCCGATGGGGCCAGAGAAGATTTCCCAGGGACTGGATTAAATTAGCTGGCATTCTTCCCTCACCCAGAAGGACATGGCAGCAGGGCTGCTGGGCTTCTGTCTCGTGTTGAGTGATGGCACAGGAGGTATCACTTTCAATCCTATACAACGCTGGAAAAGGCTGGTGTAAAGGAGGGATATCAGGCATGAGGAACTGGGCCAGGATAAGAATAAGATTGGCAGGAGCACTCTTATTAGGCCAAGGCTGGGGACAAGAACCCAGGGAAGGCAGAGAGGCAGAAGCCACGTGAGGCAGAGAAGCATTTCACAAGTAATATGCTAACAAGAGTTGGCTGCAATGACTGCCTTTGAACAGAGTACCTACCTTGGTCCTGCTGTCCAAGGAAGCTGTCCACCATCCAAGCAGTCATCCATCCATTGCTCCTGGCCTGCAAGGGACCCAGCTGACTCCTCTCCTCCAGCTCTGGAGGTCTCTACACCCACCTGGGAGTGAGGGCAGGTACAGTTCAGTGCCATCAAGGGAGGTGGGAACTAGAAAGAATGCCCCATCTTCTTGGGCTTCTTTTCTTTCTGATTTGTTTTCTGAGGTCAGAGCTAGGAGTAGTTAACAGAGAGAGAGAATGCTATTCCAGGGTCAGGGGACCGTGAAAAATTCCAATGATAAGGAAAAACATCTATGCGGGGAGTTGCATGCAGTTTAGCAAGGTCTGGGCATGTGATTAGCGATGTCAAAGTTCACATGTCCCAAACAATTCCTCATTACGTGACTTCCCCCAGGTCTTCTCTACTCCTCATTCCTTCTTACCTGGGGAGAAGTAAATGGAACTCCATCCTTGTAGCCTTCTAGTAACCCATGCCAAACCCTTTAAAGTCATCCTGACTCCTCACAAACCCCATATTTAATCTCTCAGCAAGTCTTGTTGCTCCTGCTTCACAAATTCCACCATCCAGCTCTAAACCAGCAGCCGTTGTCTTCCTGCTGGTCTCCCTGCCTCCAGTGGTTCCCTCCAATCCACCGTCCAACCTGCCTCCTAAGTGATCTTCCAGAACATGTCACTTCCCTTTTAAGATCCCTCCGGTGGTTCTCTGCAGTTTTTTTCTTTTTGAGACAGGGTCAGTCTCTGTCCCCCAGGCTGCAGTGCAGTGGTGTAAACATGGCTCACTGCAGCCTCGATCTCCCAGGCTTAAGCTATCCGCCCACCTGTCCCCCAAGTAGCTGGGACTACAGGTGGCCATCATACCCAGCTAATTTTTTGTAGAGACGAGGTTTTGCCATGTTGCCCAGGGTGGTCTTGAACTCCTGGGTTCAAGTGATTCGCCCACATCGGCCTCCCAAAGTGCTGGGATTACAGGTGTGCGCCACCATGCCTGGCTGTCTGTACTCTATAGGATAAAATGAAATCTCCTTTATATGGCTCATAATGCCTTTTGTGATATGACCCCTTCTTACTTTCCAGGCTCCTCCTTCAACATTGGCCCTACCTTTGCCCCAGTAAACACAGCCCAGGCCATTTATTTTTTCGTTTTATTAATAAGCCATTCATCAAATATTTATTGAGTGATTACTAAGTGCCAGACCCTGTTGTGGGTACTGGAAATGTAGCAATGCAATAAACAAAATGAATTATCTGCCCTCAAAAAGCTTAGATTCTCTATGGGTTGGGGGAAGTAGGACAGAAGTATTTAAACAGACAAATGCACGGTACATCCGATAAGGGCTAGAGGAGATAAAGCAACGCAGGAGAATGATTGGTAGAGGTTTCTGGTATTCATCCATATTCAGTTGTTCCCTCCTTCCAGACTGCGACATAGGAGGGTCACCCTTCCCTACGCCCCTCACCCCTTGCAGCTAGATGGAGGCATGCAATTAGTTCTTCCAGTGGGTTGTGTCCCTCATTGGTGCAAGATGTGCCAGCATTCACTTTCCCTGCAGGAACCAAGGAGACCATGTGTACCAGTACCAGTAGCTACAAGATGGCAGAGCCTTCTTCAGCCTGGATGGCAGAGTTGCTACTTGGAGGACAGTGGTGCTGGCAAGTTGGTCAGCCTGCAGCAGAACTTGGGAGAGGGACAATAACAACCTAACTGGAGGCAGTGTGTACTAGGCTGCCTAGAGAAATACCTGAGACTAAGTAATTTATAAGAAAAGAGGTTTAATTGGCTCATGGTTCTGCAGGCTATACAGGAAGCACAACAGCATATGTTTCTGGTGTGGGGAGGGGGGTGGCTCAGGAAGCTTCTAAGCATGGCAGAAGGCAAAGGGGAAGCAGGCCCATCACATGGTGAGAATGGAAGCAAGAAAGAGAGCATGGTGGGGCGGGGAGGTGCCACACACTTTTATATGACCAGATCTTGTGAGGACTCACTATCACGAGGACAGTACCAAGAGGATGGTGCTAAACCATTCCTGAGAAACCAATACGATCACCTCCCACCAGGCCCCACCTCCAAAACTGGGAATCACATTTCAACATGAGATTTAGGCGGGGACAAATATTCAGACTATATTACAGTGGCAGTGAGGATAGAGCAGGAGGGGGCCAGGATCAAAAACTCTTTTAGGAAGTAGGACTTATAGCAGAATAACCAAGGGGTTAAGGATGAGACAGGAGGCTGGGATGAGTCCCTGGATGGGTGCCTGGGTGACCTAAAGAACACAGAAGATGAGGTTCCAGGGCTGGGGGAGAGATGATGAAGTCAGCATGGGGCATGGGGAATTTGAAGAGTCTGTTGGAGCCATCTCATAGGTATTTGGATCTGAGTCAGGCACCCAGAAAAGTGGTCTGTGGTGTTTATATAAACTGAGGAGTCCATGAGAGGCAGATGATATTTGAAGCCATGGTAGTCGCTGAGATGACCCAGGAAGAGGGGCAGAAGCAGAAGGAAAAAAAGCAGAGAGCCTCCCAGCATTAAAAGGGGCAGGTAAAGATGTCCTCAAGGAAGACTGAGGAGGAGTAGCCAGGGTGTTATGAGAAGAGCAGGAGAGATTATGGTATAAGATGGGCTTCTCAGAGTTCAACATATACAAATTGCCTGGGGATTTTGTGAAAATGCAGATTCTGGCTCAGTTGGTCTAGGATAGAGCACAAGATTCTGCACTTCCATAAGGCTCCAGGTGATGTTGATGCTACTGGTCTGTAGATCACATGTTGAGTAGCAGAGATGTAGGAGAAATCATGGGAGAGACTTTTCAGGAGGATAAAGTAGTTGGCTATGACAGGCATGCAATGCTTGCCTGTCTAAGGTAGGAGCAGAGAATGAGGAGTACTGAGCTGTTTGGGATTGAGAAATTCCAGGGCAAAAAGACCCTGCTCCTAGTGACCAGGATTACTTGGGCCAGGTAGTGCCATGAGACTGAGCTGCATTCTTGGATTTTGAAGCACATGCTTGCTCCTCTCACCTTTGGTAGAAGGTTCATGTCTCTTGGGACCCTCAGGCAGAGCAGGTGTGTCCCCTCCACCATGTAAGTAGGGCCAGGGCTGTTTGAGCCGACCTCTGATAAATAAACCTGGATGGGCTCTCTAGACTCTCCTTATCCTGTTGATGAGTCTGCACTAATGTTTTAAGCTGCCTTCTGCATGGCATGGTCCTGCAGACACCTGACTCATGGGCTTCCTTAGCTGTTGCACATGTCAGCTAGAGGTACCTTTGGAAGGCAACAGTGTGAGTTCCTCTTCCATGACAACCCCACTTCTGAGAAGGACCCAGGATGCCAGGCTGGAGAGGGAGTTCTCCACTCCAACCTTCTCTGGCTTCCTCCAAGGGCACATACCTCAATGAGACACTTGAAGTGCTCCACAATTTGGACCTTATTCTTAACTCCTACATCTTCCTTAGGCCTCTGTTCCATTCTTCTGGCTCTCTTCTCCTCCAGCCCCAACAATCTACATCTGCTTCCTAGAAGACACCTTGAAATACTGTGCCTTCTTTCTCCACTCTCATATCTGCCAACATTTCAGGGTCCAGCTCAAATTCTACCTCCTCAGGAAGCCTTCCCAGATTTCCCTGTCAGAATGAATCTTTCCTAGCAATAGGACCCACCATTTGCATTTCTGTTTTAGCATTTCCCACAAGCTGCTTTTGTTCATCGACTGGTTATACACATTTCTTTGCCAACCAGTTTATGAGCTTCTGGGAGCTGAAGGCCCTGCCATGTTCATCTCTGTGTCTGGGGATGCTGCATTTGGTTGTTTAGGTTGGACACTGCACAAGAGTACCCAGCTGAGGGGGAGCTGGTGAGAGCTGATGTAGCCTGACCTCTGCTCCCTGGCAAGGGTCTGGGTTGGCCCAGAGAGAGAGGTGACTTTTTCTATTTCACACAAAGGTGCCGTACAGGGTAGAAGGAGGCTGGTCTGTATCCCTCTCAGTCCGTGATTGTTTTGCTTTGTAGGTGACAGGGGCTTCATGATTGTTGTTGGAGTTGATGCTTTCCTGAGCTGAACAGCAAATAGAAACACTTTTATTCCGTTGATAATCAGAAGCCCTCTCACTCCCTCTCCTACTTCTGTCTCTCTGGACCCTCAAGCGATCTACTTTGTTATTCTGGAGAGGCCGTGCTTCTCTGAAAGGGTTTTTAAAATGCTGTCAAGATCCTGACACCTATCTGGAAAGATCTCAGTGCCTCCCTCCCAGACAGCCCCTCTCTGTCCTCAGGCGGGATCTCATAGCTGGGCTCCATCTCTGGGTGGCTGGTAGAAGACTATTACCCGAATCATATGAGAACTGTGTGTAGCTGAGTAGATAATTGTACATATTTCCCCCCCACAAAGTGAAACTGTCCATTTTCCTATTTCCACCCAGTCTGGCCCTGGGTGTTGCCATGGATCCCCACCCTTTGCCCAGCTCACATGGGGAAATCTTGTTAATAAGAAATTTCCTTTGGGGGTATCTTGAGGCCACTTGGACCCCATGTCCAAAAGTCATTACAGGGAGAGAGAAAAGGGGAGTTCGCCCACACGTGCCCTCTTGCCTGCTGCCATGTAAGACGTGACTTTGCTCCTCCTTGGCCTTCTGCCATGATTGTGAGGACTCTCCAGCCATGTGGAACTGTGAGTCCATTGAACCTCTTTCCTTTATAAGTTACCCAATCTTGCGTATGTCATTATTAGCAGAGAGAGAGCAGACTAATACAGAGAGAATGAAGGAAGGTGGGGGAGACAATGGAGGCAAGCTGGCCTTTCTGCCTGAGGCCTGACTGCCTCTGAGGCTGTGAGACACCTGAGAGAGCTGTTCCTGAAAGCCCATTTATCAGAGGTCCTCAGGTGGGGCTTGGCCTTCCAGTCTCCTGCCCTTCGGACTTTATCTTTGCTGCCTCCTCAGCAAATAGGAGGAGCTCATCTTCCTATTTCCTGGGCTCCTCATCTCTGCGTGTCCCGGTGGTCACCTTACTTCTTGAAAGTCTCTGCTCTCCTGGTTCCCACAATATTGCATACTCTGGGGTCTTCTGCATCCATTCCCACCCAGGTATCCATGTCTCCTGTCCCCCTGCCCACCCACTGAATGTTGGGGGACCTCTGCTCTCACACTGCGGGCTTCCCTGGCTGGCCAGTGGTGTGGTGTGTGGCCTCAGAGCTCTTCTATGCCTTGACCACTATGTGAGTACACACTTGTAAATTATTTTTAAAATAAAAATGGTATCCTATCTGCAATGGCTGTGTTTTGTTTTGTTTTGTTTTTTTTCTGAGACAGAGTCTTGCTCTGTCACCCAGTCTGGAGTGCAGTGGTGCCATCTTGGCTCACTGCAGGCTTCGCCTCCTGGGTTCATGCCATTCTTCTGCCTCAGCCTCCTGAGTAGCTGGGACTAGATGGAGTCTCGCTCTGTTGCCCAGGCTGGAGTATTGCGGCACAATCTCGGCTCACTGCAACCTCCACCTCCCAGGTTCAAGCAATTCTGCCTTAGCCTCCTGAGTAGCTGGGACTACAGGCACACACTGCCACGCCTGGCTAATTTTTTGTATTTTAGTAGAGACAGGGTTTCACTGTTGTGGCCCAGGCTGGTCTTGAACTCCTGAGCTTAACAATCTGCCTGCCTCGGCCCCCCAAAGTGCTAGGATCACAGGCGTGAACCACCACACCCAGCCGGTGTTCTTGATTTCAAAGGGTAGCATCACCGTCCCCTAGTACCCAAAGCAGAATTCTAGAATTACCCTTGATTCTTCCTAACCCTCACTTTCCAATTTAACCTCCTAAATAGTTCTGGAATCGTCCTGCTTCTCTATTTCAATTACCTTTACCTACTTAACATCTCTCACCTGGATCATTATAATCATTTTCCTAATTGGTCTTACTATCTCCTGGTTGGTTTCTTTTCAATTAATCCTCTATACTATTAAAAATATGTGCTCTTATTGAGATAGAGTTCATATAAGATTCACCATATTAACCATTTTAAAATTTACAATTCAGTAATGTTTAGTGTATTTACAATGATGTATGATTATTATCACTATCTAACCCCAGAAAATTATGCCAGTGCTTTTTGAACTGTTAGCCTTGATCTATTGGTAGTTTGTGAAATCAGTTTAGTAGTTTGCAACCACAACCAATATGCGTTTCTTCTTTTTTTTTTTTTTTTTGAGACTGAGTCTCTCTCTGTTGCCCAGGCTGGAGTGCAGTTGTGTGATCTCAGCTCACTGCAACTTCCACCTCCCAGGTTCAAGCAATTCTCATGCCTCAGCCTCCTGAGTAGCTGAGATTACAGGCATGCGCCACTGTACCTAGACCACTATATGTTTTAAAAAATGAAGTAGCTGTAGTATAGCTAGACCAGCATAGCATAGGCTAGGATAGAATAGCATAGCATAGACTAGGATAGACTAGAATAGCATAGCATAGAGTAAAATAGCATAGCATAGACTAGGATAGACTAGAATAGCATAGTGTAGACTAGGATAGACTAGCATAGCATAGACTAGACTAGGATAGACTAGCATAGCATAGACTAGACTAGGATAGACTAGGATAGAATAGAAGAGTAGAGTAGAATAGAATACAGAACACTGCAAACAGTGAAAAGTGAAACTACTGTTTCATGAAACTTTTATTTCAGTTAGACTTTTATGTGTGTTCATGGTCATAGTTTAAATGAATGTATTACTGTGGGTCATGATGAAAAAGGTGGAGAATAGCCATTGTGAGTCTACACTATTCAGCTAGAGTGATTTTAATTTGTAAATCTGAGTATGTCCCCCACCTAATGCCTATCAGTGGTTCCCTAGCTTGGTCACTCATTAATTAGGAAATATCTGGTGAGAGTCTGTTGCGTGCTAGTCACTGTTCTAGGTGCTGGGGACAGAGCGGTAAACAAGGCAGATAAAAATACCTGCCCTTGTCAAGTTTATATTCTAGTTGGGTGAATATAATATAGAAATAAACAAGAAAAGCATATACATAAGAAAATTATATAGTATGTTGAGGTGGTACATGCTGTGAAAGAAAACTACTGAAAAGGGTCAGGAGCTTCAGGAGTGTGGAATGAGGACCGGAGGGTGCCGCATGGTGGTCTGGGCAGCCTCATGGAGAAGTAACACTTCAAGAAGACTTGAAGGGGGTGAGGGAGTGAGCCGTGAAGGTATCTGGGAAAGGCACATTTAGGGCAGAGGGAACTGTGGCGCCAAGGGCCTGGGCAGGAGCTGCCTGGGTGGTTTGAGGGAGAGGGAGAACGTGGTGAGAGGGTACAGGCGGGTGGACATGGGAAGGAGATAAGATCAGACAGGCACCTGGAAGCCAGGCTATGTTGGGTCTGTGGGCCGTTGTAAAGACACTGCAGGGGAAACTGAAGTAAAACCTGCAGAGCTTTGAGTAGAGGAGTGATATGCTCTGGGCTACATTTGAAAATATAGGGTTCAATCCTCTTAAACAGGTCCGAGGCCCTTTATATTTTGTTCTAAAATATAAAGATCCAGACTCATTTCTTGCCATTTCTATCAGCAACACCAAAATGTTCACAGTTTTTCCATGATATTTCCCCCTTCTGGGACTCTGCCTGGATGGCTGTGCCTCCCGTCCCTCTCTTTGGCCTGGCTCACCTCTACTCATCCTTTAGCAACCAGCTCAGACACCACCTCCTATTACAACCTCTCCCCGTAGGCTGGGAGACGTACCTCCCACTCAGCCTGCTAGCACCTTCTGTCTCTCCATCAGTAATGTACTTCATTGTACTCGAACTCACGTGTCTGTGTTCTTTCAAATTCTTGATTCCTGGGAGGTTCAGGAACTTGCTTTTTGCATCTTTTTACCCCCATTCCCTATGATAGTGGTGCACATAGGGCATGCATGCAATACACAAATGGTTGTTGAATGATCTGTGGCTGATGAGGATTCCACAAGGTCTGAATCAAGTTTCCAAGGCCACACAGCACAGTGCTCCCCATGCCCTGCCCGGTGCTCCTTCCGCCATACCACGAGACTCCTTTCCCAGGGTGCTCTGAGGCTTTCCTTATGGGGAGGGGTGTGATTCCCCATTGTCCCTGGAAGAATTTAATTTAATAGATGAGACAAAAACCGCGTGGCGGGAGGGGTGGAGGTGGGGAAGATGCTCAGAGAGGCGGCAGCCTGCTTAAGGTTACACTGTGCTCATTGAACTTGGGAGTCCACTTGCAGCGTCTGGCTCTGCACCGAGGTAAATGTACATGGATACTCCACTGGGCCCAGCTGTATCTCTGCTCCATGGAAGATCCCCTTTCACCCAAAGCGCTTCATCAATATTACAACCAGAGAAGGGGGGCCAGCCTGGGCTTTCCTGTGGCCTATGGTGCAGATTGGGGCTTTGACATAATTTGGGAGCAAACTTGGGGACCCCTTCAGGCATCTGAGGGCATCCTGCCCTGGGCCGGCTTACCAAAGCTTGGAGGTTAGGAAGGAGGACAGGCAGACTCTCCCTGTACGTTTCCTGATCCTGTAATGAGAAAGGCTCACAGATATACACAAGGCCAGGCCACTGTTGAAAATGAAATACACCATTTCCCTGCCTAATAAAACTGGTAGCTTTCCTTTCTTTCTCCTCTGTCTTCCTGTAGGCGACCAAGCATCAAACTTTCTGTATACAGTGTAAAGTGCTTCTTCCAATAACCTTTGCAGCCTAGATTTACAGTTTGTCCTTCCCAGGTCTGTTTCCTTATAAATATTCCAAGGTGAGGCTGCCAGAGGGTGATTTATTTACAAGAGGTATCACTTCTTGCAGCTGTGCATGGTGTCCAAGTAAATGGCTGACTCCAGCTCTCACCAAACTCAGCCTTGTTATCTATTTTAGATGAGACCAGGGTGATTCACTCTCTCTCTAGTTTCAATTCTCGCTGAGCTAAAACGATTTCTGCTTTAAAACTGTCCAGAATGTGGGGGGGGGGGGGGGGAAACAAACAAACAAACAAAAAACAAGCCTTGTTATTCAGATAGACAGTCAGATGGAGAGGGAGACAGAGACTACTCGTCTTATCTGAATGCTGTCACGGAGAAAGCACACCCTGACACCACAGCCTGGAGCCTCCTCAAAGCTTCCCACCCAAAGAGGAAGCCCTACAAAAGAAATGGAGGAGAACCCCCTGTACCCTGCCAGCTCTGTCTTACTAAAGGGATGTATCATTCAATACCTTTCCAGGCTTCCCCATTCCCTCCCAATAGTTCTAAAGCTCTTGGGGGCCAAGGACTCCTTTGAGATTTCCCAGAAAAATATGCATGTCCACATATGCCTAGGATTTCAGGAGGGTGCAGGGGAGTGAAGGGAAGCAGGTGCTGCGGGGGCCAGAGGGGAAGCATCTTAGGGGGTTGCAGGGTTGGAGAACAGGCTGTGTGGACAGGGCCAGGGCTAGGACCCTGGGTTGGATGTGGCTACGGGGAGGATATGAGAGGGCATTTTAGGCAGGAGCGAGGCTAAAGGTAGAGGAGCTGAGATGCAGCTGGCTTGCCTGCAGAGCCGCAGTGAAGGGAACAGAGCTAATGCTTGTTGACCACCTATTGTGTCCCAGCCACTATGATATGTGCTAAAGGGCTGTAAACAGGCGTGCTCCCTTGCCTGAAGGAACGCAGAGTCTAGCAGGCCAGGCAGCCAAGGACTGGGGCAGCATTAAGGATGATATGGTCAGAATGAGCTGCAGTCCCTCTCAGCAGGGAGTAAAGCCCTGAGGCTGCAGATGGGAGTCGGTGACCCCTGACAGTCTTCATCACTGGGGCAGGCCCCGACGGCAGGGATGGGACAGGCCAGGCCTTTTGATGTGTCCTTGGCTGCCCCTCTCCATTTAGGGGCTGGACGCTGGGCTCAAATGGGCAATGTTCCAGGGCTTTCAGTGGTCCAGAGATCCCAGCTGGTTCCAGCTCCTCAGAGCAGACATAAAGCGGGTCATTTCTTGCTTTCTGGCATGGTGACTCAGCTGACAAAAATAACTCACGCTAGCAACAGCTCTTTCTGCATCTTGTGGGCTGGGAACGGGTACTAGGAAGGATAAAAACTGCTAAGCAGTGAAACAGGACTCCTCCATCTGACTCAGCCACGGAGACACATAGAGAGACAGACACAGAGCGACAGCAAGAGACAGACAGAGACAGAAGTGGAGACAGAGACATAGAAAGACAGAGTCAGACACCCCCACAGATGTGTTCTGAGAAACTGGGGCTTCTTCTCACACTGAAGCCAAGGCACTCCTCATTTCTAGACTCAGCAGCTGGGGAAGTCACAGGGCTCAACTACCAGGGAAAACAGTTTACAGGTCCCAGGACTTAGAACGCTTTCCCAGGTCCACAGAGCACAAGGTTGTGCGACCCCCTGCAAATGGACTTCTCCCAAAGCCAGTTCCTGTGGCAGCTCCCAACTCTTGCAGGCTCCTGCAGCCCCGTTTACTCGGCTTGAGTGTGGTCTCTGCATTCTGCTCCCAGGAGCCTTTTGTTTTGGTCCCTGGGCACAGGGTCTGAATGTGTACCTAGGATAACTTACCACATGCCCCTTTCCAAAGACTGCCTTGTTCTGTGAGTTGGAATTCGCTGATGAGGAGGGATGCCATCTGTCTTTCCCACTTACCCACATCCAGTCCACCCACCAAAGCTCATTTCATCCCCCTTCTTTCATTTACAGTCAGACAAGGAAGTTCACATTTTCAAATGGGTCTGGTGCCGTGCTGGGTGTAGACAACATCCTTTCCCTCCACCTAGACAATAATCCAAGACAGGTATTATTTAACACACGAGCAAACTGAACTTAAAGAGAACAAATGAGGCCAGGCATGATGGCTCACACCTGCAATCCCAGCACTTTGGGAGGTTGAGGAGGGCGCAGCAGATCGCTTGAGCTCAGGAGTTCGAGACCAGCCTGGCCAATATGGCAAAAAATACAAAAAATTATCTGGGCGTGGTAGCACATGCCTGTAGTCCCAGCTACTTGGGAGGCTGAGGTGGGAGGATTGCTTGAGCCTGGGAGGTGGAGGTTGCAGTGAGCCGAGATCGCACCACTGCGCTCCAGCCTGGGTGACAGAGTGAGACCTTGTCTCAAACACAGCAACAAAGAGGATTAATGATTTGCCCAAGACTGCACCACTGGTTAGAGTGGAGCTGGAATTTGGGCCCAATGCGGTGTTGTACCACATCCCATGGGATGCCTCCTGTGGTATTATACTGCATCCCATGCCTGTGGCTGCCATTGGACCCTATCCCTGCCTGTGTGCCTCTCAGAGTTTGACATGCTCTCGGAGCCTGGACAACTCATCTGAAAATGAAAATTTTATCATTGGAAGGTCTCTTGTCCTATATAATTGGGACTAGTAGTTGGTTGGTTAACCAAAGAATTTGATCAAGGTGAGAAATCATAAAACACGACACATATAACCTCTTTTGGTGTGGATCAAAGGCCTTTTCTCAAAGAACCTGGTGATGAAAATTCTACTTTTCTGTCTTGCGTAAGCTACGCTAATAATTTCCAGTGTGTTTTCATAAAGAAGAGAGAATCCAACATACTCTTGAAGCAATTTGAGTGCAGAATCCTTCTAGATTTATACAAACTTGCTCTTGTTTTTTTTACAGTTATCTCGTCCACACCTCATTGAACAAGTTTCTTAGTGATTCACTTTTATCAAGTCTTTCCTAAAGCAATGTGTTTGACATAAAAAGCAACAATGTCTTTTGTTCCACACTCTTCTTTTTTGGTTTATGTTCCTTTTGGTTAAATTACATAATCATGGTGTCAAGTATAAGTGGTATGGCATAAATAGATTTGGGAACATGAATAACTGATTCTCGGTGAATGTTCTACTCATTTGGAGAGCAGAAGTGTGGAGGCGTGTTATAGATAAGCTGCTAGCTGGGATCATCAGCTGCTGTGTTTGGGGCAGAGAATGGAAGCTGGTTAACCTGGCCAGTCATGGGGAATGCGGTTAAGAGGCTCTGCACAGGACCTGATGGAAGGGTTGGGGTGAGAGCCAATGGAGATACCAGGTGAAAGGATTGAGTAAAGTGGTATCTGTATATAAGCCATCTTCATGATTTTGAAGCCTTCCCTGATGCTGCAGCCCACATGGTCCTCTCCTCCCATGAACCTTCTTCCCCGGGGAACATTAGAGAGCCCCCAACCAGCAGCCAGGAGACCCAGATCTAATCCCAGCTCTGCCACTTCCTACCTCTGTGACTTTGGGCAAAAGACCTAGTCTTATCAGCCAGGTTTTCTTCTCTGTACACTGAAGGAATTGGGTAAAATTGTCTTGAAGGTCTCTTCTGGCCCTGTTCTGAGCATCCCAGGGCCAGGTTTCTTACTAACTCCACTCTTCTCTTTGGGGTTCTCAGTCACCCCCAGGGTTCTAGAACACTCCCTATCTGATATGGTTTGGCTGTGTCCCCACCCAAATCTCATTTTGAATTCTAGCTCCCATAATTCCATGTGTCATGAGAGGGACCCAGTGGGAGGTAATTGAATCATGGGGGTGGGTTTTCCTGTGCTGTTCCCGTGATAGTGAATAAGTCTCACGAGATCTGATGGTTTTATAAATGGGAGTTCCCCTGCACACGCTCTTTGCCTGCCACCATGTAAGTTGTGACTTGGCTCCTCATTCACCTTCTGCCATGATTGTGAGGCCTCCCCATCCCATGTGGAACTATGAGTCAACTAAACCTCTTTGCTTTATAAATTACCCAGTCTTGGGCATGTCCTTATTAGCAGTGTGATAACAGTCTAATACACCATCCCAAACCATATCAACAGCCTCACCTGTGTGCTGTGGTGAGTGGCAGGAGAGCACCTTGTTTCCATCTGTTACCTGGTGCCCTACAAGTGGGATGGCCTGACCTCTCGTGGATGACCAGGTGAGAGTTTTTAGACCCACCAAATACCAAACCATATTATCAAACAAGGATTATTAAACTGTGACTTTGGAGCAAAATGGACCTTTTATAAGAATATAGTATATGATAAAGGAAGCATCACAAAACGGTGGGAAAGGATATAATATTTGGTATTGGAAAAGTTGGATAATAGTTTGGGGACAAAAAAATTTAGGCCCACATCTCAAACTATACATTAAAATAAATGAGGGGTTATTTTTAGATGCAAGATTGCTACAGAAAAAACACAAGAGAAAATATAACTGAATGTTATTAAAGCCTTGGAGAGCGATGCCTTTGAAAGTCTAGAGGCAATAGAAAATTCACAAAGGAAAAGAGAAATCAATTTCATTTTGTAAAAATACATAAAATCAATTTGTAAAATAAATAGGCAAATGAGAGAAACAGATAAAACATGAGGGGTTTATATGTTTATTAAAAACTCATGTACATCAGTAAGAAAATCATTAATAATTTATAATAAACAAATGGGCTGAATACATAGGTAAGTTACAAATGAGGAAATTTAACTGGTATAGAAAAAACCCAAACCTTTCTAGTAGTTAAATGAATGGACATTAAAATAAGAATTAAGAATCCACTAAATGAAGCAGAACATTAAAAAACTTGGCAGATCTAGTGCTGCTGAGGATAGGGCAAAATTGCTAGATGGGAATATAAATCCCAGCCCCTTGGAAACCAATTTTACTACCCAAAATTTTAAAATTGCCTTGTTCCCTTTGACTCAACTTCTAGAAAAGCATCCTAAGAAGATACTAAATATGGATAAAGTTATTTTTAATGAAGATGTTCATTGCATAATTTTATGAAACATATGTTACAAATGAGGGAAGAGTTAAGTATTGTGAAGTATACTGACCCAATTAACTATTTTGCAGACATTAAAAGAAAAAACAAGAGGCTGGGCACGGTGGCTCATGGCTGTAATCCCAGCACATTGGGAGGCTGAGGTGGGTGGATCACCTGGGGTTGGGAGTTCAAGACCAACCTGACCAACATGGAGAAACTCTATCTCTACTAAAAATACAAAATTAGCCAGGTGTGGTGGCACATGCCTGTAATCCCAGCTACTGGGGAGACCAAGGCAGGAGAATCACTTGAACCTGGGAGGTGGAGGTTGCAGTGAGCCAAGATCATGCCATTGCATTCCAGCCTGGGCAATAAGAGCGAAACTCCATCTCAAAAAAAAAAAAAAAAAAAAAGAAAAGAAAGAAAAAAGAAAAAGAAACAAGACTACAGCAAGGTAGAAAATTAAGTTTACAAAAAAAAAAAAAAAAGAAAATTATGTTTACATAGCCAGTCAGTTAATCTCTCTAAGTTTCAGGTCTCTCATTAATAAGGTGTAGATAATAATAATACTACCTTCCTCATCCGATTGTTTTGTGGACTAAATGAGATAATACGTGGTATGTGTTTAGCCCAGCACTTTGGCTATGGTAAACATGCAGTAAATGTTAGTTAATGTTATTGTTTTTGTGATTGTCAAATACAGTTAATACAAATGGAATATGGAAAAAATGATAATAGCTGTGTAAGGGTGTTGGGATTATAGGTGATAATATATCACCTTTTTCTTTTCCAAACTTTATTATTGATATGTTTTGTTTATAATCTTAACAGCTTTATAGAGGTATACTGGACATATAAAATTTACCTACTTTAAGTGTACAATTCAGTAGTGTTTAATATATTGACAGAGTTATACAATCATCACCACAATCCACCACCCTAAAAAGATCCCTCATGCTTGTGGGTAGTCACTCCCCAGCCCAGGCAACAACGAATCTGCTTTCTGCCTCTATAGATTTACCATTTCTGGATGTTTCATATAAATAGAATTATAGGATATGTGATCTTTTGTGTCTGGCTTATTTTGGTTTATAATTTTTAGGAGTTCAAAAACATAGTTTGCCACGGTCATTGTAAAACAAAAACAAAACAAAAATACAACAAAAAGCAACTTCTTAGCATGATTTGCATTTTTAACCAACCTACTGGCATTAGCCACGGTCCTGCCAGGAAACAGGTGGCTCACTCATAAAGGATAACGGGCGAGTTTAACGAAGGGACTATTTACAGAGAGGTCAGGTGAGAGGAGCCAGGGGTTCAGTGAGAAACAGCCCCTGCCCCTGGCCCTAAAGAGACCAAAGGGAAGAGTAGTGTTGCTGGGGCCTGGAGAGGGTTGTACCATGAAGGAGAGGCTGCCTGGAGGGAGCCATGGCCTGGCAGAGAAGGCAGCCATGGCCAAGACTGTGACTGGGCAGGATAGAGCTGGGGACTGTTGAGAATAAACACCCCACCCTCACTCTCTGTCCTCCATCCAAGCTGCTGCTGGCACTTGAGGCACTGAACCTAACTGGAAGGCAGCTGCCCAGGAACCCTGGTGCTGCCGCCCACAGAAGTCAGCCTCCAGGGCCAGAGCAGGGCAGAGAAAGGCCGAGAGCAGGTCTAGAGGGGCCAACGGAGGCAAGTTAGCAAACCACTTTTCCCAGCGTGCCACCCGCCCTCTCTAACCTCCTACATTGTGCACTTAATCACCCAGAAGTACTCGGGATCCTTTAAATGTGCCAGGAACAGTGACATCCTCTTGCCTGTTTCCATGCTGGCACCCGAGCCTAGAATGCTCTTTCTGCCTTCCTGCCTTCGACCCTGGCTCAGGCACCTCCAGGGGTGGGGAAGGGGATTCTCACCTGTGGGATCCCACCATAGGCGTTTCGTTCTGCCAGAGCATCAGCACACTTGGCTGTAATTATTTGCTGGCATGACTATTCTCTACACAAAGCCACATTTCCCTGGAGGGGAATGGCTGTTTTATACATGGTGCCTGGAATAATGCCTGTCATATGGTAGGTGCCCAATAAATATTTCTTAAATCGAACAACGTCCTCTATTTTGTGTTTCTCCCACCCCTACCGTCTACTGGTTTAGAGAATTTATTTTAGTATGCTGCTGGGTGATGAACAATTTCAAATGTGAGAGTTTCTCTCTGAGATAAGTAAATTCCTCTGATTTTAGAAAGATGCGAACAACCTAATAATGGTGGAAAGAACAGGTGTGACTGTCTCTTTTGAACAGATGTGATGCGATTTCCTTACAGTTGTAAGTGGTTTCCATTGTCTCGCTATTTTCTCTATGGTATTTCTCCCACATAAAGTCAACCTCGCTAACCTTTTTGCTCAGCTCTGAATGGGACTTGTCATTTCTGGTTGGGGAGACATTAACCACCCTTCAGACAGACAAAGAGCGAAATGAAGTGAACCCGGGGCACACACCCACAATACAGCTAAGGGGAACTCAGGCGAGAAAAGAAACCTTGCTTTTGAAATTACCAGACCGTTCTCCCACTTAGCTAGTTCTCAAACTCATGCAAGAATCTTCAAGGGAAAGAAAAAAAACTCAGTGATTTTCATACTCAGGCACCCTCCTGGCTGAAGAGATACTTCTATGTGCAGCCTTGAGGCCAATGGCATTTCCTGACTGGCTGCCACAGTGAACATTCTGTCAGGGGCGTTGTGCTCCAAATATTGTCCCTGGCAGAGTGTCTCTGGGCTGACACCCAGTTTTCCTGCCTGACAGGCCGGAGGATGCTTGGGAGGCCACAGAATTGGGATGAGTGCCACAAAGCAGGCTGGAGAAATTCTAGTTGCTGGGCCTAGGGGCAAAGTTAGTTCTCTGGAGAAAGGAGAGAGGATGGTGTTTGGGAGGGTGACTACTGGTTCCCTAGAAAAATACAAAATGACTATAATGTCACCCAGATTACCATGAAAATGTCCCTTTCAGGAATAATTCAGAGAGGCAGACTGGTATAGTGAGAAGATGATCCTTTGAGAAGACCCATGTTGAGGCCGGGCGCGGTGGCTCATGCCTGTAATCCCAGCACTTTGGGAGGCCGAGGTGGGTGGATCACTTGAGGTCAGGAGTTCGAGACCAGCCTGGCCAACATGGCAAACCCCCGTCTCTACTAAAAATACAAAAATTAGCCAGGTGTGGTGGCACATGCCTGTAATCGTAGCCACTTGGGAGGCTGAGGCACAAGAATCACTTGAGCCTGGGAGGTGGAGGTTGCAGTGAGTGGGGATTGTGCCACTGCACTCCAGCCTGGGTGATACCCGGTCTCCAAAAAAAAAAAGAAAAAAAGGGCCCTGGCTCTGGTCACTTATTGCCTGGGGACTTGAGGATTGAGGATTCTTAGGAATCTATTTAAAAATAATATTCTATTAGCTTCTTAATGTAGTCCACAGGGCACAGCTTTTGGATCATACAGACCTGAGTTTGAACGCAGGTCCTTGTCATTTACTATGTGTGTGGATCATTTTTCTTTTGCATAGAACTTTTAGCTGGGCACAAAGCCGCCACGCTAAATGCTCCATTTTCCAGCCTATCTTAAAGCTAGGTATGACCATGTGACTAAGCTGTGGAATTGTGAGTGGGAATGTGCAGCTTCCTCCTTTGCCCTGACAGTGAGAGAAGGTGTCCTGCCCTCCCTTCAGGCTTTTCCTGTTGTCTGGAATGCAGACTTGGTGGGGAAGTCATCTTAGATCATGCCAAGTGTCCCAGGTGACTGGCAGAGCAAACACAATTCATCCCTGGATTTTTTGCAATTTCGATCCAAGCCTTAAAAAGTTCTACAAATAAAATTCTAAGGCACGTATGCTCACTGTAAAGGTATACAGACTTGGAAAAAACTATTTGCAGATGACATATGTGACAAAGAATTTGTATCCAGAATACGCAAAGAACTCTTACCACTTATTAATAAAAATATAAACAATTTAAAAATAGGCAAAAGGGTGGGCATGGTGGCTCACACTTGTAATCCCAGAACTTTTGGTGGCTGAGGTCGATCACTTGAGGCCAGGAGTTCAAGACCAGCCTGGTCAACATAGTGAGACCACCCACCCCAGTCTCTTAAAAAAAATACAAAAATTAGTGGATACGGTGGTGCCTGCTTGTAGTCCTGGCTACTCAGGAGGCTGAGGTAGGAGGATCATTTGAGCCCAGGAGGTCAAGGCTGCAGTGAGCTATGATCATTCCACTGCACTCCAGCCTGGGTGACAGAGTGAGATCCTGTCTCTAAAAATAAAATAGGCAAAAGATTTGAATAGACATTTCACCAAAGAAGATATTCAAATGGCTAATAAGCACATGAAAAGATGCTCAAAAGTATTAAGGAAACACAAAGTAAAACCACAATGAGATACCATTTCACACCCACCACAACAATCAAAGACAGACAAGAACTTTGGGCCAGGATGTGGAGAAATCAAAATTCTTCAACATTCCTACTGGGTAGGAAGCTACTTTGGAAAACAGTTAGGCAGTTTCTTAAAAAGTCAAACAAATACTTGACACATGACACAACTTTACACCCTGTAGTATCTACCCAAGAGAAATAAAAACCTATGTCCATAAAAAGACTTGTATAATGTTCACAGCATCAGTGACTGAAAAGTAGAAGCAAGTCAACTGCCCATGAGTTAGCAAATGGATACAATGAGATAGAGTCATACAGCAGAGTACTAAATGGAATGCTAAATGAAAGAAGTCAGACATAAAAGCCACATATACTCTGGTTTTTTTTGAAATGTCCGGGAAAGGCAAATGTCCAGGAGAGACTAGGGTTGCCTGGGCTTGCAAGCAAGGATGGGGATTAATTTGAAATGGGTACAAGAGATATTATTGATATGTTATACAAGCTGTAAAACTGGATTATGGTAATGGTGACATAACTTGATAAGCTTACTAAAAATCATTGAATCACATGTTTCAAATGGGTGAATTTTATGATATATATACTTTATACCTCGGTAAAGTTAAAAGGCATAGAATTTTACACCAATAAAACTTTCAGGAACGGGAGCAAAATAAAAGATTTTCAGAAAAACAAAAATCAAGAGAGATCACCGTAACTACATTTTCTATTAAAGGAGCTTCTCAAGGGCATGTTTTAGAAGAAAAATAATGTCAAAAGGAAGGTTGGAGGTATTAGAAGAAATGACCACTAAACAATCTAGGAAAGAAGGAAATGTATTAACCCAATTTGCAAAAGCCTACAGCAAGCATTAATCTAATCGCAAGATGTCTCGCAAGATGTCAGATGGTTTCTCTTTACAAACAAGTTCAAGCTAGGATGTGTTTCATCATCAGTTCTCTTCAATTTTGTCCAGGCCAGTAGCAAAACAAGAAGAGGAAATAGAATAAGGATCAGAAAGGAGGAAATAAAACTGTCATGGTCTGCAAATTGTATGATTATCTTCTCAGAAAAACCAGAAGAATTTATGAATACATTATTAGAATTGATGAGATTTTAGCAAAGTTAATAAAAAATTAATACACTAAGTTCAACTGTATTTCCACAATCAGTTTGAAAGTATAACTGAAACAATATTTATAAGAAAAACAAAGTACAAAATACTTATGTGTGTACCTACCCAAATATGTGCGAAACTCTTCATGGATAGTTGCAACACTTTACTGAAAGGCATTAAAGAAAATGCAGATAAATTAAACCTAAATCATATTCTTGGATAGGAAGATTCACTATTGTAAAGATGTCAATTCTCCACAAAGCAGTTTAATACAGTTTCAATAAAATCCTAAGAAGATTATTTGTGAAACTTGAAAGTTTTATTCTAGAATTTTAAGAATTTATTGAAGATTTAAAAAAAGCCAAGAATAGCCAAGATACTCTAAGAACACAATCTTGGAAATCATCCTGCCATATAGCAATATTTAGTATTAATATAATTAAAATAGTACCATGTTAAAGCAGGGATGGATAAATAGATCAATGGAATAGAATGGAGAGATCAGAAACAAACCTACACAGATGGAGAAACTTGATTTTTGTGAGAAAAGGCATAGCACATCAGTGGGGAAAGGGATGGACTATTCAAAAAAATGATACTAGAATAATTGGTTATCCATTTGGGAGAAAATAAACTGAATCTCCACCTCACATCATGCATAAAATCTATTTCGTTGATTAAACACAAAAAAATGCAAGCCAAATTTATACATGTGACACCAACTTGCATAAAAACTACACACACACACATCCTCAACACACGTAAGAGTGCATGAAGAAACTGGTAAAAACTGAATAAGTTCTGATAGCAATGTTTACCAATGTCAATTTGCAGGTTTTTATATTGTACTACAATCATTTAAGATATTGCTATTAGGGAAAACTGGGGGTAGAATTTGCAATTTTTTGTGAGTCTATAATTATTTCAGAAGTAAAAGTTAAAGTGAAAGGAAAAACATAAACGTACTTAGAAGGCAATATAAAATATTTTATGACTTCAAGGTAGAAAAAACTTTCTTGACCTAGACACAAGATGCAGGAGTCCTAAAGAAAAAGATTAATAAATATATACTATGTTAGAAACTTCTTGAAATGACACCATAAATAGGATGAAAATGCAAGAGAAGACATGTGGCATATGTAATCACCAAATAATGTCCAGAATACAAAAATAACTATGAAGCACTGAGAAAAAGAAAACCCAATAGAAAAATAGGTTAAACAGACATTTTCACAGAAGAAATCCAAACAGCCCAGAAGCATAAGGAAAAAAAGCATACACAACCAAACCACTCAACCTAATGAGTGATCAGGGATGTATTAAATAAAACTCAACAAAGTACCATTTTGCATTCAACAGATGAGCAAAAGTTTAAAAATCAGACAGTATCAAATGTAGACAAAGATGTAGAGCAATAGGAATTCACATATACTGAGGATGGAAATATAAAATTTATATATCTGCTATAGAAAAGTGTTTGGCAATAGCTACCAATGCCAATCATACAAAACTGCATGACCCAGCGGTTCCAATCCTGGGTCTAGAGAAACTCACGCACATGTGCACCAGGATACGTGAAGAAGAATGTTCCCGGCAGCATTATTCCAGATAGGCAAAAACCGGACACAATACAAATGTCCATCAAGAGTTGATTAGATACACTTTAGTATACTTATATGATGGGATATTATACAACAATTAAAAAGAACAAGCCATAGCTCTACAAAACAAAATGAGTGACTGTCACAAACATAAGTTTGAATGAAAGATGTTAGGTGCTAAGAAATACTAGCGGATGACTCCATTACTAGAACAGGTGAAATTAAGCTATATTCCTTAGGGATTATATATATATATGGTAAAACAAAGGCAGGAAAGTGGTTACCACTGAGGTGGTGGAGTGAGATTTTCTTTCGATGAGGGAGAAGTAGACAAGGGACTTCTGGGGAACTGGCAACTAATCTCAATGTAGACCTCGGTTATGGTTTTATTGGTGTCCATTTAATAATTATGTTCATTTGTATGCATGGTGTATAGACTTTTCTATATGGATATGTCCCAATGTAAGAGGAAAAAACTACCCCACCTTTCATCACAGCATTTATCGTCAGATGATAATTGCGCATTGAACTATCAGTTAATTCCATTACAATGCAAGATACAGGAGAGCAGGAGCTGTGACTCATGGCATGCTCACAGCCTTGCTGAGCATTCAGTGGGTGCTCAATGAGGGAATAGTAAACTGATACTATTTACAGTTAAGCCTGGGCTTATGAAAGGCATCTGATTTTGTAGCCCAGGAATGGCAGAGCAGGACTCAACCAGTTCCCCTCCCCTGTGTGTGGGGACTGTGACCAGAAAGAAGCCAAGAACTGAGCAGAGACCGAGGATGGACACATCCTGTTAAATCTGCTGGGCCTTGCCTCGACAAATTACATTAGACAACTCTGTGGTAGGAGATTACAGCTCAGCTGGATGACAGCCTCCTGATCGAGCTACTCTACCACTTACCGCCTTCGACATAACATTCTTCAGCGATGGTCTTTGGCAAGAGCCTTCACGGAAATGTGCCTGCCTGGAGCCAGCTCCTGTCTGGAGAGGTTCCTGTAGAATCTTTAAATGATGACATCAGTCTGCATATGCCCCAGCATCAGGCTGCTCACCCAGCTGCCTGGAGATAGTAGCATCTTTTCTTTTCTACATGGGCCCCGGGGACAGAGATAAGGAGGAGAAAGTTCAGGGGTTAGGCAGTCCATCATTGCACAGGCAAGTTGTGGTCTAGGTGGTCCAGACAAAAGTCTGTATTTCCGCCTTCCTGCCTCCACAGGCTTGCAGTCTGGCCTCTGACTAAGCCTGGGGCAAATTAACCCAGTCATGGGTTAAGCCATGAAGAAAGGTGCCAGGAAGTTGGGGCACATACATGAGATGTATTAAGTCTCGGGGGTATACACTTGGTCTTCATTCATTCCTTCAATAAGTGTGTGTGGAGCGCTTATGTGGGCAGATGCTGCAGCAGGCACCAGGGATACTGTCCAGCAGGGGACTGTCACACCAGCTTTTCAGATTAGACTGTGTGGATGTTGTTCAAGAAGGAACAGATAGGGTAGAATTGATCAGCAGTCTCCAGATATGGGTTCCAGAGGATTCCCC
The DNA here is from genome assembly GCF_037993035.2 of Macaca fascicularis. Lineage (NCBI taxonomy): Eukaryota > Metazoa > Chordata > Mammalia > Primates > Cercopithecidae > Macaca > Macaca fascicularis. The sequence goes on along the minus strand of NC_088381.1, from coordinate 39,450,899 downwards.
TTAAGGATGGAAGGCAGTAGTATTAGGACCAAGGAAAGGAAGCACCTGGTCACATTGCCAAATTTCTCTATGGCAAATACTGGAACAGGTTGGAGAATGTAAATGTTTACAACATACATTTTTAAATGAGCACACCATAAAGGGAGACACAGATGTGTAGGGAAAGACTCCAGACATTTGAAGCGACAGCAGGAAGGGCGATTGTTCTTCCCAGAGAGCTGTGCTTGGTCCTGCTGCTAGAGACAGCATGCTTGGCTGTAAAAACCTCAGTGTGCCCATCTCCGTGGCCCACAGCATTTATGGAGCACCCCCTAGACCCAAGCTCTGTGGTTGAGTGGTAGAATCCAGACTGAGTTACTCAGCAGTATAGTTCAGCGGGCCCGTGCGGTGATGTGCCTCTATAAAGCACAGTGTCCTTTTTTTTCCTCAGAGTTCATCTGGGCACCTTTTAAAATTTGATCACTCCTGCTAATGACCACAAAACATTCACCGGTTGTGTGAGGAGCATGTGTGTTACTTGTATAAATGTTGACACTGAGAGGTGACAGGCAAGTGTGGAGCTGTGTATAAGAATCAGATACATTTCTGATCATTTATGTAGTTAACCTTCTTGAATTTAAACTTAGAATTCCTACTTTGTGTAGTGTTTTTTTTTTAAACTTTGTGTAATGTTTTGTGTGAAACACAGGCATTTCTGACTGTATATTTACTTAAAGAATTTTATGCATTCTGAGCTCTTATTTGTTTAATCATGGATTTGAAAGTTTTAAGAAATACAGAAATAGTTCAACTATCAGTAGGAGCTTTGAGAAATCACAGAAGAAACATTAGTTAACCATTACAGGAGAAAGCAGATAGACTGCAAGACAGATTTAAACTCTATGATAAAGAGGATAGACAGCTGGGTGTGGTGGCTCACACCTATAATCCCAGTAATTTTGGAGGCCAAAGCAGGAGGATCACTTGAGGCCAAGAGTTTAAAACCAGGCTGGGAAACATAGTGAGACTCCATCTCTTAAAAAAAAAAAAAAAAATTTAATTAACCAGGTATGGTGGTGTGCACCTCTAGTCCCATCTACTTGGGAGGCTGAGGCGGGAGGATCACTTGAGCCCAGGAGGTCGAGGCTGCAGTAAGCTATGATTGTGCTACTGTACTCCATCCTGGATGTCTCAGGAAAAAAAAATAAAAAGAAGATGGACAGAGAACTTTGAAAAAAAAACCTCATTGGAATTGAAAAGCCTGAAATGCTACAGACCTTAAAAAAAAAAAAAAAAGGAAAAGAAAAAAAAGTAATACCAGCTGCAAACCTTGAACAAGCTGCAAGCAGTATGGAAAACTTTAACACAGGATGTTTCTGTTTGATAGCGAGCCCTGCACTGGAGTGTGTAGTGAAAAAAGAGTTTGGACTAAATCACAGAAGATTTGAAAGCCAGGGGGATATTGTCAGACCTGGGGTTTTATAAGTAACCATGGTAGCACTGTAATGTGGGTTTAGAGAAGAGCGAGGCTGGAGTGAAGGAGGCCAGGCTGGAGAAGATGCCAACAGCCCAGGGAGAGATGATGAGTCTGCTCCAAGGCAGGGCAATCAGGATGAGGAGAATGGCCAGTTTGAGAAGCCTGTGAAGGGTAGAGACAACAGACCTTGGTGGCAGGTAGTTGATGGAGAAGGAGAGCCCAATAGGACCATGATTCTAGAGAGGGTGAGCCCAGGCCAGTAGAGGGCTCAGGCTGAGGGCAGGCATGGATCCAATGGTGGGCATGTTGGGATCCTTGTGGAAATGTCAAAGGGACCACTCAGAGAGAAAGCTTAAGGCAAGAAGGAGCATTTAGGAGAGGGCAGAAGAAGACAAAGGCAGTAGGCGAGGCTGTGAGAGGTAAGTTAGCCTGGTAAGGTTATTTCTTATCATCGTAGCAGTGAAAACAATTCCCCTTGACTGGGTGCCTCCAGTGTCCTAAGGTCTTTGCCTCTGGTACTTCTTTTTCTTGCCTCTTCCCTGCATTATTGAACTTCCTGGGTCCCTTCCCACATTGCCCTGGAGTTGACCGTGGACTCCTGGTTCTGGTGGGGAGATGAGTTCTGGAGCTTCTTCCTTTACTGCCCACGTGGGCCAGAGCCAGAAGCGATTCTTGGCTCAAGGCAGGTAGACAGAAGTGAATGACCGGAACGATCCTCGGACCTTACCCTGCTGCCTTTAACAATTCAGCTCTAAATTCACACCCCATGACCTATGGGAACCTATAGTTTCCAACGCACAGGAGCAGTCAACCTGAGGGGTTATTTCCCATAAGATTCCTCTGCTAAAATAGCACCTTGTGATTCTCTTGTTCAAACAAAAGCACAGCTGGGAAACAAAGATGCACTTGGGAAGACATTTGCACATTTGCCTGGAATGTGGTGTCAGAACTCAAGACCAGGCTCTTAATGGAATAAAGTTGGGATAATTCTCATGAACTATTGAAGACAGAGCAGTCTTGAGGGGAAGAGCACATCCTGAGGGCTCAGACTGTGGCTGTGGGTGTGGTGTGGATTCAATATCAGAATCTGGAGAAATGTTTGCCAGTGCCTCTGTGCCAGGTGCTGTGCTAGGCCCTGAGAATGGGAGACAGTCTGGCTGTGCTTCCCTTTCTGTTTGCTCCAAGGAGAGGGAAGGTAGACGCTTAGAGTTTGTCAAGGGAAGTGTAGTCCATCTTAGAGAAGTCCTATGTAGATAGTCAGTGGGCGAATCCATTATAGTGAAATAAAATAGCAAAAAAGAACACCAAATGAAAGAAATTTGGATGGCAACTTAAGATCCTCAATTTTTATATACCTCAAAGACAGGAATAACTAGAAAGACTTTTGTTTTACAGTAAAGGGCAAATCAGAAGCTTCCTTTCTGTTTGGGATTGAGGGACAACCTGTATTAAATACTGCAGTAAAGCCAAAAAAAAAAAAAAAAGATAATGCAAAATATATTTCATTGAACTAAAGCATTTGTGTTTCTTTTAATTTTGCTTAAGTTGATATGCATTTAAGTCTTGTTTAAAATTGTGTATTTTTATATAATGTAAAAATTTGCAATTGTTTATTCTCTGCTATTTTGATATTTTAAAATTATTTTTCTACAAAAGCATAATGGAGTAGGGTCTTTAAATTATTTATCCATGCCTCAGGGAAGCATGTCTGTGAGATTTTAAGATTAGACATAGGCTCTATTATTCAGCTGGTAGAGGGTTATCTAGATGACAGGAATAAGAAAATCTCTATGATAACACATATGCATAAAAATGATTATCAAAATATTGTATATAATAGCAGTAAACTGAAAACAAGCTAAATGTCCAACAAAGAATTGAACAAATTTATCATGGGTATAACCATACAAAGTATTTCTACATTGCCATTAAAACATGATCATGTAGAGTATATTCTAGGGATTTAGGGGTGAGTTTGGGTGTAAGAGTTCTAGGCAATAGAAAATCCCTAGGCTAATGGGTATTAAAACAATAGCTTTATTACTAACCAGGCAGGCACCAACCGCTCCCTGTGCAGGGCTGTCTTTGTTCATTTGGGCTACTATGACAAAATACCATAGACTGAGCAGTTTATAAACAATGGAAATTTATGCCTCACATTTCTGAAGGCTGGGAAGTCTAAGATCAAGGTGCCAACAAATTCTGTGTCTGATAAAGTTATGCTTCCTCATAAATGGTGATTTTCTCACTATAATCTCACAAGGTAAAAGATTCAAGGGTCTCTCTGGGGTCTCTTCGTTAAGGGCATTAATCCCATTCCTGAAGGCTCTGCCCTCGTGGCCTAGTCACCTCCTAATAAGGTCTTATCTCCTAACACCATCACCTTGGAGGCTAAGATTTGAACATATAAATTTTTGGGGGGACACAAATAGTCCATTGCAAGGACTCTTTTGAATCAGCTTCCTGGGAGAACAGAACTTGGAGTTGAAGCCAAAGCAGAGCCTGCTACTCCTCTGGGATCAAGACCTGAGGACCTGGCTACTGGGAGAGCTGGGCCTACAGAATGGACTCTGAGTCCAGTCCCCCAGCTGGCTTCCTGGACTACCAGCCTGTCTCACTTGCCTAATTACTGTGGATGAGAGAATAAAAGAGGCAGTTCTGGGCCTTCCCCTGGGTGAATTTACCCCATGGAGACAGGAAGTCAAAAAGAGGTCATGTAAGCCTGCCCCACAGGCTGACCTTTAACACTTTAAACCCTGTCCACAGCAAAATATGGCCTAAGTATCAGCCTTACTAGCTCATAGCTACTTCAGTACGCCTGAAAAGAGTAGCTGAGTATGGAGATAAAAAACCAAGTGGGGCTTAGCCTGTGAGGGTTCTTGGCTGTGCCCAGGGAATTCAAGGGTGAGCTGGTGGTCACAGAAAACAGCTTTAAGCAGCAGTGTTACAGCTCTGGCAGTGTCAGAGCTCTGTGCTCGCTCCTGCAGAGCAAGGCTACCCCATAGGCAGTGTGCTAAGAGTGGCAGCTCAGGGCAGTTTTGCAGTCATGTTTAGACCTACTTTTAATTACATGTAAATTAAGTGGCATTTATGCAAAAATTTCTAGGGAAAGGCTAGTAACCTTTGGGTTGTTGGGTCATTGCCATGGAAAGGCACAATAATTCCCAGGTGTTGCCATGGCAGCAGTAAACTGACATGGTGCACTGGTGGGTGTGTCTTACAGAAAGCAGCTTCTGCCCTTTCCTGGTTTTAGGTAGTCCTCAATTTGGTCCAGTGTCTGAACCCTGCCTCTGGAGTTGAGTCCCACCTCCTACCTCTCTTACAACATTCCCAAGCGGGAGAGGAGTGGCAGTCCCCTCTTCTTTGGGCTGCAGCAGGAATATGGAAAGAGTGAGAACAGTGTCTCTCCCCTCCCATATATGCTTATTTGTTAGGTTTTGAAGGGAAGGCAAGGGTTAAAGACACACACACACACACACACACACACACACACACACACACACAGAGAGAGAGAGAGAGAGAGAGAAAGGGGGTGGCTCGACAGCAAATGCAGGTTTTATGTCCAGCATAAAATCTACGGAAGTGGGGGACCAGCCTAATGCCAGAGCCCACCGCTGCTTACAGGCTGATGCAGTTTCTAGGTGTGGGCAGGAAGGGTCTGGGCAGTATGGCTCGCTGCCCAGCAGGATATTGATAAGATGGTCCCATGTTGAGGCGATTCTGGCCCTTGTTCCTGAGGAATGTGGTGCCCCTTGCTCCTGCATATGATAAGAGGCAGGCTGTTTCTTCCGTTGGGCCTTTGTCTACCTGTGGTCAGGTGGCTAGGCAGGATGTTCCTCACAGCCCGAACTCCAGGGAAATGCTTCACTTTGACCAAGGTCTGCAAAATGGCAGGCAGCTTACAAAATGGTACAGTTTGGACTAACACTTAATAAATTGAGAAAAATATTCGTGATATGTGAATATGATATTTACATTTTCATATGCAAAATATATTTTAAATATACTTTATATTTTTAATTTTCTTCTACCATTAACATTCATTACTTTTGTACTCAAAATACAAATAAAAAATACTAACATTAGGGGAAGCTGTGTGAAAGTTGTACTGGAACTCTCTGCATATATTTGCAACTATTCTTCAATTTTTAAATTATTTCAAAATGTAAAAGTTTAAAATATGCTAGCCTTGAAAACACTATAAGATGGTGGAAAAAACACGCCACAAACATCTTTAGGTCAACTGGGTTTATGTATCCTTTCTGTCCCAGCCAGGATGAAGTAGCAGTGACTGAATTTACTTTCCCACATGAAACAACTAAACAACTGGGTCAAGTATATGAAATAATGGTTTTCAAGACATTAGACAACAGGCAATGAAGGTTGGAGATCCCTACAGTTACCCCAGCTTGCTGCATGGAGAGTTTCCAGAACGTGGCATCGGGACAGGGAACCCAGGCAGAGTCTCGGTGGGCTCCCTGAGTTGAGGAGATGGAGTTGGGATTCAAGGATGCCGAGGTGTCTAGATTTGACAGGGCGGGGCACCAGAGAGGAGAAAGCTTTACAGAGAGGAAATTCCAGAGACCAGCAGCGTAGTCAGCTGCCTACTGACCAGCGTATTCATATGAAGAAACTACCCAAGGCCGGAAAACCACCCTAAAGGATTAGAAGGAACAATCCTTGAAGACCACACAGAGCTGAAAATAGAGCCTGTTTCCACAGCCAGACTGGAAAATTCAGAGAGCACTGGGTAGAATACATAGGAAGGCTCTGCCTCAACAATGGGGAATAATTAACCCTAGGTGGAGTCTTGTTGCAGATATACTGAATAAATCACAAAAGCAAGATCCAAAAGCATCAAGTTGTCCCAGAGTAAAGCTCCGAAAGATTTATAGGAATACAAAAATATCCAACACCCGACAATATCTGGCACCCAATAAAAAATTATCAGGCAGGCAAAGAAGTGGGAAAATAGGACCCACACCAAGGAGATCAATCAATCAATTGAAACTGACCCAGAACTGACACAGGTGTTAGAGTTAGCAGAGAAGGACATTAAAACAGTTCTTATAACTGTGTTTCATGAATTCAAGAAACTAAAGACTGAACAGGTGAAGTGGCAACATGGAAGATATATAAAAATCTGAAAGCAAACATCTAGAGATGAGCACTACAGTATCTCAGGTTAGAATAATGGAAGATAAAACACCGTAGAAGAAAGATTAGAGAACTTGAAGACATGGAAATAGAAACCAGACAGAGAGAAAAAAACATTTGAAAATGAAAAGCATCCATGAGCTGTGAGACAATTATAAGCAGCCTAATATAAGTAACAGGATTCTTTGAAGGAGAACGGGAGAAGATTGGGAAACAAAAAATTATTTGAAGGAATAATGGCCAAAATGTTTCAAATTTGATGAACACTGTAAACCCACATATCCAAGAAGCCCAATAAACCGTAAGCATGGGATATATGGAGAAAGCTACACTGCAGCACACCATCATCATATTGCTCAAAACCAGGAATAAAGAGAAGCTCCTAAAAGCAGACAGAGAAAGAAGGCAAGTTACATACGGAGGAACAAAGATAAGAATGACCGCTGTTATTTATGTATTTATCTATTTTGAGGAAACCGTACAAGAATGGAATAACATCTTTAAAGGACTGGAAGGTGGGAACCCAGTCAACCTAGAAGCTATACCTGGCAAAAATATTTTTCACCTGAAAGTAAAATAAAAATTTTCAGACATACAAAATCTTCTAGACTTCATCACCAGCAGAACCAAAGTAGGAGAAATGTTTAAGGGGCTGGGCGCAGTGGCTCATGCCTGTAATCTCAGCATTTTGGAAGGCTGAGGCGGGAGGATTGCTTAAGCCCAGGAGTTTGAGGCTGCAATGAGTTATGATGGTGTCACTGCACCAAATAAAAAACAAAACAAAACAACAAAAGTGTTAATGGAAGTTCTTTAGACAGAAGGAAATGACACAAAATGAAAATATAGATCTAAATAAAGGAATGAACAGTATAAACTGTTAAACTTCATGGCTAAATAATAGCATTTTTCAATTATTTAAGTCTCAAAGGTATTTGGCTGTTTTGAGCAAAAATAATAGCAATGTAGTGTAAAGTTTATAAAATATGTAGAATTCTGTAGGACAACAATAGCACAAAGGTGGAGACGGGAGAAATGGAACTTTCTCTGCTGTCCAGGGAAATGGAATACTCTGCTGTCCAGTTCTCACACACTATGTAAAGGGGTGTGATGTTGAAAGTGTTGGGTGGGCTGGGTGCAGTGACTCACGCCTGTAATCCCAGCACTTTGGGAGGTCGAGGCAGGTAGATCACGAGGTCAGGAGATTGAGACCATCCTGGCTAACATGGTGAAACCCTTTCTCTACTAAAAATACAAAAAATTAGCCAGGTGTGGTGGTGGGCGCCTGTAGTCCCAGCTACTCAGGAGGCTGAGGCAGGTGAGCCGAGATCGCACCACTGCACTCCAGCCTGGGTGACAGAGCGAGACTCCGTCTCAAAAAAGAAAAAAAAGAAAGTGTTAGGTGATAAGTGAATGGTGTGCACTCTGTTTTTTTTCTGTTGGGACTGATAGAAGAGAACAAATGGGAAAGGACATATTCCAGAACATAAGCAAATAAGCTTCCATATTCCCAGAGGGTGCCATATTCTGTTCCATATTTTGAGGCCAAATACCATCATGTGATAAGGTGAAACACTCAGATTGAGGAGTTACTCCGTGAGACTGAGGCGCTGTAGAGAATAAACAAAGTGGAAGGAAGGTGGGATTCAAAGAGCGAGTCAGAGTGGATATTGAAAAGGCCAGGTTTCAGGAAATAAAGTTTAATGGAGGGCGGGCTCCTAAGTACCAACAGTGAACTTGCACCAAGAAGCCCCACGTCTGCTACTTGGTATGCCAGGTTTCCCTACATATAATAAAGCAGCCAGCTGTGAGACACAAGGAGAAAGCCTTACCACCACTCCATGGATGAAAAAACCAAGGCACAAAGAGACGGATTTGCCCAAGGAGATGATCAACAGTCAGAATCAGCTCTAAGATTCAGGCTTCTTGACTGGTGATTCCAAATTCTGTCAATTTTTAAATTGGTGACTCTTTAAAACTTTTTAATGAAGTATAGTATCTAGACCAAAAAATGAACAAAAAATGTTTCAGAAATGAACACACCAATAGGGCTAGCTCCCAGATCAAGAACAATGTTCCCAGCCCCAGAAGTCCCCTCCTGTCTTTTTTCAGTCACTGTCCCTCTGTCCCTCCAAAATAGCCACTATCATGACTTCTAAGAGCATAGAATACTTTTGCCTGTTTTTGTCCTTTCTAGAAATAGAAAAATAAATTGTGGGGTTTTTTTGTTAGTTTGTTTGTTTGTTTTGTTTTTTGTTTTTTGCTTCTGGTTGCTCTAAGCATTATTTTTGTGAGGTTCGTCTATATTATTGCATATTCAAATAGATCATTCTCATTGCTACATAGTATCCCATTATTTGATAATACCACAATTTACGTATCCCTTCTATCAAATGTCAAGGGCACTTGGGTAGTTTCCAGTCTGGTGCTGTTACAAAGAGTGCTGTTATGAACATTCTTGAAAGTGTCTTTTGATGAATATATGTACACAGTCCTATTGGATGGATATTTAGGACTGACATTGCTGAGTCTTACAGTATATGCATATTAAGCTTTAGTAGATACATAGATACTGTAATTGGCAAGTTTAAATTTTGTCTATCGAAAGTTAAAACTCACCTGACTATAAAATTCTGTATTTGTTTACATCCGGGCATCTGTCTTACATTGCTGGATAATTGTCTTCTCTTCTCATCTAGATCTTGAGGAGAGGATCGTGACTTAAACTTGCCTCGAATCTCTAGGGTGCTGGGTACTTGGGACTGGATACAGAACACTTGTTATATGAATACTTTCTTATTCAAATGTACAAAGAATTGCATAAACATAGTTCTGCTTCTAGAAGAAAGCCACAGACTTACACTCAAAGTCTAAGGCAGGGCCACAAAACATCTCAATAGAAAGAATAACTAAACCAAGATTGACTTAAAAACTTGATAGCAGAGGTCATGGCTCATTAATCTTTGCATCCTTCACAGTGTCCAACACAATGTCTTATACATAGTAGGTGCTCAATAAATATTTGCCCCCAAAAATGGAATCAACAAAGAAATGATTGTGAATTGCTTATATCACATCTAGCTCAAAGTCAAGTGCTTTTTGAGACAGAAAAACAAGATGAATATAGAATTGGGTAAAAGTTGGAGGAAAACATGCATTAATCCTACTCATGAAAAATATTTCATATAAGGAAAGCAACTTCATTGTTTTATTTTTCAGCCACTCCTCCCAGAAAGAGAATTCCTAAACCCCTTGCTCTGATCCTAAACAATGTAAAACTAAAGAACAGATAAATTTGAGGGCTGGAGGTTATATTTTATTCCTCAATAACTAGATGTAGCAGGAGAAGAAAGATTTGAAAACTTTTTTTAAGACCAGAACTTTGTCTAAGAGATCTCCCCTTCAGAGGCTCAAGGTAAGACCTGGGAGTGGTGAGGACACAGACCCAAGGGAAGGCCGGATCTTTGGCATGGGCTTGAGTGTCAAGCAACTAAGCCTGGACTTCTCTCTCTGGGCAGCAACAACATTCATAAAGACAGCGCAAGTCACAAGAAACAAAGATGAGATGCTGAGGCATTCCTGAAGGGCCTTTGTGAAGAAAAGGGGAGCTTGGAAAAGAGATCTGAAGTTGACAGCGTCTCTGAAGGGTCCCGCAGTCCCGGAAAGACTGAGAGCTGGTTACACAGTTGTGTGCATGTCTGCTGAGGGCAACATAAAGGAAGTGCTTTTTGTTCATTTCAAAACCAAATAAATGAAATACAAACCTCGGCAAGTTATGCCCAGTGGCATGTTTTGACATCTCACTGGAAATCAAATTTCTGCCCCACGAAAGTCAAGAGGTTTTGGCCAGGACCCAAAAGCCTTTCTCAAACTTCTCATTAGCAAACAAGAGAGTAATCTGAGGTTTCTAACCCATTGTGTAAACTGCAGTATCTCCCTTTCCCTAAAACCAGAAAAACCCCAGAATATGTTCTAAATGGAAAAAGAGCTTTCCTGCAGCTGAAGACAGCGGAGTGACCTCAGGGCCGCTGTAGTCAGGCGAGCCAAACCCCTGGGTTCTAGAGAGGAAGGAAAGGGAACACAGCTGGGGGTAAGGGTGAGAGGGGTCATGAAGGGAAAGGACGGGAAGAACAGGGAAGTACTAGGAAGGTCAGAGACAAAAAAGAAAATGAACATTTATTGAGCACCTACTGTGTACCAGATTTTTTATATAAAGTATTTCATTTGATCCTCAAAGCAACTCTACAAAATAGGTCATGGTATCTGTATTTTGATGGTCAAGAAGATTAATCCTCACCTGAAATTTCATGGCCAGTACTCCCTGACCCCTGGGCAAGTCGGCTCCTAATGTGGACTCCATGCCTTAGAGGGCTTCACTTTGGCCCTCCTCTGGCCACACTGCTATCCAAGAGGTAAACAGTCCCAGGAACAAGGAGGTGCATCCACGCAGAGCCTGTGTGACCCTACTAGACAGTACTCCAGGTTCCTAGAACCCCAGAATTTTCTGCCCAAACTTCTGCTCACAGTCCACTGGCTAGACCTCGTTATGTGCCTCCATAGAGATACAAAGAGAGAGATGTAGAGCCTGACTTCCCAGCAACAACTTCACAGCGCGGAAGGGCAGCATGAATCTTGTGGTCAGTTAATCATCTTAGGCATTCATGGCCTCAAACCCAGGTCAGTTCTATGTCGTGAGGAATCTGTGTCCCACCGGATTGCTACTGTATTGCCTGAATTTGGTCTTCTATGTCTTGTGTGTGCATAAAGGGCCTTATCTGGTCAGGTTGCTCAACAGAGATGAAAACACTAAGGAGTCGCTTTAATGTAGGAGAAAGAACATCGAATGCTCAAATAGATGTCAGCAACTTGGACTTAGTAGATTCGGTGCAATTCTTCATGGGTCCTGAAGTCTTTAATCTGAGAGACAGGGAAGTTAGCTACATGCAGGGACCATAGAAATCATAGCCACAGCCGGACTTTTCATCCATTTTTTTATCAGATGGCAATCCCACAGTCTATGATAATTTTGGAAAATTCTTCTGGTCCCTAATACAGCCAGAATACCATTTGCCACTACTATTAATCAGATTTTACATGTCCTTTACCCCATGGTTAGGGCCAAAAGGTTTGGGAGTCAGGCAGTCTTTGGTTTAAATCCCGGCTCTGCCTTTTACTAGCTGTAAGACCTTGAGCAACTCTCTTCACCTCAGTTTCCTCATGTATGAAACAGATCTCAGTACCACCTAATAGTGTTGTTGTGTGAAGATTAAATGAAAGCATCTGCCCTGGTGCTTGACACATGGTAGATGCTCAATACATTTAATTCCCTTTCTCCTATCTGTAGCTGACAGGAGCTAGTTACACTTGCGTATTTATTCTCCTACCATCCATCTAGTGATAGAAATATTCAATACAAATTCTTTTCCCAGTATCCAGTGTTTATACAGGTACATATTTACGCAAGCTATTTTGACAATTTGAATTAATTTAGTTTTTTAAAGAAGAGCTTTATTGAGATGTAATTCTTGTACCACAAAACTAGCCTTTCCAATTATACATTTCAGTGGATTTTAGTATATTTAATGGTGCAAGCAGCCATCACTGCTATTTAATTTTAGGACATTTTCATCACCCCCAAAAGAAACCCCAAACCCATTACTAGTCACTTCCCACTTTCTCCCACCCCCCTCCCAGCCCTAGGCAACTACTAGTCTACTTTGTCGATATAGATTGGCCTATTCTGGACATTTCATGTAATTTGTAGTCTTTTGGGCTAGGTGCAGTGGCTCATGCCTGTAACCCCAGCACTTTTGCAGGTCGAGGTGGACAGATCACTTGAGGTCAGGGGTTCAAGACCAGCCTGGCCAACATGGTGAAACCCCATCTCTACTGAAAATACAAAAATTAGCCAGGTGTGGTTTCGGGCACCTGTAGTCCCACCTACTCAGGAGGCCGAGGCAGGAGAATCGCTTGAACCTGGGAGGTGGAGGTTGCAGTGAGCTGAGATCGTGCCACTGTACTCTAGCCTGTGTGACAGTGAGACTCTGTCTCAAAAAAAAAAAAAAAAAAAAAAAGTCTTTTGTGTCTGTTTTTTCTTTCACTTAGCATAATGTTTTCAGGTTTCACCCATATTGTAGCATATATCAGCACTTCATTCCCTTTTATTCCTGAAGCATAGTCCATAGTCCATGTATACTACATTTTGTATGTTACATATACTACGTTTTGTTCATTCACTGGTTGATGGTCACCTGGATTATTTCTCCCTTTTAGTTATGAGTAATACTGCTGTGAACATTTGTGTACAAATTTTTGTGTGGACATTTGTTTCAAATTCTCTTGGGTATGCACTTAAGAGTGGAATTGCTGGGTCATGTAGTAACTGTATGTTTACACTTTTGAGAAGCTGACAGACCTTCCAAAATAGCTGCACCATTTACTTTCCCATCAGACAGGTAAGAGTGTTCTAATTTCTCCACAACACTTATTAATAGCTGTCTTTTTAATTATTACCATCCTAATGGGTAAAGTGCTATGTTATAGTGGTTTTGATTTGCATTTCCCTGATGGTTAATGATGTTGAGCATCTTTTCATGTATTTATCGGCAGTTTGTAGCTCTTCATTGAGGAAATGTTAATTTAAATCCTTTGCTCATTTTTAATTGGGTTATTTGTCCTTTTATTGAGTTGTAAGAGTTGTTTATAATTTTGAAAATAAATATCAGATATATGATTTGAAGTGTTTTTTCCGCTTCTGTGGGTTGTTGTTTTACACTCTTGATGATGTCCTTTGAAGAACAAAAGTTTTAAATTTTTATGAAGTCCAATCTGTTTTTTCCTTTTGTTGTTTGTACTTTTGGTGTCATATCTAAGAAGGTGTTGCTTATCTAAGGTAATGAAGATCTATTCCCAGGTTTTCTTTTAAGAGTGTGTGGTTTTAGCTTTTACATTTAAGTCTCTGATCCAGTCTGTGTTAATTTCTGAATATGGTGTGAGATAGAGATTCTGACTTAACTCTTGTACGTAGATACCAGTTGCCAGACCAAGCACCATTTGTTAAAAAGTTTTTTTTCTCCAATGAATTGACTTGACACTCTAATACAAAACCAGTTGACCACAAATGTGTTTCTTTCTCAGCTCTCAATTCTGTTCCATTGATCTATATTTCTATTCTTATCCTGGTATCACATAATATTGATTGCTATAGCTGTGTAGTAAGTTTTGAAATTGGGGAGCGTGAGTCCTCCAATTTATTTTTCAGGATTGTTTTGACTATTTTGGATTCCTTGATTTTTCATATGAATTTTAGGATCAGCTTGTCAAGGTCTGCAAAAAAGACAGCTGAGATTTTGGTAGGGGTTGCATTGACTGTGTACATCAAATTGGAGAGTAATGCCATCTTAATATTAAGCCTTTCAATCCATGAACATGGGACATCTTTTTATTTATTTAAGTCTTCTTTAATTTCTTTCAGTGGTGTTTGGTAATTTTCAGTGTACAAATTTTAAACTTTTTTGTTATATTGACTTTTAGTTTCATTTTTCAGATTGTTTCTTGTTAAAGTATACAAATACAATTGATTTTTGTATGTTGTATAAATGTATAATATATAAAAGTACTTTTTTGTTTGTTGGTTGGTTTTGATGGGGTCTTGCTCTGTTGTTCAGACTAGAGTACAGTGGTGTGATCTTGGCTCACTGCAACCTCCACCTTCCGGGTTCAAAGTGATTCTTCCACCTCCGCCTCCCAAGTAGCTGGGATTACAGGCATGCACCACCATGCCCAGCTAATTTTTGTATTTTTGGTAGAGATGGAGTTTTGCCATGTTGACCAGGCTTGTATAAGTGTGTATTTGTATTTTGTCATGTATCCTACAACCTTTTGAACTTATTTAATAATTGTAATAATTTCTAGAATTTTCTGCATACAAGATCATGTTATCTATAACTACAATTAGTTTTACTTCTTCCTTTACAATCTAGATGCTTTTAATTTTTTTTTTCTTGCCAATTGCCATGGCTAGAACCTCCAGTACAGTGTTGCATAGAAGTAGCAAGAGTGGACATCCTTCTGTTATTACTGGTATTAAAGGAAAAGCCCCCAGTCTTTCACTATTAAGTACGATGTTAGCTGTGGGTTTTTCATAGTTGCTATTTATCAAGTTGAGGACATTTCTTTTTATTCCTAATTTGTAGATTGCTTTTATCATGAAATTGAAGTGGTGTCATTGTCTGGGGTAAATATCCAAGGTTCTTTGTCTCACACCAAGGAAATCAAGGACATGGACACACAAGGAATGAGGTTAAGAGAGGAGGTTAAATAGGGGAAAGAAAGAGAAAAGCTCTCTCCTGAAGAGAGGGGTCTCGAGCAGGTCTTCTGGTCTGTGGTGAAATGCAGGAGGTTTTATAGATGAGCTTGAGGAGGTGGTGTCTGATTTACATAGCGCATAAAAGATTGGTCAGACCAGGTGTGCCATTTGCATAGCGAGTGAAAAATCTAGCCGCCTCCAACCTATTTTATTATGCTACCTGGCCAGCACCATGTTGCCTGCTTCTTTGTGCACATGGTGACAAAGAAAAGGGAAGATAGAGCCTCCATGCTGAATATACCTGGCTTCCAGGTAGCCCTTTTCTATTGGCACAGCTGCCGGCATTCAGCTGTGCAAGCTTCCAGCTTGCTTATCTATGTTTGCAGCTCGATTTTTCAGGCTGCTCTTTGTTAGAAAGGAAATTACTTTGGGGCTACTTTTTGTTAAAAGGGAAATTCCACTGATGACTCTGTTGCTCTTGCTATCTGCCTAAATAATTTCTCCTGTATCAAAAGGGTGCTGGATTTTGTTAAATGCATTTTCTCTTGTCTATTGAGATGATCATATGGTTTTTGTCTTTTTATCTTGTCCTTTATTTCACTTGATTGCTTTTTGTATTTCATACCAAACTTGTTTTTCTGGGATAACTCCTTACTTGATCATGGGATACAGTCATTCTGATATGTGGCTGGATCTGGTTTGCTAGTATTTTGTTGAGTAGCTTGTGCTTATATTTGTAAGAGATATTATAATAAATGTCTTTGTATGCTTTTGGCATCAGGATAATACTGGCCTCACAGAATGAGTTGGGAAGTGTTGCCTCCTGTTCTCATTTTTGGAAGAGTTTGGGAAGGATTGGTGTTAATTCTTCCTAAGTACTTGGTAGAATTCACCAGTGAAGGCATCTGGGTCTGGGCTTTGCTTTGTGGGGAAGAAAGAATGTATTACTGATTCAATGTCTTATAGGTTCTCTTCAGTTTTTTATTTCTCTGTTAGTCAGTTTTGGTAGTTTGTATGTTTTTAGAAATTTTTATGTTTCATTTAAGCTATTGAATTTTTTGGCACACCATTGTTCACAGTATTCTTTCACAATCGTTTTTATTTCTGTAGGGTCTATAGTGATATTTCTTTCGGTGTTATTCCAGATCTTCATAATTTGAGCCTTCTCAATTCTTGGTCAAGCTAAAGTTTTGTCAATGTTGATCTTTTCAAAGAGAGGTTGTCTTTTAACCACAGCATAGCTGAACCTATTCTTAATAAACACGTGAGGAGATAACATACATAATTTTCCAATCTTCTTTCAAAGGCTTCTAACCTACAATTCATTCAAGGGCTATGGCCAGCCCAACTTCAGTATACACCATTCACATTGCCAGTGTGAACATTCCACAAACATTTGTGGAAGCTCTACTATATAGAAGCAGCATTTGCCATGCTGTGGACCTCCAAACTGAGTGGCACATGCTGGATAGTCTCTGTGCTCAGCGTTACAGTCTCGGGTAGAGTTCAGGGGTGGAAGTTGGAGTCAGTCTAGGATAACAGCTAGATAATACAATGGGATAAGACTGAGGCCACCTAAGTATGGCTGTGTAAGCTATCTACTCCACAACTCTAGGTTCCAGTGACCTAGGCTACTGGCAATATGAATGGTGTATACTGAAGTTGGGCTAGCCGTAGCCCTTGAATAAGTGCTGACACTGGAATATCTGTAAACCAGAAATAAGATTCTAAGCCTCTTCCCCCAGCTGACTGAATACACCTCTTTTCCTGACCAAGGAGATTCCAAAAAAACCTGAAAAACTAGTTCAGGCCATGAGGCAAGTGGGGTGGGGGTTGGATATGCCTCAGTATACTCTCCTCTCTTTGGAATTCAGGTACAACTGGCCAGCATTAACATAAAAACAGAGGTTTTAAGACTGAAAAAAGAGAGCCCGGCATGGTGGCTCACGGCTGTAATCCCAGCACTTTGGGAGGCCGAGGTGGGTGGCCTCGAGGTCAGAAGATCAAGACCATCCTGGCCAACATAGTGAAACCCCGTCTCTACTAAAATACAAAACATTAGCCGGGTGTGGTGGTGCATGCCAGTAGTCCCAGCCACTCGGGAGGCTGAGGCAGGGGAATCGCTTGAACCCAGGAGGCAAAGATTGCAGTGAGCCAAGATCACACCACTGCATTCCAGCCTGGCAAAAGAGCGAGACTCTGTCTCAAAAAAAAGAAAAAGAAAAAAAAGACTAGCAATAAGATACCAAATTCCAGCCCGACTCTAGTATAGCATCACATGACAGACAGCAGGCCCTGAAAGAAATCAAAATATTTTACCCCAAAATATATTTTTTGACATATTTTGATACAGCCCGTAAAACTGTCTCTTGTAGAAAAAATTTACATTCTGTAGAGAATCCCCTTCCCTTTCCAGGTCTTTTTCTGATCCTGAAGAGATTAGCTAAGAATATAGCACATTTTAAAGGTCTGAATAGAAAATATTTGCCATCGATTGCCTCTAAGGGCGGCCGTCTATAAGACTTCATCTGTATAGTAACAACCTTGGTCTCTATAACCCTTTATCTTAACCCAGACATTCCTTTCTCTTGATTCTAGGTCTTTAGGTAATAATTCTTTCAACCAATTGCCAATCAGAAAATCTTCACATCCACTTATGACTTGTAAGCCACCTCTTTGAGTTGTCCCATCTGTCCGGACTGAACCAATGTATACCTTATACATATTGACTGATGACTTATGCCTCTCTAAAATGTATAAAACCAAGCTATAACCCAATCACCTTGGGCACATGTGGTCACGAGTTCATGGTTCTCACATTTGGCTCAGAGTAAATCTCTTCAAATATTTTACAGAGCTTGCCTTTTTTCATCAACAATGCCTACAGGGATCTGGAGACATAAATGAGAGGGCCGTTATTTCTGGCTGTTGGGGGCAGGGCAAGAGAGAGAGAAATATCAATATTTATTCCATCCATCTCTCCTCCATACCTTCATTCTGCACCTCTCTCTTCTTTGGCAAAATTTCCTACTTTTTGAAAGCATCATAATTTCTAAAATGATTCTTGGCCCCACGCTTCTTTGACATGCCTAGGACTTGGCAGACTCACAGGAAAATGAGGTCATTTTACACAAACCTTGTAATGATTGAAACCTGTGCTTTCTTTGGAGCGCAGCAAGACGGAGAGAGAAGAGGGAAGTAACCTGGGACATAATTAAATCAGCCCAAAGATCCGAGCTAGGAACTCTTCTCACTTGAAGAGGTGTAACAGACAAGGGCCTTTTACTCCTGCGAGTGGGTTTCACACCATTGATGCTAACACTTGTCACCTGTAGGCTAGAAGGATGGCTGGGCCTCCCACTCTTCTCAGCTGCTTTGCACATAAAATTTGAGTGATGTTATTTTAGAAAGGCATTTAACGCTGATGCTGAAAGACTGCTCTGCAGTGGCTCACACATACCTGGGACCAGGGCCGGTGCCTGTCCATCACAGTCAAAAGGGCAATCAGTGTTGTCTGAGTAACACTAGCTGCCCAGGGAATAAACTTGAGAGAAAGCGGTTCTCCTCCTGACCTCTAGAGT
Source organism: Macaca fascicularis (assembly GCF_037993035.2). Lineage (NCBI taxonomy): Eukaryota > Metazoa > Chordata > Mammalia > Primates > Cercopithecidae > Macaca > Macaca fascicularis. The sequence continues at coordinate 39,432,400 of NC_088381.1, read as the reverse complement.
TGCCAATTCACATTCTAGCAGGGCAGCCGGCAGATTAACAGCCGCAGGTTTTCTCCCCACCTCGACTCCTGAGATCTGTAAAGCCACCTTCTGCCAGGGATGCCTTGGAGAAGTAGGTTTTCCCAGCACTGCACAATAGTCTGTGCACATACAACAAACTGCTTTTTTATTTTTTTATTTTTTATTTATTTTTATTTTTATTTTTTTTTTGAGACGGAGTCTCGCCTGTCGCCCGGGCTGGAGTGCAGTGGCCGGATCTCAGCTCACTGCAAGCTCCGCCTCCCGGGTTCATGCCATTCTCCTGCCTCAGCCTCCCGAGTAGCTGGGACTACAAGCGCCGCCACCTCGCCCGGCTAGCTTTTTGTATTTTTTAGTAGAGACGGGGTTTCACCGTGTTAGCCAGGATGGTCTCGAACTCCTGACCTCGTGATCCACCCGTCTCGGCCTCCCAAAGTGCTGGGATTACAGGCTTGAGCCACCGCGCCCGGCTGCTTTTTTATTTTTAAAAGAAAAAGGAAAAGAAATTTCCCTGAGGTTCTAATCCTTCTCTCTATGAAGCCTGTCTTTCTAGTGCTGTTTGTAAAAGGAGGTTTCATGAGTTGAGGTTGATTTTTGCTGCAAGGATACAAAATTAAGACATCTTTTTGGTCTGTTCACAGCTCTTCTATGGCAGAGGTTCAGAGGTCTGCTGACCAAACGCAAACGGAGGAGGAGAGTAGGGGGCTAAGTGTGGGCTGCTGGAAAGGATTAATGATACCAGAGTCTGGCTGTGCTCTGCCTCTGCAGGGTAACAGCTCCCAGGTCCTTGGCCAGATCACAGAACTTCTCTGCTTTAACTTTTTTTTGTCTGTTTACATGGGAGCAAGGTTTACCTACCCCTTGGGTCCAAGATAAATAGATAAGTATGTGTGGGTACTTCAAAAGCTAAAAGTGCAATAGCATTATGAAGGGTTATTGTTATTTTGCTGAATAGTCAATGTTGGATTGTTCTTCCTTATGAGCACTAACACTATTCAGCAAGTCCAAGGAATTCATCCCACTAATGCATATTTAGAACCTACTAAGTGCTGGGAATTGATTCTGCCAGTTGGCATTCAGGCTTGACATATATATACACATACATGCATGCACACACATGTGCATACACACACACACACACACACACCTGCTTGCAGCTAGGGTGCACTGAGATAAGGCAGAGAGATCACCTCAGCCTGCACAGCTAGCACCGCAGGCAGATGGCTGCCTTGCAGATAAAAGGGTTTAGTGCCATAAACACGTGCACCCTAAGGACCTTGGAAGGTGGTTGGTGTGGCTCAGTGGGGAAAGGAGAGAGCCTAGACTCAGTCAGACCTGGGTTTGAGTCCCAACCCAGTCAGTTACTAATTTTATTAACTGTATTACCTTCAGCAAGACTGAGTCTCAGATTCTCTGCTTATATAGTTACCCCCACCTCCAAGTGCTCTTGCGAGGATTAAACGAGATCAGCATGGTGGAGTCCCCAGCGGAGAAGGTGCTCCTTCAGTGCAGACTCCTTCGCCTGCCTGGACAGCTTATCAGTCTTGTTTAGGAAGAGTGGAAGTCGAGCATTCATTCACTCCATAAATATGCATGGAGCACCTACTATGTGCCAGACTGTTCTAGATGTGGGAACATAGCAGTGGGCAAGGCCGGGGAGGTCCATGTCTCCTGGAGCTCACATCTACCCTCATGCTTCTTATCACAGGGATTGTTTAGAGGACACAAAGGACCTTGAAATCCCAAAGAAGGATATTGACTTGGCTCTGTTCTTCTGACATGGAATAATTGGTTGGGTTTTTACAGACACTGCCTTATTTTAACTGCTGTCTGACATCTGGTAAAGAATTAAGTCATGACTTAGATTTTAATCTGTTCTCAGTATTTGCTTTCCAGTTGAAATGGTAGCTGTCAAGTTGCCCCAAATAGAAAGCTTGTGAGGGTCCCACAGACAGAGGGGCACATGCTACAGAATGTGCGTCATCTGCAGCTGCCAGCATGGGGAATTAGGAAGCGCATTGCCCAAGGGGCTTGGCCATATGCTTTACTGAGAGCCCAGTGGCAGCGCTGGACCCCGAGGTGGGACACAGATGGCACAAGACCTGGGTTTCCATCATGACTCTGCTGTGTGCTGGCCCATTGACCTTGGATAACTCCAGCTCTTTGCACCACAGTGGCCTCATCTCCCATTGAGACTGTCATTGGTTCCACTGTCCTCTGGTTTTTATAAGGACCAAATAAACTAACAAGAAGTTTCTTTACAATAAACACACACATGCAGAAATGCAACATTTGACAACAATTATATTCTCTCATTTAAGGACCATCTCACTGTCTGTATCTTGATATTGTCATCATCCTCTTCATGCTCATTTTTACTTGAGCCATTAGTTTTCCCTGGTAGAGAAAATGAAACCTGTTGTCAGTTACAAAGCTGTGTCTCTGGACCTGAATTTAGCTGGGTGCATTTGTGACTATAAAAACAAGGAGGGTAGGGGGAGACAAAGAAAATATGTGTGGGGACAGGGAGGAGGCAGGCATGCAGGTTTTGCTGGTGTTATAGACAGACCATGAGACCTCCTCACACCAGACTGAGGCGGGACCAGCAGGCCCAGAATAAGTCCACCTGCCCAGGATAAGTCTCGGTGTTTGCACCATCAGCAAGGCCTGGAGGTTGGGTGCAATGACCCTATCGACTGTGTCCTTCATCATCCAAGGCAGCCGCCAGGTGTGGTTGTCCTTGCACGCTTGGAACCTGACCTTCAGCTGGAGCCTCAGCAGCCACAGTGGTGCTAGCCTGGGAGTGGGAATGGGGTGGGCACTGGGGGTTGTGTCTTCCTCCAGGGCTCCTGGTACCCTAAAGAGAGGGCGGATCCTGTAGCATTTAACATTATTACAGTTCAGCCAGGGCCTTCCATGCCAGAAGCTGGCTCTGCTTCTATGCTCTGGTGCAAAGTGGGTGCAGATCTGGAACTCCTGCCTCTTCTGTGAGGGACCCACGGGGTGGGACTCTCTGATCTGAGAGCAACAGACATAGAGGCTGCTGAGTGGCGAGGGAGGCAACCAGCCCGGAACAGCAGCGACTGTGTCACGGGCGGGAAGAAATCAAAAAGAAGGAAACGAACATTTGAGTGAGATTGCACCATGCACTTACACTAGGGGCTCACAGCTGGTTTGCTGGGGCTCACGTCTGGCTCTGCTGCTCCCTTCCTGTGGGATCACTTACCTCTCTGGGTTTGTTTTCCTCATCTGAAAATTCAGGATGATCCCCGTGGGTGATTTTTGGTTGCAGGCGTTAGAAACAGACTGGTTCACTTAAACAAAGGGGAACTTATGAACTGGATACAGGTGGCTCTCTGCATGAAGGGAAGGGCTTCAGAAACGGGGCTCAGAAACCTCAGGCTCCAGAGTTACTCCAGGGGTACCAGAAGCCAGACCCGGACCAAGGTCATTTGGGAGCTCTCTACAAAGAGTGGGGACGAGTCAGGTCCTCTGAAGAATCCAAACTCTGGGGACAGCCTGTATTAGTCCATTCACTCTGCTGATAATGACACACCCAAGACTAGGTAATTTATAAAGAAAAAGAGGTTTTTCTTTTCATGGACTCACAGTTCCATGTGGCTGGGGAGGCCTCAAAATCATGGTGGAAGGTGAAAGGCACGTCTTACATGGTGGCAGACAAGAGAGAAAATGAAAACCAAGTGAAAGGGGTTTCCCTTATAAAACCATTAGATCTCATGAGAGTTATTCACTACCACGAGAACAGTATGGGGGAGCTGCCCCCATGATTTAGTGATCTCCCACTGGGTCCCTCCCACAACACACACGAATTATGGGAGCTACAATTCAAGATGAGATTTGGGTGGGGACACAGCCAAACCATATTACAGCCTGACTGGACTTTTGGGGTCAAAGGGCCACTCACTGACTGAGAAAGGATGTGAGACGGTCCTACCAAGACCACACACAACAGGACAGAGTTTGTTTCCCAGAACAGAGCTGGGGTACAGTCCAAGAGAAAATGCCAGTGGCTGCAGGAGGCTGGAAAGATCACAAAATCCACAGCAGAGGACAGTAATTCCTGCTAGGTAGGGCCATTGTGAGGCGGATATGAGATCAAGCAGTATAGCACTTAGCACGGCACCTTGTCCTTACTGAGGAATCAGCAACATTCAGCTGCCCTTACAGTTACTTACCTTAACCCTCAACAACTCTGAAATATCTTCATTCTCCATTGTGAACCCGGGACTCCAACTGGTGAAAAGCATTGCCCAGGGTTGCTCAAGTGTCAAGCAAGATTCTGACCCCAGTGTTGCCTTCAGAGCCAGCTACGTACATTGCAGAGCTGGGTATACAATGCAAATAAAGGACCTCTTCTTTAAGAAGCAGGAAAAAATCCTGTTCATTAAAATGTAAAGCTGTTTCCTTTCTTCCAGTGTCTCTTTCTCAACTGCCTTGGTGTGTTTTTAATTTGCTACTTAATGTCATTCAAAGTAAAGAAAAATTAAAATGTAAAATTATTAGCATGAATTTTACTCTCTTTTTTATTATGCACTGCTGGTTTTATTTTTTTATTTTTATTTTTTGAGACAGAGTCTTGCTCTGTCGCTCAGGCTGGAGTGCAGTGGCGCTGTCTTGGCTCACTGCAATCTCTGCCTCCCAGGTTCAAGCAATTCACCTGTCTTAGCCTCCCAGGTAGCTGGGATTACAGGCGAGCACCACCACACCTGGCTAATTTTTGTATTTTTCATAGAGACGGGGTTTCACCATGTTGACCAGGCTGGTCTTGAGCTCCTGACCTCAGGTGATCCGCCCACCTCGGCCTCCCAGCTATTGAAAAGATATTTGCCACTTTTTAAGCAAATGAAATTGATAGAGACAATAACCTTTCTCTTCACCAGTTTCGGTATTTTCACTTTAAAGAAAGAGCCATTGTAGTAGAGAACAGGAAATAGGATTTGACCCGCAAGTATTTCAGTTTACCAACTCTGCATCAGGGAAACTTCTTGGGTAACACCGTCCCCACTTAGAAGCTTGTGGGAGTTGGAAATCTCCCTCAGGAGTTGGAGAGTCTTTGTTTGCCTGGCAGAAATAGGACCTCTCCAAGTCTGCAAGAAGCCCTTGCTGGTCAAGGAGCCCGGTGGGAGGTGGGCTGCTTCAGGCTGGGGGCAGCTGAGAAGTCAGCTGGTGCATTGCCTTTTAGGATGGGGAGGCATCTCATAAACTTCCTCCCCTCTGCCCACACAGAAATACTATATAGTTTGCAATTAAAGCCAGGCTTCCATTGATACTGGAAAAAAAGGGGGCTTGATCCAGACCCCCAGAGAGGGTTCTTGGATCTCATGAAGGAAGGAATTCAAGGTGAGCTGCAAAGTGCAGTGAAATAAGCAAATTTATTAAAAGCTACTCCATTACAGAGTAGGGTGTCCTCAGAGAGCAAGCAGAGGCATGTACCATCTTTGTTTTAAGTTTTTCTTATACAGAGGTCCTAACTATGTGAAGACTAAACTAAGCTGTGACTACATGAGGGTGAGCAGACTGCATGACAAAATTTATTATTCTATTGACTTAAACAACACTATCTTTGACATTATCATATGTGAGTATATCAAAGCATAACTACAATGATCTTGAAAGCATATATTGTTATGGGTATGGGGACATCTGGACTTTCTGTTGTTGTAGGAGTTTGACCTTGCAGGCATTACCAAGCTGCTGCCTTAGCTGTAAACATCCTATGACCATGGGTTGTGACTGGCAAGGATTGGGCCTTGCTAGTTTTAAGATGAAGTTAATTTTAAAATGGCGCCACTCTGGCTCTCCTAGGCTCCTGCTTCCCTAATACCATGCTCCTTTCCTTTTGTTCTAAAATGTGTGTGGAGCCCAGAATGCCCTGAATTCTCCACGGGCTGGATCTGTATGCTGAATGTTCCAGGGACAGGTCTGTGCAGCTCAACTGCTGCAGCAACAGAATAAATATTTTGAGAGTTCCAATTTGGAACCAGCTGCAGTGAAATCGCTTCTTTCTGGCTTGGGTCAGAAAGTTAGAGAAGAAAACCCACTCTCATACCAACTTGTCTGCACCTGTTGCTCAGGCCCTTGAAGCCCGTATGCCCCTGGTGGGCTACTGGGCTGGACCAAGTGCTGTGCATGGTCTGTCTAATGAAGCACTGAAGTGCTGCCTGCCAACCCTGTCCCTTGGGGACCAGCAGCACACAGGGCACTCTCATTATGCTTCTGTGGTAAGAGCTGGTGCCTGGCCAGCCTTCTGAGCACAGGTGCCACCAGCAAAATTCCCTTTCCTTACAGTTGCTCCACCACTCCAGGTCAGGGAAAGACCCGGGCTGGTGAGACCCACTCACTACTCCTAAAACAACGGCAAGGGAAGGCACCATTGACTGTGCCTGTATCCTGACCCCTCCTGTCCCCACCCACAGCACACACACAGTCCTGCTGGTAAGGTCCAGCACAGGGGCCTGGGGGGCCTCAATGGGGACTGGGGGACCGCACTGGCGTCAGTGAGTTGGAGTGAGGAATCCGTCAAGTGTAGCAACCGCAGCAGAGGACAATGGAACTGGCACCTTTGCGTGACAGGGTGTTTGCTCACATTCCAACTCCTCCAGAAAGCCTTCCTTGACTTCTCCAGACAAGAGGGATTGCTCCTTCTTGGCAACTCTTACAGTACAGATAATCTGCACTATAAAATGTGCCCATGGTTAGGAACACAATCTGCAGGCCTCAAATCCCAGCTCTTCCATTCACCAGGTGTATGACTTTCGGCAAGTTACTTAACTTCTCCATATCTCATTCCTTTACTTATAAAAAAAATAAATAGAATAGTGACAATGCCAATTGGACAGGGGAAGGAAGAACATGATTTAATATACATACATTGCTTAGAGCAGTGTCTGGCACAAAACGAGTCCTCCACAAGAGGCTACTATTATAATCATACAACTATTTTTTTAATGGTACAGGATCCATAACAAAAAGTTTATCAATTTAACTGTTTTGAGTTACAATCAGTGGCATTAAGTACATTCACCTTGTTGTGCAACCATCACCACCATCCATCTTCAGAACTTTTTCATCATCTCAAACTGAAGTGCTGTCACTCATTAAACAATAACTTCTGTCAGGCCCTGGGAACCACTATTCTACTTTCTTTTAATTAACATAACTTTTGGTTATAAAGTGTCTTTTTTAAATTTAACAAATATATTTATTGAACAGCCACTTTGCACCAGGAACTGGAGTAGAATCTACGGACAGACTGGTCATCAAGACAGGGTTTAGGACAGTACAGAGCTTTCCTAATAGGCGTTTGAGATTGACATGAAACAAACACACAAGACAATCTCAGACAGTGATGCATGTTACTGTTGAGAAAAACTACCAAAACAACAACAAAAAAACATGACATGTCCTTTGAAATCATATGGGGGCTTTGTTTTAGCAGGACTACCCAAAGATTATTTAATTTTCTAGAATATTTGCTTGACATACCTATTTACTATCTGATCAGGGTCTAGACACTTGGAAGTGACCTGTTAACTTGTAGATTTCTAGCACATAGAAAAGATAATCCAAAAGGTTATGGTTTTGTTATCCTGTAGGACAGTAAGAACTTTTATATCTAACCTAGCAATCTTCTAACATGTTTTCTCTTTAATGTCTCTAAACACCCAGTTTCTCAAATGCTTTTGGAACCAACGTTAAGTAATCTTACTAGTTCCTGCGTTAATCAGTTAACAAATCTTTGAGATGTGTTTATTCTATTTTTGTATGAGAGCTGTGTCTTTAACTTTTGAAAATTATACTTTGCCACTCTAAGGAACGGAAGTCAGGACAAAGGGATAGAGTGGCTGGAGCTGGTATGACAGCGTTTGAGACAGGGTGCTGAGGGAAGACGTCTTTGAGTAGGAACTTGGATGATGAGAAGGAAACAGACACCCCAGCTTCTGGGAGAAGAGCCTTCCCAGCAGAAGGAATGGACAGGAAGGGCCAGGGTGCTCCTGGGACTGTGAAGAGACCCATGTGACCAGGGCAGCAGGCCAGGAGAGTGGGGCTAGACTGGGTCAGATCCTGAGGAGCCCTGTAGCCTGTGCCGGGCCGGGGCTGGGGTGGTCAAGTCCAACTTGAAACTGATGTTGAAGAATAGGCTCTATCCTCATGACAGGCACGTGTCCTCAGGCCACTCTTCCTATCTCATTGACTCCCCTCCTTCTCCCCATCCCATTTAGTTCAGTGAAGCCAACTGATGCTGGTTCATCTTGGCTGTGTACATCAAACTGCTCCAAACCTGAAGCCAATTTCTTCAGCATCAGACCTTGCACTCAGCCCTGCCTGTGAGACTTTGGGGATGGGGAAGGGGGGCCCAGCACTGGACTGGCTGCTCAGGAACCCAATGTGGGACTTTAGTGGCTGCCTGTGAAATTCCATGGGGGGCCCAACAGTCGTCCGTGGCCATTTGTGTGTTGGGCTGTCGGGCGACCCAGTCCTGGCACCTCCTCAGAGGAGCCGCAACTGAGCAAGGACCTCTTGCTAAAACGCGAGTGATTTCTTCTAGTTCTACAACCCTCTAAGGTTTCCCTGAACAACCCAACCTGCCCTTCCAATCTCCCCTCCTGCACAGAATTGAGTCCTCAGGGCAGCCCTACTGAACAGCGCCCTCTAGTGAAATTTTGTGTTCCTGTTGTAACCCCTGAAGACAGGAATTGCTGCAGCCACCAAGGAGAGGGGCTTTTCTGCAAAAGGCAGAACCCACCCTATTCTTTCAAAGCTCTGTTGTGCTCCTACTGTGTCCCAGGCACTATCAGCCACTGTAAAGTGCTGGCAGCAGTGTGAGAGCAGGGGCCACGTCTGTCTTGGGCACCACTGGGCCTCAGGACATATTTCCCAGCATCTACTGGATATTCTGTAAGTACTGCACTAGTGAACAAATAAACAAAAATAAGATGCAGTACCTAAGTGTGGGGACTGCTCAGTGTTACTTCAGAGCACAGGGATGAGCAGGAGTTGATTTATGTCTTTTTAATGAAGCTCAACCTAATGGGCAGCTGTGTATAGTATTAAGCACAAGAATTCTGGCATCGGACTGCCTGGGTTCAATTCCTGGCTCTGCCACTTATTAACTCTGTGACCTTGGGCAAGTTACTTAATCTCTCTGTGCCTTATTTTCTCAGAAATGGGGAAACCTCATAGTATTGTCATGAGGATTCAAATAGTTAAAGTTGGCAAAGCACTTGAGAAAGTGCCTTGCACATTCTATGTACAGTGGCAGATTTTGTTAAATAAGGGAAGACTTGCTAAAAACTAGAGTGATGTCCAACAATAAGTGGTTGCCTAATAAGGTGCTGAACTGCCCACAACCAGAGGTATGGGCAGATGTATTAGCTCTTCCAGACAATTAATAATATCTATTATCTATTGAACACTTAATATTGTCCAGCATTGTGCTAAGCACCTTACATTTATTATCCTATTTTGTCTTTACAATAACTCCATGTTACTATCACCACTTGACACAGGAAACAGGCTTTGTGATGGCCTGAGATCCCTCTGTTTGAATGACAGATCTGGGATTCTATGGATTCTGAAGTGAGTTGTGCTCAGAATTCAGAGAACACTTGGGTGTCTGAGGTCACGTAGGGCATGGGAATCATGGGGAAAAGGCAGGTAAGCAATCCGTGGGCTGGAGGGAGGAGACTCCGGGGACAGCCAGAGCCCAGGGCTTAGTGATAAGGAACCCTTTGTGCTGGTGTTCAAGGACAAAGAGTGGGTGGGGACTAGAAGGTGGAGAGTTTTTGCAGCAGTCAATCAACCAACAAACCAGCCAACCAGCCCACCAAGCCAGAGACACACTGTATATTTGGTAATGAATGGAAGGAAGGTGTTGGGAGGTCGCTCCATAGGCCCCCGCTGCAAGACACCGTTATGGCTGGTCAGGGCCACTCTTCATAGCAAGATAGTGTCCGCTGGGGGAGAAAGAGACAGACAGAAAGTACTGCAGAAGGAGGGGGCAGCAGGTAGATGGGATAGAAGATACAGGTAGGGGCCTCTCCTTGGGAAAGAGGGGACAAACTTTCCACAGTAATAGCAGGATAGAGGAGATGAGTATGGATACATATTTAGGAGCAAAGAAGAAAACCAAGGGGGTTCTGCCTTTGTCTTTACTGTAAAAAAGGAACTGAGATACTCTGTTCAAGGGTTGAGGAAGTGAGTTTTGGGACTTGTGAAAGGCAAAGTTTGGAATAAACCTGAGGAGGTGTGCTAGGAGAGCAAGCAGGGAAGAGGAATCTTGTTAACCTGCAGGAGGCCCTGCTGGAGACAGAAGGCAGGAAATTGGGCTGAGTCAGGGGTGACCATTCGTAGTATGCAGGAGAGGCCACTGCTAGGCCATACTCACTGCTATCCAGCCGTCTGTTTTTCCCACAAGGGCCCAAGCTCTGGGGCTATGGAAGCTGTCCCATCCACCTAAGAGTAATCCTTCTTTCTTGACCAGCCTCCCGGAAACTCTCAGGGTCCATGAGAGCCACTTCTCTCAAGGACCCTCCTGCGGCTCCAGGCAGCATCAGGAAACAATTGCAGTGGAAACTCCAGACAAATCTTTCTGCCACCCCCACGTGGGATCTGTAGCTCTAGCACCTTCTTCCCTATTGTCTGTGAGGCAGGATGGCCCTCCGTAAAACTGTGAAAGGGTGAGGTATGTCTTCGGCCTGTAAGCAGCCCTCTCCTATAGGCCCCTAGAGGTGGGTTCTCTTCCAACAGCTACAGCGCTGTTGTGGCTTAAAGGTTTAGAGCAGCCTCTAACCATCTTGCATATCCTATTCCCTCTCCACACTGACTCTGAAAAACACCAGTGGCCCGAGAGGAACATGGCTGGAAAGTCCACGCGGTTTCCTTAGGTATGTGGGACACCTCACTGCTAAAGCATTTCCCACAATCATTTCACAGGCCTCTAAGTGGGCATCCGATGAGCGTGACTTCATTTTCCAGGTGCGAAGGCTGTCTCTCTCAGGTTCCGCATGGTCGGCTAGAGGCAGCGGGCCTTCTGAGCAGCTGTCTTGCTATCAAGGCAAGTAGTATCTGTTTTTGTGGTGTGTTCACCACCACCCCCCTACCCTGAGGGCCCCTCTCATCATTACCCTTACTGTGGAGGGCCAGGTGGTTCGGGGCAGGGATGGCAAACTCTTGAAACACACGTCTTGTCATGTCCTAACCCGGCACCAAGGGCAGACCGCAATAATATATCATGCCTCGTTGCTCAACACAGAGCTCCAGGCAGCATCAGGAAACAATTGCGGTGGGAACTCTAGACAAATCTTTCTGCCACCCCCATGTGGGATCTGTAGCTCTAGCACCTTCTTCCCTATTGTCTGTGAGGCAGGATGTGGCCTTCCGTAAAACAGTGAAAGGGTGAGGTATGTCTTTGGCCTGTAAGCAACTCTCTCCTATAGGCCCCTAGAGGTGGATTCTCTTCCAACAGTCATTCCTGCTCTGTCCCACTCCCCTCCTCAGGGGCCTGAGGAGCTGAGCAGCTACTCTAGTCACTGACTGGTCATAATGAGGAGAGCGGTGGGTTGGCATCACACCTGCATCTCTGCAACACTGTGGCTCTGAGGCTGTGTTCTCCTCCATGCGGGATACTGATTACACCTACTCGCGGGTCCTTAGCACGCGAATAAGGATCAGAATGGAAGTGAGGTCCTGTATTTGTAAGGTTTTTAAATTGCAGTGATCTCTGGCCTCCTAAGAAAGCCTCACTTCTAATCGCCAGCACCAACCCTCCCAGGTATTTTAACAGGGCACAATTTTTGAATCTGGAAGGAGTAATTCTGATGGTGGATGGGTAAAAATGTGGAGCTCTTTGGGCTAAACCCGGCCTTGTGGCACCCTTCGAATACTACCTCATGCTGCGGCAGAACTTATATTTGCACGATGCTTCCTAGTTGATAAAGGGGTTGTCACTTTAGTTCAAGATCCCTCTGTTGCTATTCTAGTGGCATCGACTTGCTATTCCAGTGAGGCTTTGTGACTTTCCTACCTGGTAGAGACTACAAATCCCTCTCTCTCATTCATTCTTTCTTCCTTCCTTTCTTTTTTTAAACCATGGGATCATGACGAAGGGTGGCTGGCTGGGCAGGGAATCTGGTGGAAAAAGGGCGGCCTAGGCTGAGAACACCCAAGCCGGGAGCATCGCCCCCACCTCTGTCACCAGGGCAGAGAAAGAACAGCCAAGCTGAACTGAGGGTTATTTTTAGTCTCAAAGATGCAGCCTTTGAGAACAAACAGCCTAGGAGGACCTGCCAAATGAGCGTGGCCCCGCAGGAGGTGTCAGCATGCAGCTGCTTCACGTTGCCCCAGTCCCTCCGGAAACCAGAGCTGGGGCAGTGTGTGTGTTTCCTCAGGCTGACTTGCAGGGCACCCCGAGTGCCACAGGGTCCTGTGAGGACAGCGTGAGAGCCCCACGCACCATGACCTTTAAAACCAGCCTGGGCTTAACCTGAACGGGCTCCCTCCAACACCCTCCCACAAGAGGAGCCAACTTTGCAAGGGCCCCGCCTGCCTCATTTGGTCCCATGCTCCTGTCTGTGGCCCCTCCCGCTGCCTTCGTTACCACCCCAGCCCCAGACTGCTGGGGGACACCTTAGAATATCGTTTTCTTCTTCCTTTCTTGTTTCCTCTCCTAACTTTTCTTCCTTTACTCTCTGTAACACAGGTAATCCATATTCATGGTGGAACAAATTCAAAAATTGAGATAAGTGAAAAAGAACAATCCCGATGACCAGCCCTGCCCCAGCCACTGTGAGTGGGCGGAGACTGGCACTTGCTAATGTTTGGTGGATGTTTTTCCGGACTTTTTTCTGTGCATACTTACTTATAAGGCACTTATTTTTTTTTCAAAAGCATGGAATCCCACCCGCGGCCTGGCACTGAGGAGCCAGGACAGCCACTCATTCAGGAAGGGCCTCCACCAGTTTGGATGATGACTGTTATCTCCCAGTAATGACCTGCAGCTCTGTGCAGGAGGCTGTTAGGACATGACATTTCAAAACAGAATTGTTCTGAAATAATTTTACTTGGCTACAAAGAACAAATAGCAAGAGTGATGCCAGTCCGAGGTAGGATAGGCGGCTGCTGGGCAGATGAAGTATTTTTTGTGTAAGGTAGTGATGATCTCTGTGGAAGGTTACAGTTTTTGCTTGAGCACAGTGCCTGGTCTCTGAGTATTGCATGGCAGTGTTTGATAAAGGCAACTTTCTTCTTCATCCTCACCTGTCCCAGCAGGAATCATTTTGCCTGTGTCAGGCTTTTATTCAGGGGTCACCTGATTCAGAACCAACCCCCACCTCCCCACCCAGTGTACTGGCTAAGAAGACAGACTCTCAAGTAAGAAGGCTTGAGTTCAAATCCTAGCCCTGCCTCTAAATAACTGTGTGAAATTGGGCAAGTGGTTTAGCTTGCTTGTGTCAAATTTCCTCATTTGAAAAACAGGGATGAAGATAGAAGATACAGCTGGGGCTTGGCGTGAGAATTCAGTGAAATGAAACAGGTAGAGCACTCAGAAGACAGCATAGCACATAGCGAGTGCCCACTAATTCATTCTGCTTCTGCTATTATTGTTTTTTCAACTCTTATGGAACGGTTCCTGTGTTAAAGGCACTTGCTTGGATTCCAGTATGATTTAGGGCAAATTGGTGAACTTACCTCTTTCTTACTTCAGATAGGAGCTCAAGGCAGTTGGGGAATGAGATGAGGGATAATTTCAGGTGCTTGGATATCAGGAGATTGAATAAGTTTGCATTATGGGGTCACTGGAGCTTGTTGACACATTGGGAAAATGTTAAGAGCCATGTTACTTTAATTGGGACTCTCATAAACACACCACTCCCGTTGCTGAAGGTGGATCTTGAGTACATCAGGGTCCAACATGCTATTCATGCTACTTTTGTGTATGTGTGAAAGCTTCCGTAATACAACGTTTTTATACATGTATAGGTATGTGTGTCCTGAAAAAAAATCTACAAGCACTCTATTTTACTTTCATACTTTTACCAAATTGTTTTAATATACATTTTATACAATGCTCATGAATCTTTTTTGTTAAGATGACAAAAGCACTAAAAATGCATCCTCGTTGGACGTACTGGTGAGAGAAGCCACAGGTGGTCTGTTACAAGGTTTTCACTCTGGCGATCACATTTTATTGCACTGATGACATGCAGAATTCCTTAGCTGACAGGTGATGGGGACAAAGAGCAGACACCTCACTGGTGCCTGGTGCCAGGCTGCCTGCTCCCTTTGCCCTTCCTCCCAGTCTTGGCTTCCAGCCCTTGTTTCAGGTCATACATCTCCCATCTATGTCAATGCCCAGCACATGGTGTGCCCCATTAAAACTCTGAGAACAGAAGAGGTGGAGGTTAGAGACATTCATCCAGATTAATCACAGAACTTTCCACCTCAAGACTGGGGTCATTGACATCTGTCCCCTCCCTCTTCCAGGCCAGCCTCACCACCTCTTTCTCTTTGGTCCTGGCAATCCCTCCAGACTTTTGGCAACAACATAGAGGTCACATTCTTGTTACTACGTAGGCCTGAATTCACCTTCTTTTTAGTGATCGGTCATTCAGATGTTTGGCCTGGGTTTGTTGCTACCACTATTATTATTAGGAATAATTGTAGCTGTCGATTATTGAGTGGTTATTGGGTGCCAGATGCCATACATCCATAGGCATGGTCTCATTTAATCCATACAACAGCCGTGAGGGAAGTACTGTTACTCCATTTCACAGATGAGGAAATTGAAGCTTGCAAAGGTTGAGTGTTACGGCCATAGAGCTAATAAATGGAAATTGTAATTCCAGGCTTAAGCTAATAAATGGAAATTGTAATTCCAGGCTTACTTATTCCGAAGCTCATGCTCTTCACATCTTGCTTATTTGTGATTCTTTTTCCATCTGTGGAAAGAGGAGGGGGGTGTAAAAGAATGGCTTTCACTAGACCTACAGTTCTGTTGTGGTTTTGTATGTACATGGTAAATGGAGACTACCATAATGTGGACACCCTTGCTGTCTAGGCTCTAGTGTCTTATAAAAGGGCTCTAAGGTGTGCGTGTGTGTGTGGGTGTGCGTGTGTGTGGGGGTGTGTGTGTGTGTGTGAGCGCGCGCACACACACTTCTAAATGTAAAGAGAGGGCCATCCAGAGGTAGAGGGCTGTCAGGTAAGAAAATGACTCCGGAATTCACACCCGGGTTCTGCCTCAGCTCTGACACTCATCAGCTTGTTATCTTAAGCAACCCGCTTCTCCTCCCTATGCCTCGGTTTCCTTATTTGTAGAAGAGGAATAACAAAGCCTAGGTTACTGTTAAGTACATTAAGTGAGATCAGTGGAAAGTGTCCAGAGGAGTACCCAACCAAAGTTGGCACTCAAAAGTAAGGGTGTTCCTGTCCCACATTCCCCAGCACAGGAGGGTTTCCCAAAGCAGCGCTGGGAAGAGAGAGAAGTGTGAGCCTTTGCCTGGATGCGTGGGCAAAGATGCAGTTTGGGGGAGGAGGGTACTCCGCAAACCCCAGCAATGTTTCCACTGGGCACTGCTGGGTTGTATGTTGGGAGCTTTGGAGTGAGGTTTGGGCCCCACCCCGCCTTGGTCTCCCCAGCTGCTCGGGAGGGTGCAGGTCTGCTCCCCACACACACCCTCCCTTCTGCTTTCTTCCCCACGCATCTCAACCTAACCAAAGTTCACGCCCAGCCCTTGCTTTCATTCCTGACTGCCACTCAGGCCACAGCCACGAGGGGCAGGAGCCACACTGGGCAGGGCTGCAGGTGGTCTGCAGGTCCCAGAGGGCAGTTCTGGACTGAAGAGTTAGCCAACCCCTGCTGTGAACCTCCTACTCTTAGAAAACAAGGACTCCAAAAGCATTCCTGTCCCCTCTCCCGACCACAGACAGACAAAGCGACCCACACAGACTTAGACACACACACATAGGCACACAGACACATAGAGACACAGACCCCCACCGCAAAACATGTACAGATATGCAAAGACACAGCCACATAGAGACAGACACACACAGAAATATGAACAGAGACAGACATATACACACATGGACCCACGCACACAGAAACATGTACAGATATACAAAGACATGCAGAGATGCCCAGACACAGACACACAGAAATACCCAGACACATAGAGACACAGAGGCACATGCACAGATGCAGACACACACGGAGACACTATGACATGCGAACAATGTGTGCGCGCACACACAGGTTCCCTCCCACCCGGCAGGCGCTGCCCTCTGCCCCGTGGCCCCCACCCCTGCAGCTCTTCCTCTTTGGTCTAATAAGGGTAGGTGAGAAAGCATTATGAAATTCCAGAGATATTTCCCAGCTCCCCACATGCTCCTCCTGTGGTGCGTCCAGTTGAATGTTCAGCTCTGGGCAAGTGTCCAGGGCCCCGGGCCCCAAGGCTGAGTCATGTAGATGAAGATTCCGAGGCCCTGAGTAGCATTTCTAGATCCCCAGCCTTTAAAAAACACCGCAGGATGCCCTAGGAGGCAGCGAAGTTTCCCACAGACACTCCACTTGGTGCAGATTTAATCACAGGGCATTTAAATAGCATCATCTGGAGGTAATTTGGAATTGACATTACCAGGCTAGAGGAAATTTTTTTTTACCAAAAGAAGGGTTTGGAATATTATATTGTGTTAGTTATCAATCAGCCATTTCCAGGGGATTACAAAAGCGGTAAGACCTGTTTTACACAATATGTTAGAACAATTTACAACAGGATTTGCTCATCACTAGTGTAAATGGTATTAGTTGTTCCACAATGCTTGGGGCAACAAATGACACATTTCATGAATTTCTAAATCAAATCATTCTAGACCCCACACCTACCAGGACCTCAGAAATATTCAATCCCAGCCTCTTTTCAGGGCCCCTCCTCTCCTGCTATGCAGAACTCTGAGGCCTCAGGATCCTGGAAACTTGGGGGAAAGGCATCGGGTCTGTGATGGTCACTGCCCGGTGGCTTATTGTCCACGCCCAGGTAGACCAGTAAAAGACTGCCGCTCATGGCATCCTCTTCAAATTCAAGGCCACAGTGCAAGTGTCCAGTCCTCAGAAGCACACTGCCCCCCCAGCCACTCCCCAGAGGCCTTGGCACCTCAGGGTCCTGGGTAAGAGGCTGGGCACCCAAGGGTCCTGCCAGTCCTTGAATGACCTCCAGCCCTCGGCCCCCTCCCCAGCCCTCGCAATCTCTAACAGTAAGTGTTAGGTCTACAGACCCTTAGAAAATCAAAGAAAGGCCTTTAATTTTCCCCCAGAGCAAGAGAAGCCTAGCCTTCAAGACACGAAGGCCTCTAGAGAAGAAGAGGGGAAATCCGCCACATTCTTTTCCAGTGAGCTACAGAGGAAAAACAGACATGGTTAATTTGTCAATCACAGTGGCCAGTCACTTAGTCAATAATTACCTGATTTACTTAGTAATCCATACTCTTCGGGGAGTAGATAGAGTTGTGGTCCAAAAAAAAATCCAAAAAACCAACAAACAAAACCCTTTCTTTGAATAAAGATGATGAAATCTCTTGGCTTCTGTAATTTTCAGAGTCCTTCTGGAACACTCCTGTTCAGACATGAATGGGTTCAGTCCCATACAGCTTGGTGTCTAGTAGCTCAGTCTCTTCGTTCCCTTTCATGGAAGAGTTGTACCCCTATTTGAGGACTGATAAGGGTGTGATGAGGGGTGTCCCTCAACTCAAGAAACCCAATCTAGCTCCCACTCACACCCAACACCACACAGGCAGTAGAGCTTAAGGTTGGAAGGGATGGCTGTGGAATCAGATAAAACAGAGTTTGAGTTCTGGCTACATCACTTTTTATCTGTGTGACTTTAGGCAATTTACTTTACCTCTCTGAGCCTCAATTTCTTCCTTTCTAAAATAGGGATGATAAAGTACCTCATAGGATGATGTAGAAGTTAAATGGCAGACATGCAGACATGCCAGGATAGTGGCGTAAATTCATGCCGCAATGTACGCCCTGTGCTCCAAATACTCTCTGCTCTATGTGTGATAGAGAAACGTAAATTAAAATGATACAGCCGCATTTGAAAAGCAGCGTTAGTGTCGCTGATGACAAGACCAAGATGCACCTATGTCCCTCCTCCAGGGTCCCTAATGGGATGGAGCCCTGTTTGGCTATGGTGGTGATGAGCTTTCTCTTCATCCCTTTTTCATTCTTCCCAGCCCCCGCCCCACTCCTATTCCTTGAATCATTTCCTAAAATAAACAAGCTGCAGACAAGCCATTATTTCAGAGTCTGCTGTGTGTGTGTGTGTGTGTGTGTGTGTGTGTGTGTGTGTGTGTGTGTGTGTGTGTTGGGGGGACTAAGACAGCTAGAAAGGAGAAAAAACAAAGCAAGGCAAAAGGGTGGGAAATAGAAAACAAAATATGGCAGAAATCAGTTAAACTACATGTCATTATAATAAATGTAAACAGATTACCTCTCAAATGAAACATTCTCAGATTAGATAAAACAAATGAACAAAGTTTCTAAGAGCTATACCTAAAGCAAGACCATAACAATTGGAAATAAAAAGTTAGAAAAAGAAATACCAGTCCAATGCTAACCAAAACATGAAATATATATTGTTATGGGTGAAACTGTGTGCCCCCAAAAGATATGTTGAAGTCTCAACTCCCAGTATCTCACAATGTGACCTTATTTGAAAAGAGTCATTGCAGATGTAATAAAATTAAGATGAGGTCATATTGGAATAGGGTGGGCCCTTAAGCCAGTATGACTGGTGTCCTTTTTATTGTTGTGGTTGAGATAGAGTCTCACCCTGTCACCCAGACTGGAGCGCAATGGTGCCATCTCAGCTCACTGCAACCTCTGCCTCCCGGGTTCAAGCGATTCTCCTGCCTCAGCCTCCTGAGTAGCTGGGATTATAGGCGTGCCACCATGCCCGGCTGATTTTTTGTATCTTTAGTAGAGACGGGATTTCACCATGTTGGCCAGGCTGGTCTCCAATTCCTGACCTCGTGATCTGCCTTCCTTGGCCTCCCGAAGTGCTGGGTTTACAGGCGTGAGCCACCGTGCCCAACTGGTGTCCTTATAAGAAGATGAGAGACACAGATGCACAGAAGACAGCCATGTGATGGGGGAGGCAGACACTGGTGTTACGCTGCCACAAGCCGAAGAATGCCTAGGGCTACTAAGAGCTAGAAGAGAAAAGAAAGGTTCCTCTCCTAGAATATTTGGAGGGAGCATGGCCCTGCCAATTTCAGGCTTTGATTCCACTTTGATTTCAGACTTCCAGCATCTAGAACTGTGAGAAAATAAATTTCTATGGGTTTAAGCCACCCAGTTTATGGTAATGTGTTATGGCAGCCCTATGTAATTAATATACATATCTAACAATATTTATATCAGACCACATAAAATTTAAGACCTGATATGGTTTGTCCCCACCCAAATCTCATGTTGAATTGTAATTCCCAGGCCCTGGTGGGAGGTGATTGGATCATGGGGGCGGATTTCCCCCTTGCTGTTCTCATGATAATGAGTCAGTTGTCATGAGATCTGGTTGTTTAAAAGTGTGTAGTACTTTCCCCCTCACTCTCTCTCTCCTGCTCTGCCATGGTAAGATGTGCTTGCTCCTCCTTCGCCTTCCACTATGATTGTAAGTTTCCTGAGGCCCCCCAGCCATGCTTCCTATACAGCATGCATAACGATGAGTCAATTAAACCTCTTTCTTCATACATTACCTAGTTTCCCATAGTTTTTTATAGCAGTATGAGAACAGACAAATACAAGACCAAAGCATTATCAAGAATAAGAACATTGCAAAGTTATAAAAGCAACATCCCATTAAGAATATATAATGGTTGTGAATTTGTATGCACTTAACATGACTAAATTATAAAGAGAAGTTACATTCATTCATATTCACCATGTAATGTATTTTTTAAATTAACTCATACATTCATCCCTATCATGGTGTAATATTTTTAATGTACTTTATCAGGACCAAACAAATCAAGCAGTAAAACAGTAAGGATATGTAAAGTAAAAAAGAGTAAGGATAAACAAAAAGAGTAAGGATATGTAAGGTATGAAGAGATAATTTAGTAAACCTGCTCCAATATAGAAATATGGAAGCCTGCATCAAAATAGAGAATATATATATTTTTCAAGCACATGTCGACCATTTTAGCAAAGAGAGTCTCAAGAAATTTCAAATAATTTAAAGCATAGAAATCATATTTTCTATGCAGAATACTATTAAATCAGAAAAAACATACTCCTAAGTTTACTGTGGAGGAAAGGGAAAGTTTTAATAAAAAATTACAAAATATTTAGGTTTGAACAACTGTAAAAAATCTACTCAATAACACTTGTGGGAAGCAGATAAAGCAGTACCTAGACATATATTTATAGCTTTAAGACATGTTACTGGCAAAACAGGATTGAAAATAAATGAATGAAAAGAATACCAAAAGCTATTTTAGAAAAGAATAAATGAGATAATACGTGTAAAGTCTTTTGCATAGTGCTTGACACTCTAAGTATTCAATAAAAGGTCTTCCTTCCACAGTAAATGGAAATTATAGTTGTTGTTTTTCCACCTATATCTTTCCAGTGAAAAGAGATTTTCTTTCCAGGATTAAATTAAAACTTCATAAGTTACTATGGCACACCAAGAAGGAGATACCTCTGTGCCTGGAACTTCAGAAATTAGTTTTTATACAATTTTGCAGAGTGCAGTGATATCCCAGAAAGATAAATTCTCTGGCCCAAGTTGATCTCTTCTGCCTCTATTAAATATAAACCTGTTCCTTACCCATTGAATGGGCTAGAGACAGAATCCAGAGGTCACAGTGACATGATATGTATTAGAAGCTAAGTTCCTAAATACAAGCTGCGCTCTGAAAACCCTTATTAGCATCCAGGGAATTCTGTCATGAATCCTTATTTTAGGAATGAAGTAAAGATTTCGGTAATTAGGGAGTATCACCTTTCCTGAAGGTACTGTTGATAAACCAGTCCCGTAAAATTATTCTTCAGTAAAGGAGTGGCCTTAGGCGCTTAATGACAGGGTGTTTTTTCAATAACTATTTTTGACTAACAAAATACTATTTGGGGAACATACAAAACCCTCAAAGGAACTCAATCAATGCTATTTTTAGATTGGAAAAGTGATCCCTTGACAGAATTTGTTAAAAAGAAAGCCAAGAAATCAGTAGTAGTACCTCATTAGTAGTATTTGACTTTTCTATCTATATTAGTAAAAGTTTATATGTCAAGTTGGCTCCAGAAGGTCTTTTTTGTTTAATTTTCTCATTTGGAAAAAAAGCCTAGGTTTTCAGGGTTGCCTTTTATCCAAGCATATGTATTCATCTGCAAAAGAGAAGAGGGCATTGAGGGTCCCCTTCCCTGACACTCCAGGTCAAGCAGAACCACCTGTGGAGAAGGCAGCAGCTGACACTGAAACTTGCTTTAATTTGTGCCACTTTGGTGGGTGTGTTCTAACTGTCCAGGAGGCTGAGCACATTGGGAAATGAGGTCGCTTAGAAGGGATGGCCTTCACTGATAGGTGAACACTTAACTGCCTGGCCCTTCCCAGTACAATTTGCTAAGGACGCTGGGCAGCTCTTGGGCACTAGTTCTTGAGAGGGCTTGGTTCTGTCATCAGAGGAAAGCCCAGCATCTATGCAGCACCTTGCTCTTGTCATGCAGCTCCCCAACACCCCTTAGGGTAGGGAGGGAATGTTCTGTTGCCCCCTTTAGACAAGTGACTAGACTATACACTCCCAGATTAATGACAGGAGAGGAGATCCATCCTTCAGCTGTTGATGAGGGAGGAAGACTTGTGGGGGAGGATGCTTGGTTCTCAGGGCCCTCACCTGCTCCTTCTGTACCTTGTCTTTGAGCAAACCTGCTTCCCTGTGGGATAAATGAACATAACCCATACCAACCCTCCTTGCTGCCAGATACCTACCATGCTCACTGCACCTTCTTGACCATTGTGCAACTAACACCCAGCACAGAACATCCATCCACACCCATGTATGTCTTGAGTGTCCGCTATGGACTTGGTACTGTGCTTGTACTTGGGATGCAGTGACAAATAAGACAGACTGAGAGCATTGCTGAAAACCAAGCTTGGGTGTGTCTGTTGTAGAAGGACACATTTCTGTGGAGAACAGGGCTGTGGCGGGCGGTGAGCAAAGTAATGACCTTCTGTCTGGCTTCCCCCCTGGAGAAGCAGCTGAGCTGATTTTCTCCAGCAGCAGCTTCAAAAGACAAAGCTCAGCATAGCAGAGAACTACTAAAACCACAAGTCTGAAAGGTGTACGATGCCACAGAGAATGTGTTGCTTCCCTCCTCATTCAGGAGGTCCCCAGGCATCGAGGCAGGCAGTGAGGGGGTGGTTCTTAGATATCACTGTCCTCTGTGGTGGTGAGACAGTCACCATCTGCACAGGCTTCACCTGGGCCTGCAGAAGCAGTGCCCCACCCCCACATGCCTTCCAGCTGCAGACCCTCTGAACTGTAAATAAAGCTAATTGTAACTGAAATGAGGGCGTATAAGACATCCAAAGTTGTTTCCAATTAGTTTGTTTTTTTTAAAGTGCTACTTTGCACATTAGGTAATCATCACTTTCAGCCTCTCCGAGCAGAAAGCCCAGAGCACATTCTCTTGGGTTCCTGGGCAGAAAGGCAGAAGTCTCCGTTTCAGGGTAATACAGAAACATTACCCTCCCCTGTTAACTTTGCTAATAAAAGTTGTACGTAGCTAGATCTTAGGGTACATGAACGTGACCACAGAGTTTTCTTTTATGATTTCTACTTTAAAAATTACCTTATAGGCCAGGTGCAGTGGCTCATGCCTGTAATCCCAGCACTTTGGGAGGCCAAGACAGGCAGATCACGAAGTCAAGAGATAGACACCATATTGGCCAACATGGTGAAATCCCGTCTCTATCAAAAATACAAAAATTAGCTGAGCATGGTGGCGCACACCTGTAGTCCCAGCTATTCGGGAGGCTGAGGCAGAAGAATCTCTTGAACCCAGGAGGTGGAGGTTGCAGTGAGCTGAGATTGCACCACTGCACTCCAGCCTGATGACAGAGTGAGACTCCACCAAAAAAAAAAAAAAAAAAAAAAAAGAAAAGAAAAAAATTTACCTTATAAACTCATCTGAATATCAAAGCAAGCTCTTCCTGGTGAATTGTTTTTCCTTCACCAGCTCCGTCTCCAATAATGCTGCCCCATGTGGAGGTTTGTGCAGAGACTTGGCCAGGTGGTAAAATGACCTCATTGGTTTGTTTGTTTTGGGTAGAGGAAGGTTGTTTCAGCTGAGTTCAGAAGCTGAACATAAGGAAATCAGTCCCATTAGAAAACCACCCTGATGAGCAGGAGTGAACTAATGTGGTTAGAACACCTTTGTATTAGTGCTGAATTCACAAACTCCCCTACCCTCAATTGTTCACGAAATTCTGAAACACACAAGTGGAAGACCTCAGAGTTACTGCAATCCCACTGATTGGACCTCTGCAAGCTGTAAAGAGTCCCTCCACAACGTGTTCAGAAAACACAAGTGGGATGAAGTTCTGGATATGTGAGTACAATAGCTTCAAGCTCTGTGCCTCCTCCAAGCCTCTGCTCACGCAGTTCCCATCTTCTAGGAAACACTTTTCCCCACTTCCCACTTGGCCAACACGTAGCATTCTCAAGGGCCAGCTAATGTCCTCACAATTCATCTTGTGATCAGTATTGGGAAAGACCTTAAATACCATCTGGTTCTAGGAGCTACTCCCTTCTAAAATTGAATGTCCTCTATAATTTCTAGCCAGAGTTGAAATACCATTGATGACTGGGGGCTCAATCTCCTGAAGATAACCCATTTTATCTTCATATAGCTTTATTTGTATTCATGATAATTACTACTATTTGTGGCAAGTCACCTTATAGTAGTTGACAAATGTTACATGAATGTAATTCTCACAACAACCCTACGAAGGAAGTATCGCTGTTATCTTCTCATCTCATTTTACAGAAGAGAAGATCAAGTCTGAGGGAGGCTCAATGACCTGCCCACGGTCACAGAGCAGGAAGCAGCAGAGCCTGGAGGTCTAACTCCAAACATTGTGTGCTCTTCGCTGCTGCACTGCAACCTCCAGGACTTCCTGCCGTGCGGAAATTTTTCACGGTCACAGGCGCACTCAAGATAGAGTTGTGCACAGTTGTCAAATGACCTCTTAGAATTCTCAGTGCTTAGAGTCTGTCCTGCACACAACATAGCAGGTCATGACCTAGACTTGCAATCTTTCATTGATCATTGTTTCAAGAATTTAGTTTCACTCTCCACCAAAACTAAGTTCCTGGAAGGTGGGACCATGCTCTATGCTCATTTTGTGTATTTAACTTTTGTGTGCTTAATTTTCAAGACTTTTTGCATCCATTTCAGAACCTATTAGGTGGGTGAGCAATTGTGGGTTTTGCCGTTAAAAGTAATAATGAAAACTGCAATTATGTTTGCACCAACCTCATAGTATAGACAGCACTGAGCACATGGCAAGTGCTGATTGATTGAACAGTGCTGGGGAGAAGAGCAGACAAAGAGGCAGGAGCCCTGGATTCTAGTTCCAGCTCTGCCACTATAAGAACAGTCTTCCCCACTTGCCTCAGTTTCCCCATATGAACTGGACGATGTGTGCCACAACCACCTTTTGATTGGTGCTCTCCCAGGCTATAGGACTGGTGGCAAAGCCAGGAAGAACTAGCCCATTACTCAGACTGAATCATGCCCTCATGCACTCACCCAGGAAGCAGTGATCATCCCCTAGAACACAGCTGGGACAGGGAGCGGGACGTCACCCACAGGACATAGACTAACTTCTGCTGGCGCTCCTGGTCTATCCATCCCTTATGCTCCTAGGCCAGCAAAAAGCAGAAATCCTGCACAATTCATAGTCTTTCAGTCTCTCACATGCCTTAGGAAGTTTCTCAGTGTTTAGCAAAAGATTTTTGTCTAATATCAATGAGAAACAACAGAATATCTAGAAATTTCCTTGGGAAATCCCTTACTGGCTAACTCACCAACGAAGTAAGGAAGCTGGTCTACGTTCAGCCTTCACTACTGTGTTGGGCAATTTTTCAATCATTTATTTGTTTATTTCACAATATATTTTTTTGTGGGTCTGTCATGGACTAGACACTGTGCAGGGTGGTGTAGATACAATGATGAACAAGACAGGACACAGTTTCTATCTCAGGGGGCTTACAATCTTGCTGGAGAGGGAGATTTAAGCAAATAATCATACAAAGCTCTGATGAAAATCAGATAAGTGCCACAAAGAAAACGCACATAGAGCGCCAACAGGGAGGCCTGACTTGAGGGTGGGTTTGGGTCGGGGAGGGTTTCTGGGTGGAAGCTGCTTTTACGCTAGGACCTGGCACATCCAGGAAAGAGAACGTGGTGGGGTCTGGGGGGTGCTCTGATCTACAGCACACTGTGGGAGACAGGAATCAGACTCCTCATCTCAGCTCCGACTCCCAGTGACTGTGAAACTGTGTGAGTTACCTCTTCTCTCTGGGCCTCAGCTTTGGTTTGGTTTTGTATTTTCGTCGTTGTTGTTACTGGTTTTCCCCATCTGCAAAATGAAGATCTGTTACTTTAAGCAAATGTGATGCTCAGATAAAAGCCATGGTTAAGATGTCACCTTGAAGACTGTCGTTCTGCACAAATTAACCAAAGGGATCCTTATCATGGACTCTTCCCCTTCATATCCACCTCATCTGTGAAAGGGAGAGTGTCTGAGGGAGAATTTCATTTGACATTTAGAAAAATGACAGTGAAATGGGTTTTCCTTATTTGGATTCTCCACTTTATACGCCATATACCCAGATTATATACAGACACATGTGGGGGGCTGCAGAGGGACTGGAAAACCTGGTCCCAGGTGGCCTGCGGACGGGAAAGCCAGCAGACGTGTGAGGGGAGAAAGGTGCTTATTAAACAAACCTCACTGGCAGTCCTTCTCCTCATTTCTTTTCCAGATGCGCCTCAAAATGCTCCGCCAAGAATTCTAATGAGAAACAGATTTCCTCTGGCTCAGCCCGTCCTTCACCTGCAGATTTCTAAGCGGAGATATTGCTGTCCGCTCCTGCCGAGAGTCGAAGAGGGGGGGATTGTTTTAAATTCTCTTCTGCAGGAATTGGAGCTTTGAACGTTCAAGAACACATTTCAGATTTCTCTTCTTTTATACTTTAGCCAAAAAGCACGGGGTCAAAATATGAAAGGAAGCAAACACAGTTATTTGGTGGAGGATTGGGGCTAATCACTCCCAAAGTCCTGGTCACTCATCAGCAAGCCCTTAAGTTGAAAGTGTAGGGATCCTAGTTTGCATGGAGAAATGTTTGTTCTGTCGTGTGAATGTTCCTGTTTGTGGTCCCACCCACAGACTCCAGCGTGGGTCAATGACTCTATAGTGAAGCAAAGAAAGCCAAGGCAAGACCTTAGCCAGAAAGATGTGAAAGTGGGTTTTGTCCCTTTAACCTGAAACAGAGGTTATGAAAGAGATTAGCCACCCTCTACTATGTGGGCTCAGGAAATGTCCTGAATTTTCATAGCTGTGTAGAGTTTGAAGACAAACATGGTCTCTGCTTTTGCCCTTGCGGCCAGAACCCCAAGCCTGCCTGGCCCCCTGCAGCCCTGCCATTGTCTCTCGCAGCCCCGTCTCCATCTGTCTTGTTTGCTCTGTTTCCCACAGGCTTGGCCTGCTCAGTCCACAGGGTGGAGGAAGGGTGGGGGCATTCCTTCCAGCAACCCAGTGCAGACCCTCAGCTCCCCCTGGGTTTACACATCACTGTGGAAAGAGCGTTCTTTTTATTTCCTATGTCATCCTGTCTCAAAAAAAGATATTTCTTAAAAGCTTCCCTTCCTATGAGCAATCAGGATGGAGGTTTGCTAAAAAATACTTTGGCTTGTGGCTGGGCATGGTGGCTGACACCTGTAATCCCCGCACTTTGGGAGGCCGAGGTGGGCAGATCACCTGAGGTCAGGAGTTCAAGACCAGCCTGGCCGACATGGTGAAACCCCGTCTTTACTGAAAATACAAAAATTAACCGGGCATGGTGGCTCAGGCCTGTAATCCCAGCTACTAGGGAGGATGAGGCAGGAGAAACTCTTGAACCCAGGAAGTGAAGGTTGCAGTGAGTCGAGATTGCGCCACTGCACTCCAGGCTGGGCGACAGAGTGAGACTCTGTCTCAAAAATATATATATATATCTATATATATACACACACACGTATATATGTGTAGGTATACGTATATATGTATATATATGTGTAGGTATACGTATATGTATATATATGTGTCTATATGTAAATATATGTGTGTGTGTATATATATAAAAAATATAGGCTTTTATCTGGGTGTGGTGGGAAAGGAGAGATCTTGACTTCCCTTGACTCTGCCATCCCAACTTCTCTCCCAGTACCAGATTCCCTTTCATGAGAGTGATTTGCTCTTTGAACCAAGTTTCATCAACAGACAAGTTTGCCAAGACAAACTTTACCTGGGAGGAACTCCCCTGAAAGCCTGGTGTTCAGAGCATGTGTCGTCTGGCAAATGAATGCTCAAGGGCTAAAAACTAAATGGAAAACGACTTCTGTTAACAAGTTTGTCAGCCTAAATAACAGACACTGAGAGGAAATTCGGGAACAGGTATTGCAATGGAATATGCTTCCCATAGTAAACTGTGCGACATTCACAGAGGTAAAGGAAGACAAAGGTTTTTAAAGGAAAAAAATGAGGAGGATGACGTAATTGTTTTGAGATAATTATCCTTGCCTGCGAAGACCAATAACAAAGGTGGTGTCATTCCCAGGTTGCACAGGCAGTTGCTGGGCAGTTGTCCTCCCGGAAGTGTTTTTGTGTAAGGTTGTGATGGTCTTTGAGCGAGGCTGTGATTTTTGCAGTCTTTTGTGATAGTTCTTGTTATCAGGCATTTGTGCATGAGAACCCTTCTTCATGGCCTTCCCGGTTGTATTTGTCAGGTTTTTTAATACAAGTGACTCCACTTTGATTCTGACAACTTTCACAAGTTACAAAAAAAAAAAAAAAAAGCTGGAAGCAAAACTGGATTTTTGATATACGGAATCCAGAGGCTGGGTGAAGTGGTGTATGCCTGTAATCCCAGCTTCTCGGGGGGCTGAGGCAGGAGGATTCCTGTAGCCCAGGAGTTCAAGACTAGCCTGAGCAACATAGAGAGACCCCCATCGCAAAAAGAAAAAACTGGAATCTGAACATCACATCAAAAATAAAAAGGCTTAACAAAAGAAAGGATATAAGGAAATATTTCAAAATGTACTCAGGCTGGGAGGTGTAATGGGATGAGAATGAGCTTTGGAGTCAGGCCACCTGCTTCCCTGGGAGCTCTGAGCAAACCATTGTATGTCATTAAGCCTCAGTGTCTTCACCTGAAAACAAATAAGGCTTCTCCCCATGAGAGTTCTTGCAAGGATTAAATAAGGTGATGTATGTCAAGTTCTAACGTGGTACTAGTCATGCAAAACTCTTGTTGGACTACTGTTCTGCATCTTCTAAATTTTCAAGATGTGGATTTTAACTTCATAAAGGGAAACATTAAGCTTAAAATCATTACAGCAACAATATGGTTCATGTTATAGGGACATTTCACGCAAAGAAATATTACCCAGATTAGATGTCGCATCTGGAGTAGGATGACTTCTAAGGACATCCTGAAGCTTTAGTAAGATCTAGCCTAAAAATGCGATCATTTTGTCCTGCCAATAACAGAGGCTGGGACCTTAATCTGCCTTTTTAGTGAGCAGGTTCCCTGTCTCAGTCACTGGACTCCTCCAGGCAGCACATCTCCAGGATGCTATTGCCTCCCACGGTGATGCAAGGAACTTTGCTTTCTGCTTTGAAATATGCCCCCGAAGGCCAAATCCCTCTAAGAAATGAGAGTCCCACCATATCCTCTGAAATGGCAACATTCCTCTCATCAAACATTTTTATTAGCATCCTTTTGTAACCCATTAAGTCCTTAACAGCAGCTTTGAGGAGTCACACCTGTTTTTCATCAGGCTTGCAACTGTAAGCCAGCACAAACATGTGTGATAAGTTGATGCTCAAATACCATGACACACTCCTTGGATTTACTAGCATTTAATAAATGAAGGAGAAAGCTTTGCCTTTTATAGCCCTGAGCCTCCCAGTCCTAAAGCAGATGGAGTGGTTGCCTCCTGCAAAGCATTCATTGCTCACTGCTTCCAAATCCAAGGAACAGGCATCTCGGATCATTGTGCTGTGAGGGCAGGAGGACCCTTCTTTTGGAAAGCGGTAAGTCCAGTGTTCTCAACCCCGACCATTGCTCAGCATCAAATGGGGAGCTTTTGAAAAATACCCAGGCCTAGGTACCAGTCCCAGAGATTCAGATGTAGTTGGTGTGGGGGGAACTCTAGTAGCCTGAATTTTTAGCAGCTTCCCCAGAAGTCTCCCATCCATAGGCAAGACTGATATCTGCTAAAAATGATTTGGACCACAGG
Source organism: Macaca fascicularis (assembly GCF_037993035.2). Taxonomy (NCBI): domain Eukaryota; kingdom Metazoa; phylum Chordata; class Mammalia; order Primates; family Cercopithecidae; genus Macaca; species Macaca fascicularis. The sequence goes on along the minus strand of NC_088381.1, from coordinate 39,402,789 downwards.
CAGTCTAGGGCAGTGGGAAGAACCTGGACTTTGGAGATAAGAAATAATGGATTTAGATTCAATGTCTGGGAAGGATAAGCTGTGCTATTTTAGACAAATTTCTTAAATTCTTTGAGTCTTAGTTTCTTGACTTGAAAAATGAGGTTAACAATATTTATCTCATAGGCAAATAAATGGGAGTTTGTTATGTAGATTCCCCTGGTGCCATCTTCAGACTGATAAGGATTTAAAGTTATCCTCAATAATCAACCTTTATCTTTCTCGCTAGAGAGGGGAGGAGAGACACCTCATAAACTTACGTCCTGCTTTTAGGGTTTTAGGCACATTTTAGGGGAGGGCAGAGAGCTTTTCTTGTATCTGCTCTTTCTCAGTTGCCTTCAGCTCAGAACAGTCCTCATGCCAAAGTGGCATATTTTGGGGTGGCATCTATAGGCGTCTCCTATACAAATCGAGACAGAGTGGTATGCGTGAATGGAATGAGAAGAAAGCCTAGCCATAGACCCACGCAAGTGTGGTCAATTGACAAAGATGTAATGGCAAATCAATGAAGAAAGGATAGTCTTTTCAACAAATTGTGCTGGGATAATGGGATATCCATATGCACAAGTAACAACAAAAAATCTTGACCCTTGACCCATACCCTAGGTACCTAATTTTGTACCTTGTACAAAAATTAAAATGCATCATAGACCTAAATGTCAAACCTAAAACAATAAAACTATTGGAAGAAAGCTTAGGAGAGAAAATCTTTGTGATGTTGAGTTAGGCAAAAATTTCTTAGATACAACAATATCAAAAGCACAATCCATAAAAGAAAAATTGATGAATCAGAGTTCATCAAAATTAAAGCCACTTGCTCTGTAAATGACACTGCTAAGTAAATGAAAAGACAAGCCACAGACTAGGATAACGTATTTGCAAAGGATATATTTGATAAATAACTTAAATTCAGAATATATAAAGAATCCTCAAAACTCAGTAACAACCTAACTAAAAACACGGATAACAGATTTGTACAGGCGGCTCACCAAAGAACATATATAGATGGCAATTAAGCATAGAAAATATCCTCAGCTTCATTAGTTATTAGGAAAATGTAAAATAAAACCATCACACACCTATTAGAATGGCTAAAACAATTTTTTTTAGATGATAATATCAAGTCCTGGTGAAGATGGAGAGCAACCACACCTCTCACACATTACTGGTGGGAGGGAAAAGTTCGGTGAAAAAGTCTAATAGGGTATCTCTGGATTGAAGAACTATAGTACCTTGTTTTCTGTGTAGATGGGCTTGATCCAAAGGCAGGAGTGGAAAGTGAGTGGCGATTCGTCCCGAGGTCAACCACAAAGTTAACTGTGTTGAGAAAATCAGACCGGTGGTTTCAAATCCAGGTCAGTGGACCCCTGAGGATTTATCTGAAAAGGTAGTGAGTGGAACTATGGAGTTATTTTTCACATTTCAAGAAAAAGCTTAAGGAAAATCATGTTTTACCTGAGATAAGGTTCTCTTGGCAGACTGAGTAAAATCTCATGTTCTTTTCCTTTTGGCTGGAATTTATTTTCTGCTGATTATATCTATTTCATAGAGAATTTTTTTAAAGCCAACATGCAAGTTGGTGGATAAAAATATTTCATAGGAAGAGGCCCAGCAGGAAAAGTTATAGAATGGGGTTTTTGGTGATGAAAAGTTCGTGACTGGCCAAACTAAGCCATGCATTTGAGGGTGATGAAGGAACACTCTCCTTTAGCAAGGTCTGTGTAAGTTTTTACTTGTCCAAGATCGCTTAGGGGTTGTTGTAGCTGATGTTAGAGAACCCTCCCCCCGCCCCTCAGGTCTCTTCAGGTCTGTAGGAGCTCCAAATGGACCTGTGTGTAATTTGGAGACTGGCAGAAATATAAACCGTTGAGTCTGATTCAGCACCACCACGCATCACTCTTTTTTTTCTCTCTCTTTTTGAGGTGGAGTCTCGCTCTGTCGCCAGGCTGGAGTGCAGTGGCGCTATCTCAGCTCACTGCAACATCTATCTACTGGGTTCAAGAGATTCTCCTGCCTCAGCCTCCTGAGTAGCTGGGACTACATGTGCATGCCACCAGGTCCAGCTAATTTTTGTATTTTTAGTAGAGATGGGGTTTCACCATGTTGGCCAGGATGGTCTTGATCTCTTGACCTCGTGATTCACCTGCCTTGGCCTCCCAAAGTGCTGGGATTAAAGGTGTGAGCCACTGTGCCTGGCCAGGACACTCTTAATGAAAAGAAGTACATTTCCAGGGCCGAAACTGAGCCTCCTTATTGACATTAGCACATCAGTTTTATGATTGTTCATCATAACAACACATTAGGGTTTTGCACCCAAGAACACTCGAAAAAGTGACAGCAAGCCCTGGCTGAGGTTGGAAGATGTAGGAGGTTGTAACAGCAACCTTAGACGCACCTGTGCGCAAGCAAATTAACATGCCCTCCCCTTCTCGGCTTGTGCAGAGCTCAAGGGAGCTTAACGGGATTAGGAGCAAATACCTTGTTGTTATTTTTAACATTGCTCAACTCTCTTGTAAATCTCTCCATTGTCCCTGCCAGTAACCCCTTCCTAAAGGGAGGCATCCAACCTCAGAGACATAACAGGCAGAACTGGCAATAATTCATTCAAGGTCTTACCTAGTAGGGGCCCATGGAGTTTTGTAACTAAAAAAGAGATTCATAATGTGGGAGAAAGTTTATGGGCCTTGAAGTTAGATAGACCTAGATTTGAATTCTGATTCTGCAGCTTATGAGTCTTGGTCAAGTTATCTTGACCCTTTAAACCTCAGTTTCCTTTAAAATGAGGATGTTATCTACCTCATAAAATTACTGTAAAGATTAGCAATAATAAAGGGAGAGTCCCTGACATGGAGTCATGGAAGTTATCACCTGGTAGATGCTTAATAAATGTTGGCTACACACACACACGTGCATGCACACACACTCACCTATATATATATGCACATATATATATACACACACACATTTAAAACTTAATTACTAGATAATTAGAGGAAAAATAAGATGTACACTCTTTCACTTCTGAACGTTTCTGAAATTCGGTTGTGTCTTTTAATTGATGTCAACCCAAATTTACTAGCAGCAAATAGAGGAGTGAGTTGTGACATGGTTGTCATCACTGAGCTATGAAAACTTAGCTAAATCTTTCCAAAGAGATTGTGGAATTGAGAGCTGGGAGAGGCTTCTGTGGTTAATTTGTGCCCTGTGAAAGATTATCACTAGATACTGCACATTCATCTGTCAAAAGTATCTGGGTGACTTTCAAATTTCCAGTGATGTGTGATTCAATTGCAGAGAAAATGAAACCATGAGTTTAACCAAATAAGAAATGCATGCAAAACCTGGCATATTAACTGTCTCTACTAAGTCTGCTCAAGAGGTCGAGTTCACGGGTACAGGTTCCATAAGTCTACATTTCTATGACAGTATTTGCCTCAACAGGGAAGTCTTCAGACTATAAATGTGAAGGAAATTTAGAATTGATGGTGATATTAAAGAAGAAAATGCTGTATGATTATATAGATAAATGTGCATGATATGGTTTGGCTCTGTGTCCCCACCCAAATCTCATCTTGAATTGTAACCCCCAAGTTTCAGGGGAGGGACGTGGTGGGAGTTGACCAGATCGTGGAGGCAGTTTCCCCATGCTGTTCTCATGATAGTGGCGGAGTTCTCAGAGATCTGATGGTTTTTAAAGTGGCAGTTTCCCCCGCGTGCTGTCTCCTTCCTGCTGCCATGTACAACATGCCTGACATGCCTTGCTTCCCCTTCGACTTCTGCCACAATTGTAAGTTTCCCGCAGAACTGTGAGTCAATTAAACCACTTTCCTTTATAAGTTACCCAGTCTCAGGCAGTTCTTTATAGCAGTGTGAAAATGGACTGATACAGTACAGTATCGTTTGTTTTTAAAAAAGTGTTTAATTTGATATTTTTTTCCAGTAAATCTATATTAAGCTGATGCTGCATCTTATAACTGATGGCATCTTATAACACATTAAATACGGTCACACTAAACCACCTCTCCCATCCCTGGCTAGTACCACCTGTGCTCATGTTGATGTATTCTGTGACATTAGCTGACTAGGCTGATTCAAAATTAGCAGTGGCAGGCAATCTGTGTGGCCAATGAACACTCAGCCACATTAATGATTAGGAAAACAAAAATCAAGACCGAAATGAAAGACCATTTCATTTGGCCAAAAAACTGTCAAGGTGTAATAATTCCTTTGGAGAACAGTTTGATATTTTCTCATGAGGTTGAACATCCACATACTCTATGACCTAGAAATTCCAGCCCAAAACAAGAGTCTCTGCATTTGCACACCAAGAATCACGTACAAGGAAGCGGCTGGTTCCGTTTGCAGCTAATACAATCTCACAAATACTTTTCTCCAAGCAGTCCCCTGTACTTCAGTATTTAGCAGAAATGCTTTATGCAAACTCCCTATTTTGTCACACAGGATATTAAAAAGACATGCATTCAAGGGTTGAAACTGACTAAAATTAATAACTTTTACTGCTTCGTCAAGATACAATCTTGAGTGAAATTGGAAAATTTGTAGTGAGGATGTATGGGAGTGAATAATTCAATGACTATTAGTTTTGTTTAGTGCTATTGTTTGATCTGCGTTAAGTCACCTGCAGTTTTACCTACCATTGCTTTTGTACATCAATGTGGAAAAGCAAATAATATCTTAGAATTATTATGAAAATAGGTTTCATTTTGCAGCTTCCTTGAAAGGATCACAGGGACCCATGGGGCAGACCAGGCTCCAAGAATGCTGCTGTACTACAACAGTATTCCAATATATGAATATATTATAATTTATTCTAGTGTTGTTGCACATTGGGGTAGCTTCCAGTTTCAGGTTATTACATACAGTGTGTAGCAAGGTTTTAGAATATATTCTTCTCCCTGCCACATAAAAGTGTACTTAACCCAGCACCTGGCATACACTAGGCATTTAATGAATTGCAATCGTGGAAATTCCTTTACAGAGGAGTCCTCATGATGCTCGGTTTAGGATTCCCCTGCCTCTACCTCGTACTGTACACAGTGGGATCTCTATACAGATGATAACAAGATCTTTTCTCAAAAAGCCATAGAAAGAAATGAATTAGTTATTAAGAAAGGCAGAAACTGGAAAAGTAACTTCTGCCCTTCTCCCAACCTGGGACCCTGGGATGCCTCCAACCCCCGGCTGTTACTCAACTTTTCCATGACTTAGGAGGAGTAAAACCCCTGGGAGAACAGATGCTTCCTCCTGACAACTGCTGCCCAATCCCCAAAGTCAGCAGCTCTCTAGCCACTGCAAGTCTGCATGGAGAAAAGCTGGATGTCTGTCCCTAAGGCGTCCAGGCCTCCCTTCCCCAGACACCAGGACCCAGAAAGGCCTGCTCCCTGCCCTCTGGCAGCCAGATGCGGGGGTTGGGATTCATGTTTCTGTCATTTGAAACTTCGACCCTTGGAGGAAAGATGCCAAGATGCAGGGACAGTTGAAAGGTGACCTCGGGCAATGGCAGGTGTTTCTGGGATGTGTGCTTGACCTGCTGGCTGCTGTCTAGCCTCTCTTGGTTCCTATCTATTTTCCAAGCCCCACTTCTCCAAAAAGTTCTGCTGATTCTGGAACACCTCAACATCCTCCCTATAGATTTCTTCTTAGCTTACATAGGCCCACTGGTTTCTGTTACTTGCACCCAATGACCGTGACTCATTCTGCACCTTCATCAGAAGCCTATTCTGAGAATCTGCTCTCAGGAGTGGACAAGGGTCAGGCCTGCCACCCAGGGAGCCACATTAGGAGTTATTAACATGTTGGAGCAGCCCTTTGACCCTTCCTTTTAGCCCTTATCTTCCCATTCGCCTCTCCAGGCCTCCCCAGACAGACTGTCAGCCTTCTAAGCAGGCAGTACCCATGGCAGGCTATGGTGGCATCATGCCCTCACAGCCTCTGCTCCCACCGCATTAGTCATGACCACCCCCACTCTCCCAGCACCATGTCCTTGCCTCCATGAAGGACAGATCACGTTCTCTTGCAGCTGTTTGTTTACTCACCTGCCGTCCCACCTGCTTCTGATCACCTTAGGCCTGTGAGCCATCAGCCCCTGATTCACAAACGGTGACGCAGAAAGCAGTTTACACCTTTGCCAACCCCAGCACCCCAAATAGCCAAGAGTGAAGGATAAAAGGTGCTGTTCTCACACTGCCACAGGAGCCTGAGGGCTGAGTACACAGGTCTACAGAGAGGAGTTGCTGTCACGGGGAAGGTTGGCCTTCACAGCACAGAGCTGAGCCATTTGCTTGGTAGAGCGTCCTCTCCTTCGTTTCCCGAGGACTTTTCCTAGCAGGGCACTGGGAGGAGCTGGCCCCCAAAGGAAGGCTGGAGTCACCCACCAGCTCTCTGTCCGGCCCGAGAGAGCAGCTCCAGCAGCCACTTAGAGGAATCTCTCCGGACACAGATGTGTGACGTTCCTCTTTACTAGAGGCAAGAATCTCTGAGCGCGCATGTGAGTGCTTCTGCACCCCAAGTCCGCTTCAGAACCCTGTAACTGCTGGGACAGCCAGCCAACCCTGAGAGGCGAGATCATGACTTTGGTTGGAGGGTCCTCTGTGCTGCTCCATGACACTCATGTATGAGGTCTTTCCTGACAGCGCAACTCAATGTGGAGCCCAGTGTCTTCAGCCAGGCTGCACGAGCTTCCTTCCCTGCACACCACTCCTCTGGGAAGAGAGTCAGAGGAGATGGCACCTGGATCAAGCCGGAGTTCCACTGCTGAGGCCTCATGTGGCTCCCTCTGACTGCCTGACCCTCTCTGCCCCCTGCTTTGGGCCCCATTTGTCCAGCAACATCCTGTTAAGTGCTAAGGCTTGCCCTCCACCACTGCAGAATTGGGGGCGGGGAGCCTTGGAGGTCATCCAGGCCTGTGCCTGTAGGACCACCTCAGCATTGACCACTGGTGTGGGCAAACCGCTACTCCCCACAGGTGGCTTTACCGAGACAAGGGCTAACCTCACTTAGGTCCCAAAAGTGAGGTTAGCCCTCTTTCTCATCATGACCCAAGCCCAGGAAGGTAGGATGCAGGGCCTATTACATTATGGCTAGAAAGTTGGAGGGTTTCTTTCACCTGGGCATGTTGGTAAATAACCTGCTGAGTGGCCACGGTCACATCCCAAGAAGGATCCCAAAGATGAGTTTCACCCACCAATGCTCCTGAGATGGCCAAAGGCAGGCTCCTTACCCCAGAAACCAGGCACAGGAGGCATAGGGAGAGAGAGATTGGAGTGTTAAATTTAAATCTCTCCATTTAAGTTTACATTTAATATTTAATTTAGGAAAGAAAAGTAAAATTAAACAGATTGCTCCGCTGATTGAAACTCCTGATTTGTATGTTTCTAAGCTCAGAGAATGATCCCTCGAGGACTCATGGCTGGTGGCCACCCATGATGAGACAAAGGCAAGAAAGGGGCCCTGGGCTCACTGCACTTCTGGCCCCAGTGCCCTGCACCATTCCTGCTCTGCTCCTCACCCCAAAAATGCCAGACAGCAGAGGGAACCCTGGGCTGAGACGGAGAGACCTGGGACCTAGTGCCAGCTCTCCCATGGAGTGACCTTAGACACCCCCTTTCACCCACCAAGCCTCAGCTTCCTCATCTATAAAGAAGAAGGACAATGGGCTGTCACTTGCAAACCCTGTAAAGTTTTTATAAAGCTCCAGCAAGACAGGGCATGAGAAGCGTGCCGTGGGAAGAACCTTACAATGCGAGCTATTGTTAGTGTTATTTTCGCTCACAGAGTGTGGACATCCCTGCCTGGGAGGTGGCATGAGGAGTATGCCAGGCTGGCAGGGAATGCAGTGGCCACAGGGGACCTGGCAGTGGCCTGTGATTCTAGACAGCGTGCCCAGCAGCTAGGTGTCTAAATAAGCAAACGCAGACCTCCCTGAGGGTGTGGACAGTCATGCACCCCACAGAGGGTCTGAGTGGGTAGCTATGGACACCCCAGGTTTCTGGGCCAGCTGTTCCTCCAGCCTGTCTTGGAGCTGGAAGCAGAATAGCAACCAGAGTCTGGAGTCAGGGTTGGGGTGGGGGCTGCTGCGAATCTGCCTTGAGCATTTGCTGTGGGAATGCTGGTGGCCACATGCTTTCTGCCATTGCCTGCCTGGCTGGGTAAAACTGAGCTTCTGTGCCTTTAAAATTGTTTGACATCCTTAAGATTGGAAACAGAGCTCCCCAGTGGAAGACCAGCAGTAGCTATGGAATGCTGTTCTAATATAAAACTTGCTCTCAGTGGATTTAAACTGATACTCCCACTGGCAGGCTTTGGAACGAAATCACCTATTATGGTCCTGGAAAAGGCCCCAGATTCTCTGGGCTGATCCTTTGCCCATGTGGGTTAGCGAGAATAGAGCTGTTTTCCCTCTCAGGCTATGCAGCCCCATCTCCCACCCTCGGCTGACCAGACGACCCTGAGATTCTAGCCGGGATGCAGGACTGAGAGCTCAGGGCTTGGGGGAGTCCCCGTGGTGTTTTGCTCTAAGACACTCTCTAGCCCAACCCCTTAGGGGTGCCTGGCCAACCACTCGACATCAGCAGATGGCAAAGCCCGTGCTGGCAGCCAGGTCTCCATTCCAGGCTGCCTCCCTCTCCCAGACCATAACATCAAGGATGCGGGCCCATTTCGCAGTGGGGCCAAGCCTGGGTACTCCAGTTTCTCCTCATGGCCAGTCAGCTCCCGAGGGGACAGTTCCTGTTTCCCACTGCGGAGTCCCTCATGACCGCTTGGGGACTCTCCAGCTCCTCCCTCCTGGGTCTGGCCCCTCCATGGTCAAGTCCTTTGTTCCAATGGAGGCTGTGGAGGCAGAGGAGAGCAGGGTGAAATCCTGGTCTGCCACGAAGGGCAAGTTACTTAGGCCTTTCTGATCTTCAGTGTCTTCTCCTGTCAAATGGGAATAGTGATCACACTATTTCAGCGTGAAGAGAATGAAATGAGCTAGACTAGAATCAACAGCCTAGCACGGTGGCTCTCAGTGTGGTCCAGGAGTCCCCAAGACCCTTTCAGGGTAGCTTCGAGGTCAACACTGTTTTCATGAAAATACCAAGATGTTATTTGCCTTTCTACTCTCATTTTCTCACCCTCCTGGTTTCCAAAGGCTACTGGCTCTGGCAGCTGTTGGGATGTGTGCTGTGTATTCTTCTTCTTAAAATATTCTCAGTTTCAATTTATAAAATTGTAATGATCCATAAACAGAAGTCTGGGGCCATCAATCATTTTTAAGGGGTCTCAAGACCAAAAACATGGAGAACCACTGGACCAGCACAACACTGGGCACTTAGTAGGTTTTCTTTTCATGGGCTCTGAGCTATCTTCTTTGCCCTGTTTCCCCATTCCTTGATGCAGGGAGTTCCTGTCCTTTGCACCATAAAGGATGCATTTTATTGTTCATTTACTCCCAGTCCTATTCGCTGCACCTGCCCATGTGGAAAGACTCTAACTACCAACTTAATACCTTGGTAGTGGTTTTCCTTTTCTCATGTTGCACGAGCCCGAGTGCCCACAGGCCAGTAGTAGTATTACCTCACTATGCTGATTTCATCCTGGTAAAAAAAAAAAAAAAAAAAAAAAAAAATACATTGGAGTGTTATGAAGGCTGAGCAGCCTCACGGAAGTTTGTCATGGTCAGACAAAGACCTGTGTGGGCTGGACAGAAATCGGGGTACAAAGGAATGTGGCTTTAGCCTTGGTAGTTTAGGCAAGATCTGCTTTGCTTTGTCTTCAGCCTTTGGAAGGCCACATCCTCAAATGCCTGCTTCAAGATACTGTGTCTTCCCCGAACCTGAGGGTGATCAGTGATCTTGTTACTGTCTCTGCATGTTGTTGTATTAGTTGGGGTTTGGTCAGAAAAACAGAAGCCACTCTAGGTATTTAGAGAAGGAAGGGGTTCAATACAGGGAGCCAGAGGCATTCACAACCTCACAAGGGCAGCAGGAAGAAAGGTCAGAGATCCCAGGGCAGTGGCTGTGAATGGTGTCAGCTTCCAGCAGCATCGAAGTGGGGGATTCTCAAGGAGATGCCCCAAACGCCATGCAAAACCCCACAGGAGCTGCTGCTGCTGTCAGCCTGCCTGTCCTGCCTCCCGAACACTGGCTTCTCCTTGTCTTCTGCATCCCCCAAACGAGCAAGTGCCTCTCGCGGGTAGAATCTAACGTGAAGCCTGCCAGCCAGGGAGTCTGGGAAGTGTTGCTTCCAGGCTTCTTGCCCCTCTGGTTTGGGCGATTGCTTAGGTCAGGGAGTTGACACATAGTATCTCTCGTGGTTGCATATCATAGCTAGCCTGTGAAATAATGGTGGTTGTAGGAACAAAGTACATCAATCAGATATACTGTTTATTAGCTTTTTTTTTTTTTTTTTTTTTGCATTTTCTGTTTTTTGAATATTTCCTCTTAATTTTTTTTTTTTTTTTTTTTTTTTGAGACAGTCTCACCCTGTCACCCAGGTTGGAGTTCAGTGGTGCCATCTCGACTCACTGCAAGCTCCGCTTCCTGGGTTCAAGCAATTCTCCTGCCTCAGCCTCCCAAGTAGCTGGGATTACAGGCACCAGCCACTATGCCCAGCTAATTTTTTGTATTTTTAGTAGAGAGAGGGTTTCACTATGTTGGCCAGGCTGGTCTTGAACTCCTGACCTCCTGATCCACCTGGCTTGGCTTCCCAAAGTGCTGGGATTACAGGCGTGAGCCACCATACCTGACCCTCTCAAATTCTGATAAGGATTCTAGATGTATATTTTGGAGAAAAACAGCTCCTTGAAATATATGTAATTATATGAGTAAAATGATGCAAAATGTCGTGATGATTGTGAATGCTGTTCATATTATGCAAAATATAAGTATTAAATTCACATAGTTTAAAAAATGAGAGGCTAGGTGCAGTGACTCACACCTGTAATCCCGGCAGTTTGGGAGGCTGAAGGCAGGAGGATCGCTTTAGGCCAGGAGGTCAAAACCAGCCTGGGCAACATAGCAAGGCCCCATCTCTACAAAAAAGAAATTTTCTAAATTAGGAAACTAGTTAATAAAAATATTAGGAAAAATGCATTATCTCTAGCTGAGAAATAATATTGTCTTTTTTTACTAAGTTGATAGAGTTTAATACTAAGCTTAATAAGAGATTAATAAGAATTTGCATGATAATTCTAATCTTTGTAGAACTATTTTATTCACTAGCATTTAAACATTAATAACTGTAATTTGTAGCTATTTAATTTTTTAGGGCAAACATATTTCAGGAATATATTCTACTTGGAAATTCTTCACATTTTATTAAAGATTAATTAAAAGTAGAATGTCAGTTTTGCCACCAACCTCAACTTTTCACAAGGTGGAAAAAAAATCTAAAATCACGTAAACATGTATGATAAATTATCTTCAATCCAGAAATAATAAAGAATATTAGCCAGGTACAGGGGCTCATAGCTGTAATCCCAGCACTTTGGGAGACCAAGGCAGGCAGATCGTCTGAGCTCGGGAGTTCAAGACCAGCCTGGGCAACACAGTGAGACCCCATCTATACAGAAAATAAAAAACAAAATAGCCGGGCATGGTGACACACACCTGTAGTCCCAGCTATTCAGAATGCTGAGGTGGGAGGTTCACTTGAGTCCAAGAGGTCCAGGGTGCAGTGAGCTGAGATCACACCACTGCACTCCAGCCTGGGTGACAGAGTGAGACCCTGTCTCAAAAAAAGAATATTAAGAATATGAAACGAAGTGCTAGAGGAAAATAAGGGGCTCTAAACACACTTTGATCTTCCTAATCATCAAACTTCATAACAATACATTTTTGTAAAAATGCTTTAAGAAGGTAACTTCTTATAGTTTTGATTTCTGGAGACTGAATTTTTAAATTGTCAGGATGATTGCTGTAGACCACCAATCATTTTCATAAGCTTAAGATAAGAAATGTTAAAAAGATTTTCCTAAGTTATTTTATTCATTCCCTATTTCTGCTGTAGCAAAGTAACCACAGATTCAGTGACTTAAAACAACACACATTTATTATCTTACAGTTGTGGAGGTCACAAGTCCAAAACAGGTTTTACTGAGCCCAGAGTTATGAGCAGGATTGTGTTTCTTCAGGAGGCTCTAAAGGAAAAATCCATTTCCTTGCCTTTTCAGCTTCTGCAGGCTGCCTGCATTCCTTGGCTTTCAGCTTCTTCCTCCATCTTTAAAGCCAGCTGTAGTATCTTCAAATCAATTCTCCCACCACCACCTGCCTGCACCCTGCTCGCCTCCTTGCTCGCCCCCTTGCTCTTGCTCGCCCTGGCTCACGCTTGCTCTTTCTCTCACCTCTTCTTCTTTTGTCACACCTCCTTCTCTGACTCCATGCTTCTCCCTTCCCCTTATAAAGGCTACGTGATCACATTAGGCTCACTCAGTTAATCCAGAATAATCTCCCCATTTCAAGATCTTAATTACATCTTGAAAATCCCTTTTGCTTAGGGAACACTCATAAACTGTTGGTGGGAGTGTAAATTAATTCAACCATTGTGGAAAGCAGTGTGGTGATTCCTCAAAGAGCTATAAACAGAACTACCATTAGACCCAGCAATCCCATTACTGGGTGTATACCCAGGGGAATGTAAATCATTCTATCATAAAGATACATGCACGTGAATATTCATTGCAGTACTATTCACAATAGCAAATACATGGAATCAACATAAATGTCCATCAATGACAGAATGGATAAAGAAAATGTGGTACATAAACACCATGGAATACTACGCAGCCATAAAAAAAGAACAAGATCATGTCTTTTGTGGGAACATGGATGCAGCTGGAGCCTCTTATCCTTAGCAAACTTACACAGCAACAGAAAACTGAATACTGCATGTTCTCACTTAAAAGTGGGAGCTAAATAATGAGAACATATGGACGCAAAGAGGGGAACCATACACACTGGGTCTACTGGAGAGTGGAGGATGGCAAGAGGGAGAGGAGCAGAAAAAATAAAGAGTGAGTACAAGGCTTAGTACCTGGGTGACAAAATAATCTGAACGAAAAACCACTGTGACATGAGTTTGCTTATATAACAAACTTACACATGTACCCCTGAACCTAAAATAAATTAAAAAAAAAAAAAGAAACACTGCAAAATCAAAAAAGAAAATCCCTTTTACCAAGTAACGTAATATGCTCACAGGCTTGAGTTATTAAAATGTGAACATCTTTGTGGGCTATTCTTCCTATCACAGTTATGAATCACAAAAACGTGTTACTGAAAAACATTTTCCAAAATTACATTGCCTTAAGTCAAAAGGTTAGTGATACCATCAAATGTGCCAGCTAAAAGTGAACAACTACTTAGTAATGTAAAGGTGCAGTATAATAACTGTTGGAAGAATCCGGCAACTGACAGTGCTGTCTGTTTTCCTGTATCATGTCAAAGTTTAACATTTTAATAACTAAAATAAGATTTTCATAGTACAATTATAAAAATTGACATTTAAAAATAAAATTACAGGTTTATTTGTATATCTCAGAAGGTTTTCTGTGATCGTGATATTTAGCTTTTGTTGAATATCTATTTTGATACTTTGGCTTTCAGTTTTAGACAAAAATATATTTTGGATACACTTTTGCTATGCCTTTCCAATTGATATAGCACAGGGGTAGAGAGATAGTAATGCTACTTTTCTTTCTTTTTTTTTTTTTTTTTTTTTGAAATGGAGTCACACTCTGTAGCCCAGGCTGGAGTGCAGGGTTGTGATCTTGGCTCACCGCAACCTCTGCCTCCTGAGTTCAAGTGATTCTCGTGCCTCAGCCTCCCGAGTAGCTGGGATTACAGGCATGCACCACCGTGCCTGGCTAATTTTTGTATTTTTTGTAGAGATGTTGTTTCGCCATGTTGGCCAGGCTGGTCTCAAACTCCTGGCCTCAAGTGATCCACCCACCTTGGCCTCCCAAAATGCTTATTTTTCTTTTATTAAAACATTATACTTTTCTTTATGCTCAAAATAATGGATATATCATACATTGAACTTATTTGAAACTTCCATTGTACATTTTCTGTTATTTGTACACAGATGGCATGAGACTCATTCACTCACCGAGGACAGAGTTATTAACATGGTAGGAGATAACAAGTCTGTGTAATTTTAAAAGTTCTCTCTTTTTATAAATGGACTTTCATAGTTTTAATTTTTTTTTTTTTTTTTTTTTTTTTTTTTGGTGGCTTTCGTGATTTTCTGAGCTAACTTCCTGGAAAGCAGGATTTAAAACCTGGATAACAATATTCCAAGGAATGGCACTATGAGGGGAATTCCTGGTTTTCTGGTGTTCAGCTGACTGACACTGGCCCTCCAGGTCCCTGTTGATGGGCCAAGCTGAGGGCTGCAGGTGCCTCTGTGCATATCCAGGACATGTTCCTCGCTTGAGCAGCCAAGAGGCTAGGCAGAGTCTTATTAGAACAGAAGCCATTTCCTATTTCAATTCATTTCCTTTCTCTCTCTCTCTCTCTTTCTTTTTCTTTTTCTTTAGACAGGGTTTTGCTCTGCCACCTAGCCTAGAGTGCAGTGGCACTATCATGGCTCACTGCAGCCTCCAATTCCTGGGTTCAAGCAATCCTCCCGCCTCCGCCTCATGACTAGCTAGGACTATACATGGGTGCCCACCATGCCTGGCTTATTTTATTTTATTTTATTTTATTACAGAGATGGGGTCTCACTAGGTTCCCCAGGTTGGTCTCAAACTCCTGGCCTCAACAGATCCTCCAGAAAAGTTTGTGCAGAAGGAGTGGCTTAAGTAATTCATTTGTGTACAGGTTAAGAGTAAGGACCCTATTGGAGAAAGGGATGAGGGAGAAAGTTTAATCCAAGGATCGACTCCAGGGGTAGGGCAAAGGAATAGGGGTTGGTGATAAGGGGCAAGAAGTAAGCAGAGACCAAAAGAAATGCTGAATAAGTGCTTGTGTTAATTTTCTAGGGCTGCCCATAGCATCACAGACTGGGTGTTTTAGCAATATAAACTTATTGCCTCACAGTTCTGGAGCCTGGAAGTCCAAGATCAAGGTGTTGACAGAGTCAATTCCTTCTGCGGGTTCTCGGGGAAGGATCTGTTCCCGGCCGCCTCTTTCTTTGGCTTGCAGATGGCCGTCTTCAGCTTACATCTTTTCATATCATTCTCCCTCTGTCCGTTTGTCTCCACATTTCCCTTTCTCTGTGCTGGGTACCATTCTAGACCTTTTATGCATATTTGTGCATCTAATTCTCCATATCACTCTGACATAGGTACTATTTCCATTACTCTCTTGCAAAAGGGAGCTAAGGTACAAAGACTGCTAGGTGGCAGAGCAGGATTTGAGCAGCCTGGCTCTTAACCATTTTGTGGTTACCTCCCAAGTGCATGCAATACAGAACTACTGCAGGGCTGAGATGGTGGAAGACAGCCTGGGGCATTACCAGTCATGGCACATGAGCTATTTAGGAAGAAATGATACTTTTACACTTAGACAAAGCACTTCAAAGATTGGGGTGCACCTACAGCCACTGTTTTACTACACAGTGTCTCTTGGCTGGGCCCAGGGGCGCAGGGCTGGAGATTGGAATTAGGTAGCTTCAAATGGATTCTCCTACCTTCAGTTTTCTTTTGCAATAGCACCAATATTTGTATGTTAGATCCCACGACCACCATTTCATTTCATTCTCAAAAGGAGCCTGATTCAAGAGAATCAAGGCTCAAACGGGTTTAAGAACCTTCCCAAATTCACACAGAGAGGAAGGACAGAGCCAGGACTAGAGGTTGGGTTTCCTGACTACTGACCCACAGCAGCTGCTGCTTCTTGGGACCCTGTGGCTTCCCCAGGGGACATGTCCTTCCCCAGGAGAGTGTGGGCATGAAGGGATTCTTCCCGGGACAGAAAAGCATCCATGTGTTCAGGGAGCTCCTTCCGCTCCTGCTTCTGTGTCTGCTTCTGCTCTGGGAGGGCAGGGTCTCCAGCTCTGTGCTTCCCCAGCATGGAACACAGGGTCTGGCACAGAGAGTCCCGGATAGGCAGGGCTGGAGGGGACCTGGAGATTGCCTTGTTTTTAATCATTGTTAAAGCAGCAGAACATTTTTCCAAATGGAATATACATGGAACCCCAATACAAAAAGCAGATAAAAGCAGCACTGGTGAAACAAAGCGTGGGGGTCCAGTCCTAACCTTTAGCCTCCTCTTCATAAGCTCCTGCCCAGGAGGCTCCTGGGAACCTCTTAAAAACCCTGAACTCCAAGGAAATTCAGAGTGAAAACTGCCAACCTCATCCACCTTCTCCACAGCTGGGAAGACTGAGGCTCAAGAGTGGGCAGGTGACTTCTCGTAGATCCCTAACAAGGGTGTCAGGGCCAGGGTCATGAAGACAGGTGCCCTGACTCTGAGTCCATACTCTTTCCAGTACCCCACCCTTCTATCTTCATAGCAGGTATTCAGTAAATATTTGTTAAATGAATATAAAAACTTTCCCAGAAAGTCTTCCATGATTTATCCCCTGTCCTGACCCCACTTTCTTCACCCTGAGAGCCTTTTTTTTTTTTTTTTTTTTTCCCTGAGACAGAGTTTCTCTCTTGTTGCCTAGGCTGGAGTGCAATGGCACAATCTCGGCTAACTGCAACCTCTGCCTCTTGGGTTCAAAGCAATTCTCCTGCCTCAGCCTCCCGAGTAGCTGGGATTACAGGTGCACACCACCATGCTCGGCTAATTTTTGTGATTTTTAGTAGAGACAGCATTTCACCATGTAGGCCAGCCTGGTCTCAAACTCCTGACCTCAGGTGATCCACCCACCTCGGCCTCCCAAAGTGCTGGGATTACAGGCATGAGTCACCACTCCTGGCCCTGGGAGCCTTTTTGATTCCTGAGTTGGTTCCAAGCATAGATCATGTACTCCATCAACATTAGTCACTGCTATCTCTGGTGCCATGATGGTTCTGTTTCTAAGGCCCATGGTTACCCAGATGAGAGCTAAATTCATACCAAGACTGCAGCAGTGCCTACAGCATTGCTCTGTCATGGGGCGCCAGAACTGCTGGTGACCTTCCGAGCCATCCCGCTCTATTCCACCTTCACTAGTAAGGATATTTTTTTTTCCATCTTTATTTTAGGTTCAAGGGGTACATGTGCAGGTTTGTTACATGGGTAAATTGCATGTCACGGGGATTTGGTGTACAGATAATGTTGTCACCCAGGTAGGTATAATACCCGATAGGTAGGTTTTCAATTCTCACCCTCCTCTCACCTTTACCCTCAAATAGGTCCCAGCGTCTATTATTCTCTTCTTTATGTCCATGAGTACTCAGTGTGTAGCTCTCACTTATAAGGGAGAACATGGGCATTTGGTGTTCTGTTCTTGCATTAATTCACTTAGGATTACGGCCGCCAGCTCCAAACATGTTGTTGCAAAGGCCATGATCTCTATTTTGTAGCTGCACAGTATTCCATGGTGTAGATATACCACATTTTCTTTAGTCCACCAGTGATGGACATCTAGGTTGACTGTATGTCTTTGCTATTGTGAGTAGTGCTGCAATGAACATACATGTGCTTGTGTCTTTATGGTAGAATGATTTATATACCTTTAGGTATGAATTGCTGGTGGAATGGTAGTTCTATTTTAAGTTATTTGAGAAAAATCCATACTGCTTTCCACAGTGGCTGAACTAATTACATCCCCACCAGCATTGTATAACCATTCCCTTTCTCTCTAACCTCGCAGGCTTCTGTTATTTTTTGATTATTGGTATCTCATTGTGGTTTTTATTTGCATTTCTCTAATGATGAGTAATATTGAGCTTTTTTTTTTCTGTGCTTGTTGGCTGCATGTATGTCTTTGAGAAGTGTCCGTGTCCTTTGCCCATTTTTTTAATGGAGTTGTTTGTTTTTTGCTTGTTGATTTGTTTGAGTTCCTTATAGATTCTGGATATTACACTTTTGTTAGATGCAAAATTTGCTAATATTTTCTCCCATTTGTAGGTTGTCTATTTATTAATAGTTTCTTTGGCTGTGCAGAAGCTCTTTAGTTTAATTAGGTCTCGCTTATCTTTTTTTTTTTTTTTGGACACAGGGTCTCACTCTGTCACCCAGGCTGGGGTGCAATGATGTGATCATGGCTTACTGCAGCCTCGATCTCCTGGGTACAAGCAATCTTCCCTCCTCAGCCTCCTGAATAGATAGGACTACAGATGGATGCCACCATGGCTGGCTAATTTTTTAATTTTTTGTAGGATGGGTTTTTGCCATATTGCCCAGGCTGGTATTTTTGTTTCTGTTACAGTTGCTTTTGGAGTCTTCAACATGAGCCTTTGCCTCAGCTCATGTCCAGAATGGCATTTCCTAGATTTTCTTCTAGGGTTATTAGAGTTTTAGGTTTTACATTTAACTCATTAATCTATCTTGAGTTGATTTTTGTTTATGGTGAAAAGTAGGGGTCCAGTTTCAGCCTTCTGCATATGGCTAGCCAATTATTCCAGCAGCATTTATTGAATAGGAAGTCATTTCCTCACTGCTTGTTTTTGTCAGCTTTGTTGAAGACCAGATGGTTGTAGGTGTATGGCTTTAATTCTGGGTTCTATAACCTATTCCATTGGTCTATGTGTCTGTTTTTGTACCAGTACCATACTGTTTTGGTTACTGTAATACAGTTTCAAGTCAGGTAGTGTGATACCTCCAGCTTTGTTCTTATTGCTTAGAATTACTTTGGCTATTAGGGCTCTTTTTTGGCTCCAAATACATTTTAGAATTATTATCACTCTGTGAAAAATGTCACTGGTGGTTTGATAGGAATGGAATTGAATCTGTAAATAGCTTTGGGCAGTATGACCATTTTAACAACATTGCTTCTTTCTATCCACGAGCATGGAATGTTTTTCTATTTGCTCGTGTTGTCTCTGATTTCTTTGAGCAGTGTTTTGTATGGTTTTTCTCATTTCCATTTTGCTTAGTTCAGCTCTGATTTTGGTTATTTCTTTTCTTCTGCTACCTTTGGAGTTGGTTTGCTCTCATTTTTCCGGTTCCTCTAGATGTAATGTTAGCTTGTCAATTTGAGGACTTTCTAACTTCTTGTGGAGGCATTTAGGGCTGTAAACATTCCTCTTCATACTGCTTTAGCTGCAAGATTCTGGTTATGTTATATCTTTGTTTTCATTTGTTTCAAAGACTTTATTCATTTCTGTCTTAATTTCATTATTTATACAAAAGTCATTCAGAAGCAGATTGCTTAATGTCCATTTAATTGTATGGTTTTGAGAGATCTTGTATTGATTTCTATTTTTATTGCACTGTAGTCTGAGAGTGTAGTTGGTATGATTTTGATTTTTTTGAATTTGTTGAGAATTGTTTTATGGTTAAGGGTGTGGTCAATTTTAGAGTATGTGTCATGTGCAGATGAGAAGAATGTATAACTTGTTTTTTGTTGGGTGAAATGTTCTGTAGATGTCTATTAATTTGGTCAAGTGTCAAGTTTAGGTCAAAAATATCTTGTATTAATAGTATTCTGCCTCAATGAGCTGTCCAGCACTGTCAGTGGGGTGTTGAAGTCTACCACTTTTGCTGTATGGGTATCTAAGTCTTTTCTTAAGTCTCTAAGAACTTGTTCTATGAATCTGGGGCTCCAGTATTGGGTGCACATATATTCAGGATAGTTAAGTCTTCTTGTAATGGAATGCTTTATCATTATTTAAAGCCCTTCTTTGTCCTTTTTGATCATTGTAGGTTTAAAGTTGGTTTTGTCTGAAATAAGAATAGGGACCTCTGCTCTTTTTTATTTTCCATTTGCTTCATAGATCTTTCTCCATCTCTTTGCTTTGAACCTGGGGGTGTCCCTGCATATGAGATGGGTTTCTTGAAGACAGCATATAGTTGGGTGTTGCTTCTTTACCCAACTTCCCACTCTGTGTCTTTTAAGTGGGACGTTTAACCCATTTAAATTCAATGTTAATAATGATATATGCGGATTTGGTCCAGTCATCCTGTTGTTAGCTGGTTGTTATGTAGACTTGGTCAGGAGATTTGGTCAACCTTTAAAACTATCTACCTGTGCAAGGCACTGCTCTGACTCTAGGGACACAGATGAAGACACGTGCTTGAGAACAATCACAGGCTTACCATGTACAAGGCTCTGCGCTAAGCCCTGTACTAGCTACACTCATCAGGGCTCATTTGGTGACAATCAACAAAAATTCAACCGAAACCAATATAAGTGGAGGATTTATTGGAAGGACCTTGGGCTAGCTTACAGAACCAGGAAGGAAGAGCTATGGGAGGTAGGGCAGCTCTGAGATCCTGGGGACCAATTCTCTTTCTTTTTTTTTCTCTCCTGTCTGATTTTTCCTTCATGCCCAGGGACAAAGCTTTCAGAAGCAGCTCTGAGGTCAAATCCTTTTCAGCTTCCAAAAACGAAAATAAAAAAGAAGCATTTAGAAAAATTATGGGGAAGGGCTTTAGCCTGGTTTGAGACACTTGTCATCTTTGGCCCAATTACTTATTTGGGGGGCTGGGGTAGGCAGGAAGGCAGGAAAGAAAGGAGGAGTCAGGGAACTGAAACCAGTCCAGGCAGGGTCTCCTGTCTCCCATTCCCCTGGTAAGAGCGTAGAGGTGCTCGGAATATCCAGTTGGCCAAACTGCAAAAGGCCAAATTGTTTATTTATTTATTTATTATTATACTTTAAGCTCTAGGGTACATGTGTACAACATGCAGGTTTGTTACATAGGTATACGTGTGCCATGTTGGTTTGTTGCACCCATCAACTTGTCATTTACATTAGGTATTTCTCCTAATGCTATCCCTCCCCACCCCCCCAACCCCATAAAAGGCCCTGGTGTGTGATGTTCCCTGCCCTGTGTCCATGTGTTCTCATTGTTCAGCTCCTATCTATGAGTGAGAACATTCGGTGTTTGGTTTTGTGTGCTTGTGATAGTTTGCTTAGAATGATGGTTTTCAGCTTCATCCATGTCCCTGCAAAGGACATGAACTCATCCTTTTTTATGGCTGCATAGTATTCCATGGTTTATATGTGCCACATTTTCTTAATCCAGTCTATTATTGACGGACATTTGGATTGGTTCCAAGTCTTTGCTATTGTGAATAGTTCCACAATAAACATATGTGTGCAGGTGTCTTTATAGTAGCATGATTTATAATCCTTTGGATATATACCCAGTAATGAGATCGCTGGGTGAAATGGTATTTCTAGTTCTAGATCCTTGAGGAATCACCACACTGTCTTCCACAATGGTTGAACTAATTTACACTCCCACCAACAGTGTAAAAGCATTCCTATTCTCCACATCCTCTCCAGTATCTGTTGTTTCCTGACTTTTTAATGATTGCAATTCTAACTGGTATGAGATGGTATCTCATTGTGGTTTTGATTTGCATTTCTCTGATGACCAGTGATGATGAGCATTTTTTCATGTGTCTGTTGGCTGCATAAATGTCTTCTGTTGCGAAGTGTCTGTTCACATCCTTTGCCCACTTTTTGATGGGGTTGTAAATTTCTTTAAGTTCTTTGTAGATTCTGGATATTAGCCCTTTGCCAGATGGATAGATTGCAAAAAGTTTCTCTCATTCTGCAGGTTGCCTGTTCACCCTGATGATGGTTTCTTTTGCTGTGTAGAAGCTCTTTAGTTTAATTAGATCCCATTTGTCTATTTTGGCTTTTGTTGCCATTGCTTTTGGTGTTTTAGTCATGAAGTCCTTGCCCATGCCTATGTCCTGAATGGTATTGCCTAGGTTTTCTTCTAGGGTTTTTATGATTTTGGGTGTTATATTTAAGTCTTTAATCCATCTTGAGTTAATTTTTGTGTAAGGTATAAGGAAGGGATCCAATTTCAGCTTTCTGCATATGGCTAGCCAGTTTTCCCAGCACAATTTATTAAATAGGGAATCCTTTCCCCATTGCTTGTTTTTGTCAGATTTTTCAAAGATCAGATGGTTGTAGATGTGTGGTGTTATTTCTGAGGCCTCTGTTCTGTTCCGTTGGTTTATATATCTGTTTTTGTACCAGTACCATGCTGTTTTGGTTACTGTAGCCTTGTAGTATAGTTTGAAGTCAGGCAGCGTGATGCCTCCAGCTTTGTTCTTTTTGCTTAAGATTGTCTTGGCTATGTGGTCTCTTTTTTGCTTCCATTTGAAATTTAAAGTAGTTTTTTCCAATTCTGTGAAGAAAGTCATTAGTAGCTTGATGGGGATAGCATTGAATCTATAAATTACCTTGGGCCGTATGGCCATTTTCACAGTATTGACTTTCCTATCCGTGAGCATGGAATTTTCTTCCATTTGTTTGTGTCCTCTTTTATTTTGTTGAGTAGTGGTTTGTAGTTCTCCTTGAAGAGGTCCTTCACCTCCCTTGTAAGTTGTATTCCTAGATATTTTATTCTCTTTTTTGTAATTGTGAATGGGAGTTCACTCATGATTTGGCTCTTTGTCTGCTATTGGTGTATAGGAATGCTTGTGATTTTTGCACATTGATTTTGTATCCTGAGACTTTGCTGAAATTTCTTATCAGCTTAAGGAGATTTTGGGGTGAGACAATGGGGTTTTCTAAATATACAATCATGTTATCTGCAAACAAAGACAACTTGACTTCTTCTTTTCCTAATTGAATACCCTTTCTTTCTTTCTCTTGGCTGATTGCCCTGGCCAGAACTTCCAATACTATGTTGAATAGGAGTGGTGAGAGAGGGCATTCTTGTCTTGTGCCAGTTTTCAAAGGGCATGCTTCCAGTTTTTGCCCATTCGGTATGATATTGGCTGTGAGTTTGTTATAAATAACTCTTATTATTTTGAGATACGTCCCATCAATATCTAGTTTATTGAGACTTTTTAGCATAAAAAGCTGTTGAATTTTGTTGAAGGCCTTTTTTGCATCTATTGAGATAATAATGTGGTTTTTGTCATTGGTTTTGTTTATGTGATGGACTACATTTATTGATTTGCATATGTTGAACCAGCCTTGCATCCCAGGGATGAAGCCAACTTGATCGTGGTAGATAAGCTTTTCGATGTGCTGCTGGATTTGGTTTGCCAGTATTTTATTGAGGATTTTCTCATCGATGTTCATCAGGGATATTGGCAAAAGCTAAATTGTTAAACATCTATATTTGGCTAAGGTTGAGGCTGAAGCCAAAAGTCACCACTGAACTTTGAGATTCCAGAAGAAATCTGAAATTGTATTAAATAAGTATTATTGTTATGATGATTTCATTATCGAAAAGGTTAGTAGTTACATGTTAAAGGGTGAGAACGTTATTTCTCAGTGCAATGTCATTTCTCTGCTGGTGCTCCTGTGACGATTATACTTTTGACACAGAATAGTCACTCATTTCAACTAATATTTAATATCTGTTACGCTGAGCAGAGTATAATTCAGAAAAAAAGTTTTTCAGTAATATGTTTTCTACAAAGAACTTTGTACCTATAATTCATTCTTGGGCAAATCTCTGTTCAGTATGGCAAGCTGGCTACACTGGGCATACAAAAAGCCTCTGAACCATACCAGGCAGGACGGTCTGGGTTTCATTCATTCCGGTTTCTGCGAGGGCCCCTGCAGCTGTGAGGAGCTTCAGTCGTCCTGTCAGCCCTACTCAGAGGCATTTGGCCTGCAGAGAAATTTTCTGGTTTTCTCTCAACTTCGAGGAAAGACAGTTCAAAGATCTAGATCTATGCCTTCAGCCTCACCCATGGCACTTACTCTCTGTAAGGCTCATGCCTTGCTCTTTGTTTTCTCTGCACCTGACTCTTCTTCCTGCAGACTGTGTGCTTCCTGAGGGCAAACTCCCTGTTTGTTCATTCTTGGATTTTCCGCACCTGGCCCATACCTGACCCCCAGGGTCCTGGAGCACTGACTGTGAGCCAGGAACTGTGTTGATGTCTCATGAGCTCATCTAATGTAATATCTAGAAAGTTCCCATGTACCTCCACCTCTAAGACCACTGTCATGTATATCTACTGGAAAAACTGACTTGTGAACATTGACTGGTGCCTAAGGCAGTCCTTGGAACATAGAAAATTGCCAATAAGATAAAATATGAGTTTTGGGAACCATTTGAAATTGGCATGAAGTTTTTAGTCACTTAACACCTCTGATAAGCACTGCTCTAGGAGCAGAGAAAGGGGGACTGAGACATCAAAGAATTACACAAAATGACTGGGCAATGCCTGCAATATGGTCACTGAGAAGGCTGAACATTAAATTGTCTATTTGCTGTGATTATATAAAAAGTATAGGATCTGGAAGTAAAACCTGGAAGTGAAATTTTGAGCAAAAGAAGTCTAATGAGGGTTTCTTTTTCTTTTTTCTTTTTCTTTTTTTTTTTTTTTTGAGACGGAGTCTCGCTCTGTAACCCAGGCTGGAGTTCAGTGGTGCCATCTCGGCTCACTGCAAGCTCTGCCTCCTGGGTTCACGCCATTCTCCTGCCTCAGCCTCCTGAGTAGCTGGGACTACAGGCACCCGCCACCTCGCCCGGCTAATTTTTTATATTTTTAGTAGAGACGGGGTTTCACTGTGTTAGCCAGGATGGTCTCGATCTCCTGACCTTGTGATCCACCCGCCTTGGCCTTGTAAAGTGATGAGATTACAGGCATGAGCCGTCGCACCTGGCCGAGGGTTTCTTTTTCAAGGTTTAAAAGCTAAGCATCGATCTAACTTAGCTGTTTATTTACTAATTTATATCCCTACTTTACTCCATAAGAATCTAAGGCGACTTAGAAGCTGGTTTATACATCCGCTGAGGCCCATCTGAGAGGCTACAGGTTTTTGTTCTTCCATTGCCTCAAGGGCCAGACCTGGAGAGAGACAGCAGGGTTTCTCCAGGGCCGGCCTGCCTCGGAACTACCTGGGTGCTTAGGAACAACAGTGGTGGCTGGGCCCGCTCTGGCACCTGCTGAGTCAGTCTCTGTGGTTGAGGTGCCAGATTCCTATTTTTCTGAAACTCACTGGGGCATTCATTCGGCAGGTTACATTTTGCCAGGGTTAACATCCATTTTGCACCTCTGCCAGGGTGAGGTTAGGGGAGGAGAGCATGGGTCCTCATCACAGCCCCAAGTCTGCTGTGGGAAGACTGTTATTAGGGACACCTCCTATCCTCAAGGCTGGCCAAGAGCTGGTGGGGAGCTGGCCCTGCTGCCAGCCCTGTGGGCAGTGGTAGTGAGCGTGGGAACAGGACATGAACGGTCATCTGTGGCAGGACCCTCCAACTGTGGCCCGTGAGCCAGCAGCATGGGCATCACTAGGAATGTGATGGAAATGCAAACTCTTTGGGCCGTTCCCCAAACTCACTGAATCAGAGACGAGGGGACTCAGCACCTGCGCGTTACACCGTGTGGGTGATTCTGACTGGCATTTCAATGTTGGCAAATCACTGCTCTGTCGGTCCTTCTCCTAATTATCTCCTTCTAATCTCCCTGCAGCCATTTGAGGTGAGGGGTGGCAGCACCCCATTTCAGAGAGTTTAGTTATCTGCTGTGTCCCAAAGCCTGCCAGGAGCAGAGGCAGGAGCCGAGTCCAGGACAGGTGGCTTCTGGCTCCTTCCGTTCCTCAGATGTCCAAGAGCAGCTGGTGATGGCAGGAGTGGCCGCTCTCCTCCTCCGCACCTTGAGAGAGGGACTGGGAGGGGTGGGGAATGCGGGGAGCAGCCTCATTGCCAGCAAGGCCTCTGGGGAAGCAGGGAGCACCCACGTGCATTCCTGTGCTGTCTCACACCCACCTTGCCCCTGCATAGCCTTGGCCTCCCCATGGCCCTTACCGCATCAGGCAGCCCAGAAATGGTGTGTCCAGGTAAGAGCCTGGAAATGAAATTTTCATTTAAAAAAAGTCCTTCCAGATTTACAAGGTGTGTGTGAAGGGAAGGTGCTTATACCTGAGAGGGTGTCCATGGATTAGGAAAGTCAAAATGGTGAGGGGTCTCTCACCTGCCAACACCACTGTGGGTAGGGTGGTCCCTGCTCCTCCTGGCCACCTTGCTGTGCAGGCAGTGGCAGCAGGTTCACGCCACAGACGAGGAAACTGAGCCTCCGTGAGCAGAGGGCAGTGCCAGGGCTCACCAGGGGATTTGGACACCTAGACCACTCTCTGCTGCAGCCAACCCTGGGCTCGGGTCCTGCACTGCCTGGCAGAGGCTGGTACAGGCGTCCAGTTGCTTAGGAAGAGGCTGTAGCCTCACTGTGGTCTCTGCCTGTCCAACCCAGCTTCCTCTCCCTCTGTGCAAAAGGGTGGCTGGGTTAATATCACATGTTTTCATGTCAACCAGCAATTTGGATTTCCTGAAGGTGTTTGTTCTGGGGAATAGAGGGGTGAAGGATCAAGTTTCTCCATCTTACTTTTTCAATGATGAGGACAACCTCATGCTTCCTGAGTTGGGAGCAGCACTTGCCTTAGAGTCTGAAAAAACAAAGGTGGAATTGTCATTTCTCCCCCTTCCCGTATTGAACAGCTTGCACCTCAGTTTCTTTATGTAACAGTTTGCACCTCCTGGGACAACACAACCCGTGTGGCAGAACTTTTGTGAAGAGTCAATGAAAGAGCGTATGTGATCTGCTCGAGCAGTGACCGGCACAGAGGTGCTGAAGAAATGCTTGTTACTTTCTTTCTAGGTACCTCGGAGTCCGTGTTCACACAGTGTAAATGCCATCTGTGGGAATTGAGGACACTGTCACTAGAGACAGCAGTTCAAATGACAGACATAATTAAGAAAACCCAATATACTATAATTCAGAAAATCCAAATCTGCAAACCACATAAAGGCAAATTATTCTCTTTGAAGAAGGATTCTTCTATTTTAAAAAAAGCCCAAACAAAAAGCCCAAAACATACCCAGAGATCTCCTTTAAATCATGTATGGATTTCATTTTATTCAGTCTCTTCAGGAATATATTTATTGAGTAAAGCATAGATTGAGTGACCACCTGGCCATCTCCAGCTCAGAATTACCCCAAGTAGTAGGAGAAATTTGCTTTTTTTTGTTTTTGTTTTTTGTTTTTTTTTGAGACAGAGCCTCACACTGTTGCCCAGGCTGGAGTGCAGTGGTGCAATCTCGGCTCACTGCAACCTCAGCCTCCCGGGTTCAAGCGGTTCTCCTGCCTCAGCCTCCCGAGTAGCTGGGATTACAGACACATGCCACCATGCCTGGCTAATTTTTGTATTTTTAGTAGAGACAGGGTTTCACCATGTTAGCCAGGATGGCCTCGATCTCCTGACCTCGTGATCTGCCTGCCTTGGCCTCCCAAGTGTTGGGATTACAGGCGGGAGCCACTGCACCCGGCTGGAATTTGCTTTTTTAAATTAAAGTTAACCTTGAGCTCAACAAGATTAAAAAAGAATTCCACTTGAAAATTCTTAGCATAAATGTCCCATTATTCTGACCTACACAACCTACGGGTATAGGCCAGAACAATGGAACATTTGTTCTATATCCATAAAGAAAATGCCACAAAGCGAAGTGTTCATAAATCCACAGTAAGTCCTCACTAAATGTCATTAGGTTCTTGGAAACTGTGACTTTGAGCAAATGACGTATGACGGACAAAACCAATTTTTTTCCTCATCAACGTTATAATGAAATCACATTGAACAAAACGACATTATTGAAAACTTGCTGTCTGTTGCTTCTCTTAAAGTCGAAGTCTCCAAGAACCTACTGATGACCTTAGGTGAGGAGTTGCTGTACAAGCCTGCAACTCACAGGAGAAACCATTCTCACTGGACACTCGCTGGGCCTCTCTCTTTATCAAAATCATTTTTAAACTCTGTGGCTTTGGGCCTTGGGGGATGCCTCTGAGCTTCAGCATCTGCATCTGTGAACAAGGCTGGGACAGATGCAGGCGTCAGACAACGGGTCCACATCAGGTCTTGCTCTGAAATGCGTTTTCTTCCCTGTGATGGTGGTAATGGGATTTGGGCTGTGACTATTGCTACCATTTCTATGCTGTCATAAGAACACTTGTTATTGATTTTGACATGAAACAGTCTTTTAAGCTGGTGCTGTGAGCACATTTCACCCTTAGCAAACTGTGGAAAAACGCTTTGATTTGAGGGTTACCAGGCTTAGCTGGGCGCAGGTGGGAATGAAGACACCAGGGAGATGCCGTGCCGACTGCATGAACGCCCATTTTCAGACCACTTGGAGCCCCTGCTGCTGGACCCGCAAACCTGTGGGGAAACTCCTTTCCAGCTTCTTAAACCTGGGCTTCAGGTCAGACTCCCGGAGGATCTATATTTAAAACATACAGGTGCCTGGGACCCAGCCCCGACAAGCTGCATTCGAGTCCTTGGGATGCTGTCATGCAGCCTGTCTGATTCCAGGCCATCGTCATGAACTGAAGGCCCCTTTCACCGTCTCCCGCCCAGGAGGGCTCCCAAATCACTTTAGGGTTCAAGCAATAGCCAACGTGCCTTCCGCTGCATTCCTTTCCCATGCCAGATCTTTTCCATTTTATTCCAGCCTCATAAGCATTGCTTTTGTGCTTGGCAAGGTAGTAGATGTGCAGCGAGTATTTCATGCAGTAATTTTGCTGATTAGGACACAGGCTCAGGGGTAAGAGGCTTGTCCAAGCTCGCACAGCTGGAAAGTGAGGACAGCAGGATTCAAAGTCAGTTTCAGCTCCAAAGCCTGTGGTCTGTCCACTGCCTGCAAATAAGCCAGTAACACCTGGGCCTGCAATCTGCAGTCCATGAGCCAAATCCAGCCCGCTGCTTATTTTTGCACAGCCAGGGAGCCAAGAATAGCTTTTACATTTTTAAAATGTTAAAAAAAAAAAAACCATAAAAGCATGCACATTAAAAAAAAATGCAACAACAGAGGCTGTATGTGACCTGCTAAGCCTAAAATATTTACCATCTGGACCTTTAAAGGAAAAACTTGCCAACTGCTGATTAAGACTGTGACATATGTCCCCTTCTGAGCTCACCCTGGGACAGTGGTGAGATGACACTGGGTCAATGTGTCCATCCAAAGCTTCACTGTCAAAAACACAGCAGTTCTGAGTCACTAATGTGACATAGGACTTCAAAGACTCTTCGTAATCCTTCTTTTGCTGGCTTGGCCCGAAGGTGGCACATGTTCCTGTGGATGCACCAGTGTTTGCTAGAGCATCAGAGAGATGAGGGCTTTGACATTTTTCACCTGCCACATTAAGAGTTTTCCAGGCCGGGTGCAGTGACACACACCTGTAATCCCAATGCTTTGGGAGGCTGAGGCGGGCAGATAGCTTGAGCTCGGGAGTTTGAGAGCAGCCTGGACAACACAGTGAAACCCTGTATTTTCAAAAAATACCAAAAAACTAGCCAGGCGTGGTGGTGTGTGCCTGGGGTCCCAGCTACTCCGGAGGCTGAGGTGGGAGGACCATCTGAGCCTGGAGAAGTTAACACTGCAGGGAGCTGTGATTGTGCCACTGCACTCCAGCCTGGGCAACAGAGCTAGACCCTGTCTCAAAAAAAAAAAAAAAAAAAGGAAAGGGAAAAAAATGAGTTTTCCATTAAGGAGTTAAGGGGCCTCCAGGGCCTGAGGCCAATGGCTGGTTGTTCCCTTATATCAGAAGCCAGAACAATCACTGACCCAGTCCTATCATGTCCACTCTTGGCTGAGCCTGGCAAAAATTCTGTGAGGTTGAAGAGAGAGAATTGTTCTCCCAATTAAAAAACAGAATCTTCTTCTTTACAGAAAATAAAGCCGTGGCTCAGAGAGTATAGGGATTTGCACAAGCACACAAAATGGTGTGCTTTGAACCTTGTGGCTGGTCTTCTCATCTAAACATCGTGCTTCTCTAGCTTACAGTGTCATGGCTGGGCACGGGCTCAGTGCCCTGTGTTTAGAAAGAATACCCCACACTTACTTGGAGTTCCCTAACAGATCCTTTGGAGGCTTCTGCCATTCTCTAGGGATATATTCCTTTGTTTTGATCTATTTTCTATTGATTAGGATATTATATTACCCCAAGCAGATATGAAGTTATGAGAGACTCACTGGATTCTTGAATAGAAGTGCTGTAATTTTCTCCAACAGGATGGATGACAACCCGAAAGGTTATAGTTTTGCTGCCTGATAGGATAATTAATTTCATAACTAGTTTAGTAATCTTAATTGCAGTATTCTTTTTTCTCAGTGATAATATTCTATATATATGCTAATGAATCTTGTCATTCTGCTGGTTCTTTCATTAGTGAGTTAAACCTTTGACACATGCTCACTAGATATTTGTATGAGCCATGTTTTGAACTTTTGAAAAATAGACTGACATCCTCATCATGCCTGCAAAAATGGAGACCTCCAAGATCAAATCCACCAAGCTGCAGTGGTCACCCTGGGGTCTGAAATCTTTTCTCTGTGGGTGTATTGATCTGTCAAGAGAGGGCCTGAGGTGGTGGAAACCTTTGGAGAGCACAGCTCGGTTTAGCTCTTGGTTCCACCTTTTAAAAGCTGGGTCATCTTGGCTGACTTGTGAGATGTCTCTCAGTTTTAGTGTCCTCAGCCATAAAATGGAGATAAGGCTCCATTTATATAATGTTGTTACATAAAAATTAAATAACAAATAATATTAGAAGACAGTGGTTGAGGATACAAATTCTTAGCCAGGCTGCCAGGGTTTGCTTCTTGGATCTGTTGTTTCCTAGATGCACAAAATTTTCTAGTTGATTTGATTGTGCTTCCATTTTCTCATCTATAAAATGGGGTTAGACCCTACCTTACAGGGTTACATGTGTCAATATTTAAAAAACCCTTGGAACTGTAGTCGACTGGTATACTGTAAGCACTTAATAAGTGTTATCTGTGATGAGGAAAATAACGATATTCATAAAACACCCAGTAGAGCCCCTAGTATACAATTTATTCTCAAAGAATTGGTAGCTGTCAAAGATCAAGGATATTCATCATCCAGACTCAGAGTCATGGCAAAAGACCTGTTAATACATAAAAACAAAAAGTTTCCAAGAAGTAAAGAAATGTGCCCAAGATCACCAAGCCAGAACCAGAACCCAAGTCTTAGATTCCAGGCCAGATTCTGTCCCTCGTGCAGAACTTAGGAGCTAGACACCGAGCGCAAAGGACAACCAGCCCCGCCATACAGGGGCTGAGTCTCCTTCCTGCCAGACTCGTCTCTGTAGCTTTTGGTGATTCCCTGCCCAAGGAAATGTCTTCCCCGTGCTGCTACTGCTGCTTCTAAATCAACGCTTTTGTGGGGCCACAGGGAAAAGTCAGAGCCTGAGCAAAACACACCAGGTCAGGGATGGAGCCGTTTAGTTCCAGGGGCAGAAAAAAGACCAGGACTGTCCTGCGCCCTCCCCCACCTTCCAATCCCTGGGGTCCTCAGCTCCACGCTCATGCCTCCAGTCAAAATAGTTAAAGATTTCCATCCTAAGTGATGATGAACAGGAAAAACAAACCCATACCATACCACATACCCAAATACCAGACATTCCTCAGATGGTTTGCTGTGTAGGTGATTGGCCACAGACTTCTCTTGCTTCTCAGAGAGCGGGGATGGAGACTAGGGGTGGGGAGACGGGTGCCCCAACTGCTCATCCCAGAGTCTAGAAACAGGACTGGGATGGCTGCTGTCTGCAATAAGTCTGCTATCCTTTTCCACACCCATCAAGTAAGCCATATACTGGAATTGGGGTGTTACCAACATCACACTCTAAAGATGCATCAAAAACTAAACATTTTTTGAAGACCTACTGTGGGTCTGGCATCATGTTAGGGGCACAAGTGCTCAGTTAACTCTTGAAAGTGGACGCAATGGGGTTTTCATTGGTCACATTTTCAAGATTGCTTTCATGTAGGTGTGAAGGAAAAGGGAACAAGATTTCGCTGCGTGCCTAATATGTGGTCAAATGCTTGTTGGCCTTTATCCTATGCGACTGCTATCTGGCATTAGTTAGGGTGCCTTGGCTGCAAGCCCAACTCCAGCTGGCTTAAATGTGGCAGAAGTGTATCTGGTTAGGGATTGGGAAGCCTGGAAGAATTAGGTTAGACAAACTGATCGACACTGCCACCAAAGTATAGATTCTTCGATTGCCTTCATTCCACCATCCCTGGGGGAGGCTCCATGATGAGGCTGGTGCTGCTTGTGGTCAGAAAGTGGCTTTTTCATTCACCACTGATAGGGAAGAGAGAGCCTGTTGGGGGATATATGATAGACATTGTGCTTGACTTCCCAACATCGACTCCCTTCTGCCTTGTGGAGTGCAGCAATATTTTGGGGGACTTGGCCTCAAGTCAAGGATAACACCATTTTTACTGGTCACATTTTCAAGATCACTTTCATGTAGCTGTGAAAGAAAAGGGAACAATTTTTTTTTTTTTTTTACTAAAAGAATAGATTTTTATTAAGCGCTGTGTTTCTAGCAGTATTAACAAAACAACAGACCAATTTCTATCACAGAACAACTCCTGAGGCATTCTCATTCCTTTCTGAAACTCTTCCATGAACTCCTGCAGTTTCCCGGAAGGAGCATCCATTCAAACGTAATGAATCAACTCTGGGGCTTTTGTGGTGAGGTGGGCCCAAAAGGCAGGGAATTTGGAATCTGGGAGTGGGAAAGAGAGACACATATAATCCACTCAGTAAACACACTGTCTAGAATGTGTTTCCTCTTATCTCCAGCAGACATTTTCTCTTATCTCCTTGGCCAGAATCAGGTTGTATGCCCATTCCAGAACCAGTCACTAGCAGGGGGAATGGTGTTATCCTTGACTTGAGGCCAAATCCCCCCAAATATTGCTGGACTCCGTAGGCAGAGGGGAGTAGGTGCTGGGAAGTCAAGTACAATGTCTATCAACAGGCGTGAAAACTAAGACTTGCTCCGAGCCATGTCTCCGAGTTCAAAGCCCTTGTAGGTTCTTTTCACTTCATTGTACTACATGAGGCAAGAAAAGGGAGGGAAGGACTAGGGAGTTGAATTTCAAGTGCCCTTTTGGAGCATGGAGCTGCAGGAGGAAACTCTGCTTCTTAAAGTACCCGTTCCCCTCCACCTTTCCTTTCTTTTTCAGATGGTCCTCACATCCCACTGGCATTCAGACCGGGGGCACCATCGCGTAGGGATTGGTTCATATCGTCCGAGGTCCTTTCAATATTTCAGTAACAACTCCCTTTGGCTGGGCGTAGTGGCTCACACCTGTAATCCCAGCTTTGGGAGGCTGAGGTGGGTGGATCCCTTGAGGTCGGGAGTTCAAGACCAGCCTGGGCAACATGACAAAACCCTGTCTCTACTAAAATACGAAAATTAACTGGGTGTGGTGTTGTGTGCCTGTAATCCCAGCAACTCTGGAGGCTGAGGCAGGAGAACTGCTTGAACCTGGAAGGCAGAGGTTGCAGTGAGCCAGGATCGCACCACTACACTCCAGCCTGGGCAACAGAGCAAGACTCTGTCTCAAAAAACAAACAATTCCTTTTGAGCTGGAGCCTGTCTTCTGGATTTTGCTGGACAATGGGGAGAGTTACCAGGAGGTGTCAGGATATTTAGGATCAAGCTGTGTTTCCTTGCAGCTGTTTTAGGAAGGAAACCCTAGGAAAGCGATTTTCAGAGAAACTATTTTAGTCTGAGGCAATAACGTTGCCCTGTGGCATGGCAAGGCCACGGGGAGGTGGGGAGGAGGAAGAAGCCAGCTGTGGTGGGTGGTAGCTGTTTGGGAACAGGCTTTTTAAGTCTGTTCAAGTTCAAATCAGCCAGAGTCCAAAGCAGCTGACGCCAAGCAGGTCATAAACACGAGTTACACACTGCATGGTCTGAAGTTTCCTCCCAGGCAGTCCATCTTTATTAAATACCTCACATGTCCAAGGCTTGGTTTTGGGTGCTAGGGAGGTTGCATGAGATCCCTGCTTGAGACCTAGATGAGGTTGCTGCACAGGCAAAATACTACCTAGTAACAGTAGACGGGGTATGTGACATGCTAAGAGGGGAGGAGAGACAGTAATCGCAATAGGATTTGGGAGCAGCGTTTCCCAAGGTGTGATCTTTGGAATATCTGTCCCTCAAAATATACTGAAATTAAAAACTGCTCCAAAGGCCTCCAAACTGGGGCAATCCCACATATTTATAGGCTCCTTTTGGAGATATCCAGTGCATATGAGTATCTTAAAGGCTCTAAGAAGTCTCATAGAGACTTATTAAATTATTAACCTGTTTACCTTTCATAGCCTGATTTCTGATACTTATTTACCCATGAAATGCCTCCCTTTTCTCTCCAGGAAAACAGGACTACCTGATCTATCGGTGTCCCATGGAACCACACTGCCCCCTGTGGTCAGAACCACCCGGGATGCAGAACAGCAAGGACCGCAAACTTGGGTGCAGAGGGCTTTCCTCCACACAACCCGGGAAGCTCCGTGATTGGCAAACGGCTCTGTCAGGATCCATCA
Source organism: Macaca fascicularis (assembly GCF_037993035.2). Lineage (NCBI taxonomy): Eukaryota > Metazoa > Chordata > Mammalia > Primates > Cercopithecidae > Macaca > Macaca fascicularis. The sequence goes on along the minus strand of NC_088381.1, from coordinate 39,368,367 downwards.
AGTCAGCAAACATAGGTGCCTCTAGGATGCAAGCCAGAGAACAGGGCTGTTTGTGGCTTGCTGGTAGCCAAGCAAAATGCCCCGATCCATCAGGTGAGCTGATGATGAGCTTGCAGGCATGGAGAATGTAGCACTGAGGGGGAGTGGCAGCCAGCCTTAAAGGTTTGTTGTGTCTTCCACTGCTTCCCTGGCCCCACCTTCTTTTGGAACAGAGCCCTGATTCCAAGGAGTGCAGGCCCTGCCAGACAGCCTCCGTCCCTACCTGTCCCTCCAGGTTTAGACCTTGCATGGTCCTCATCCCGCATCCCTCCTTCCTGCCTGCATGCCTACACCCTAAATGTTCTCTCTGCTCTATTCACTAGCACAGGCTGCTTCCCTTCCTTTGAGAATCTACTCCAGTCCACCTCCTCCTCAGTCCTACCCTCCCAAGGACCCTCCCTGAGGCTGGAGTCCTGCCGGCCTCCCACCACACTGGATAACTTGGCATTGCTCTCGTTTCTCCTTGCAGGAGACTGGCTTCTCCAGGGTGGTCTGAGATCTTTGGAGGGAAAGACTGTGCCTTGCCTTCTCCTTCCATCTCTTCTCATGCTCATAGAGTCAGGGAGCTGAGAGGACACCAGCCCGTCTCTCCCCTGGAGCCTCTAAGCACCTCTCCCTTCCTGCTTTCCCAAATGCCTCTGTAACACCACGGTGCTGGGTGCATGGGACTGAGGGCCTCCCTCGGGGCCCCTTCTCATCCTGGGCTACCCCAAGACTTGGACCCCATGTGGAACACGGTCAGCCTTCTGATGAATCCAGAAAGCATTTCTCCAACATTCAGTTGTGAGCTTAAGGGAATTAAACTTCTCTTTCTGAAAATAAGCTGCAGATTATCCTGAGAGAGGCTCAAACAGGCAGGAGACTCTGAATATGGCTGCAAGAGCTTAGGCTGTTACTGCGCCTCCTAGGTGCCAGCCCACGTGGGCAGGCTTTTCCGTCCACCACCCCCAGGTCAGCCTGGCCACAGAAGGTCTGGGCTGGGGTTTCTCGCCTTGCGGAGTTCAGGCAGCAAAACTCCTGCAATTATGCTCTGCTTCGGGTGGAGGGTGTTCAAATAAAAATGCCTGGCAGAATATCTCTGAACCATATAGCTAGCTACCTGTGAACACTGTGGTTTTAAACCCAGGATAGAGCAGGGTTTTGGAGACACTCAGTGGGAATAAAGTAAAGCAAGGCTCTCTGTGACTGCAGGTTACAGAACAAGCTCGGTAGCACGGACTCTGTGAGCCTCAGGATGTCCTCTTTCCCCCCACCACAGACACGTGCAGACTTGGCCTCTCCTGCAGCCCTCACCAGCCCCTATGCTCACTGTCCCTACTTGCCCAGAAGCCTCCAGCACATCCCAGGCTCTGCCATATGCACACAGTTCCCTCTGTCCCCAGCTCCCTCTCCCTGTGTCTGCGTGCTTAATTTCCCACTGGCCAGGCTCAGACTGAGGTTCTCCCTAGGCTGTTGGTTTAAAAAAAAAAAAAAAGGCGTTGAAAACAAACTGGAATTTCAGTCCTTGCTTTGCCACTCACTAGCTGGGTGATCTTAACATAGTGGTTGGGAGATCCCAGTTCTGCTAGCTGTGTGGCCTTGGGCAAGTTACCTAACCTCTCTGTGCCTCAGCCTTGCTGTCTATAAAACGGAGATAAGAGCACCCATGCATTGTACTGGGTATAGTTGTAAGGATTAAATAAAGGTGATAACGGTGAATGTCTTGCACATGGTAGGTGTAAGCTAACTTAGAGATGGACCACCACTCCCCCATCCTACCTCTGGCAGCAGCCCCTCCCACTACAGCATCTCCCACTGGGCAGCTCTGTGGCCCAGCTCACCTTGCTCTCAATTTTTTACCTTGGAACCGAATTCATTCTCTAGTTGCTGACCTTTGTTAGTGCATCTCCTGCTTCCATCATGCATTTTCCCTGGACAGAATCTCTCTCCTGATCTCCTGCAGTGATTCATCTGATAACTGGAAGTGCCCTCCCTGACACAAGGCCCCTCACGCTGTGCTCCTGGCTGCCGTCCTCTCCGGCCTCACTGAATTGTTCACCTCCTTAAGCAACTGCCTCTTCAGAAACCCAGGTCTACGTAAGTGCGGTTCCTGCAGCCTGGAGTGCCACCCCGTCCCTTCTCTGTCTGGGGAACTCCTATTCAGTAGGAGTCAGGCCAAATGTCCTCCTCTTGGAAATCCTTCCCAGCTTCAGGGCTCTGCCCTTGACTCCCACGGCCATGGGTCAATGTTTGCCCTCCCTGGACTGTGACCTCCTCCGGGAAGTAGGCTCGGATCCCCAGCGTCCTATACACAGCAGGGGCCGGGGCATGTCTAAGTTAAGGTCTGAGTTGATAGGGCAGCCTGACCGAGCTGCGTGTGTAGAGGATCTGAATTCCTACAGACGTGACCACTTCTGCAGGAGTCTTGGTTTGCCGTTCTGCAAAATGGTTACACCACCTTCCCCACGGCTGCCAAGGGCTGGGCTCCAGCTGTCCAGCAGCACCGATCTGACACACAGGAGACTCGCTGAGCCCTCTGACCCCTTTCTGGTTGGCTCAGGCTCAGGCTTCCCACCTTCGCTGTGGGTATGGTCAGCCCCAACCTCATTTTTGTTGTTCTTGTTAAGTCAAAGATATAAAAACCTTCATTATCAACTGGCTTAGAAATCCTAAATCATCCTTTTAAGGGTGAAAAAAAAAATCTATCTTATTGGTTGTTAGACACAGCAGTGACTCTCTTCGTTGCTATGGTGATTCTTTGACACCCCCTCTTGCAGATTAGAAATGCCTCACATTTTTCTAAGTCTGGCTGCCCCCCACAAACAGGGATTTCTGGCCCGGCAGTTCCCACTCCCAAACAGGAAGGAGGGCCTGGCAGCCTCTGGGGATTGCAGTTGTGGCCTCAGCTGTCAGAAGTGAACCTAACCTTCCTGTGTCAGGGCCTCGGTCAAGTTTGGAGATGATACCACATGCACTTCTGTATTTAACTGGGCAGTCTTCTGACAGAGGTGGTACGTAAAGCCAAAAAGTCCCCAAGCTACTTGTCCAGGACACCTGCTCCTGGAATTTCTCCAAGTTAACTCTTGTGTCAGCAAAGCTACATGAAATTCAGTGGCACCCTGTGGCTTCGCGTCTGCCACTCACTCACACACACGTGCGCGCGCTCTCTCTCCTGACATACCTCTGGTAACTGTGGAGCTAGTCCTCAAGGTGGAAATCTACTCTCACGATAAAGACGGTTTCCTCCCCATTCTTGTCCACCTTCCTCCCGTTCCCATGAGTCCTCCACACAGGTTTGTTCCTTTAAAGGTTTATTTCTGGCAAATAAAAAAAATAACTTATGTGGTTAGATAAATTAATGTATGTGATGAGACAGGACACAGGGCAGAGCTGAACGTTCCTGTTTTCTTCTGGATCTTGAAGGCTGCTGAGAGGCAGCTGAATGAGACCCAGCCTCGTGTTTTGTGGGATGAAGAGATGCAGACAGAGTGACTCAGGTACACTGATGCTCCCGGGAGGGCTGGGAGGTGGGCTCAGAGGAAGAGGCCGAATCCAAACCTTTTTTATTGAGAAGAAATAGTTCTTCTTTGTAGCTTAAAAAGAAAAAACCGAAGCTCTGCACACAGTCATCTGTAATGACCATAAACATAACATACCAAGCACAGGCTCAGAAAGATGGAGCAACAGACTGAGGACATTTTCAACGTGGTACTTGGGGATACCTTTGGGAGAGATGCCTTCCCCAGCAGAGGCCAGCACTGTGGAGAGAGAGGACCAGAGCCACTACTAGCACAGTTGTCAAGGTCTTTTGCTTTCTGAACTCTGGGGACCACTGCCTTTTAGCCTGAGGTGAACGTCTCCAAATTTCTTGGGTTTGGTAAGTCTCAGAAGCAGCCAGCCCCTCGGTCGACGGAGGGTACCTTTCCTCCAGGAATCTGAGAATGGAACATGCAGATAGTCTGTGCTGGGGTCTTAAGGCCAGAATCCCAGAAGCCTTTCCGGAGCCCAGAACCTGAAAGCTGGGAGAGAAGATTCTGGGGACTACCTGCCAGGGAGGAAACCAAGGCTCCTCAGGGAGCAGCCTGCGAGCTCCCCAGGAGCAGAGCCCATGGCTTGCTCACCACTTCTGACCTGTGTCTGGTTGCTTCATGAGGTGTTGCTGGCCTTGGCATCACTTTGGAGGTGGGGTCTACTCTCAGGCTATGGTGAATTTTGGTTATAATTTTTGATGAATTAGGAACAGGCTTTAGTTGCCTGTGAATGTACTGACTAAGACAGCCGGAAAGCAAGCAGGTGAGACCCAGGAGAAGCTCAAAGGGTTTTCCCTGATAAAAGCGTGTGCCATGAGGCTACAGGCAGCTCACTTCTTAAGGCCCATGCACAGATTGCAGGCTGGGCAGCTGCCTCTGCAGCCGACCTGGAGGGACTGCGATGACCCACTGCAGGGCCAACCAGGTTGAGGAACCTGCCTGCACAGACGGCCAGGGCCACAGCTGGCTGGACACCGGCAAAATTTAAACAACGGCTGTTCATTTCACCAAACACGACCTTAGCTTCCCTATCTAAAGACTTCTGAAAGGCAGAACAAAGTAAAGTCCAAATTTTCAAGTCACTGGGCAGTTCTGAAATCCACTTCAGTTCCCCTTTTGGCCATCAGGAACAGCAATTTCTGGCACAAAAAAATCAGCCCAAGGATTCAAAAAGCCCTCAAGGAGCAGAGGGGCGTGAGAAGAAACACATCCACACACCTACTCCCTCTTCACAGAGACACATTTCTATGCTCCAGACCTGGGACCATTTTTATTCCGACACCACTCCCTTACTAGATGCTCTGGAAGTTCACACTCCCAAATGAACTCATGCCCGTGTTATTGATTTTCCTTTGAAGAACCAGAAGGCCCCCTCAGTGCCATCTGAGGACACTGCGGTAATGCTTATTAAATAACACCCAGACAAGGCATGGCCCTTCAACCATCTTATGAACTGAGAAACCACCACGCCGGCCACGAGGCCATTCACATACACATAAGCAGGGTGGATGAGGAAAGGACAGATGAGAAACTGGGACCACACCAGATGATAACTGAGAACCAAACTCCCCAGAGCTCCCAGCACTGGACGACTCCAGAAAGGTGAGTATTTATACAGCTCCTACAAAAATAAACTTTCTTCGACGCCTGTTCTTTAGAGGTGTAAAGGACAGGCCTTTGCATTTGGTTTGTCTCTGGAGGTTTTTCTGGCATCAAATGCAGTAAAGGTTTTAAACGACTCTGAGGCAGGGTGGGAGAACTCACCGCCTGCCCCTGCCTCGGTCCGGGGGTTCCAGGATGTGACGGGGGACAGGCGGAAGAGGGCAGCTGCCCTGGGCATAGCATAGAAGAGCAGAGGGTGGGGTGGGCTGGGCCACAGAGGGGCTCCCCAGAGCCCTGTTACAGGAGGCCATTAACACATGGTGACTCTGAGCATTGGGGTCTGACTTCTGAGGGTCTCTGGAAGCACGTGTGCCCCTCCTCTCAGTGTCCAGCCAGGGCAGGCATAAGGTGTTGGATCAGCTCCACTTAAAGAGGGTGAGCCAAGGGTGTGCCAGCTTTTCCCCAAGAGGCTAGGGCTCTAGCAGCTCCCCTCCTCTTCAGAACTGGTACCCACTCACTGTCAGTGTCCTACACACTCTCTCTCACTTGCTTTTCCTTTACAGTATCTTTTCTCTAACTTCACTGGTCTGAAAAAAAATTCTAATACGTGCAAGCACTTACAAGTAACTTACGGGAAGCTGTCAGAAGTTTATATATTTTAAAACCATGACATAGGCTAGAATCTGGTGAAACAAGATCATCAGGCAAGGTCGAAAGGTGACATCTTTGAAGGACCAAAGCACCCACTTTCCCCTGTCCGTGGAACTTTGAAACTATAGTGTGGATGGAGTCTGAGACACGACAGCACACCAGAAAGAGAGGCAGAGGGTGAGTGCCTTTAACTGTTACCAGTTTTGTAAATCATGTACTTCTGTTAACTTTTACCTCCCCCACTGTGAATTCTTTCAGACACTCTTGCTCCCTGGCATTAGACTCTGTCAAGCCATTCATCTTCCATGCACTGCCTTGGCTAAAGGCGCAGATTAAGGTAAATTCAAGGTCTTCCGGTGCCCTTCCCATGGGAGGGCTCTGAAAAGAAAAGGGGAAAAATACAAAATTGTGGACGTGTGACATCCAGAAAATGAACTCGGAAAAAATCTTATGTCTTCACTTATGTGATAATAAGTAAAACGATCTTGTTAAAGGTTCACATTGATTTTAGGATGCATTTAGATTTTCTAGATATCAAGACAGAAAAAAAGGCGTCTTGGGTTGGAGGGCAGGTGATAGGTTTGTAAGCAGATGCTTTCTAATCCGGGCTTGTGACCATTCTGAAGGCATAGAAACCAGCGTGGGACCTAAAGATGACTCACTGAGGAAGCTCTTTATGCCAGCAGAATCCCCACCCTGGACACTCAGGAGACGAGCGTTCCACTGACTGTCAAATGGGAGCCGTGGGTTTGTGTGGATGACTCTGTATGAACTGAAACAGCCTCTGCAGAGGAAGGAGCCCACAGAATTTTATTATAGCCCCTGCTCACCAAGCCCGGACGGCCTCCCACAACTCTGCCCTTTGGACTATGGAGGGAAAAAATAATTGTTCAGTTTTCTGAGCCACAAAATACAAGATGGGTCTAGGTTGTACAAGGAGCTTACACACGGAGGCAAGAAAGCGTGCAAACAGGAGCGGGAATTTTTCACCCCCTGGGTGAGCCAGCGCTCAAGACATGGAAGGAGGACCTCAGTCACCCTCCCGGAGTCCACATGGGTTTGTTTCTGGCTTTTGTGAACCATGTCCAACTCCAGCTTCCGTCTTCTGAGAGGAAGAAGAATATTCTATGACATCAATGATTTTTTCCCTATTACGGTATCACAAAGAGGTCCAGGAGCAGGCCTAAGAGAAGGACCAACAAAAGCAAACGTGTCTGAGAACGACATAATACTGACTTTTCTTTGTTGGTAACAGTCCACGAAATGTGCACCCCTCTCTCCTGAGACACAGTGAGGCAGGAGGGGAGGCGGCAGAGGAGCTGTGGGTAGGACATTGTACCGTGTGACATCACGATCATGCAGCCGGTGCCGACGGGACAGAGACGTGAGAACAAGCACGCAGGGCTCCAGGCTCACCCCGGGGGGAGGTGGGCAGTTTCCAGGTAAGTGCCCAGCCTCTCAGGAACACTGTCCAGTTCAGCCAGGGCCATCCCTTGGGACTCGCCATCTGGGCGCGCACCTTAGCCCTCATCTTCCCTCAGCTCGGTGGGTAAAAACTTATACTGCTGCTGGCGGATTTGGGCCAGTTTTTTCCTTGCTTCTTCCAGTTCTCGCTCTTTCTTTAGCATTTCTTCCTGGGCAGCGATGATCTAGAAAGAAAGCAACAAGCTGGATGGACCTAACGCTTTCTAGAAAACCCTCCCCACACCCCACTGCTCATGTGAGCTCCACGGCTCCCGTGACCATGGGGCACTGCAGCACATCAGGGACAGTCTTGGCTCTGGAGACCAGCCTCTGTCACTGTTTGGGGTTTGAGACTAACGACCCAGCCGAGCCATGAAAACATGCTGGGTCTGCCCGGTGATTTAACAGCAAACATCTACTACAGCCTTCCTATGTACCAGGCTCTGGTGCAAATACTCTTCACTGAAGTGGCTGCTCTGTGAAGCACGCCCAGTTGAAAGTCTTGTTTTTCCAAGAAATCTGAAGCTGAGCGATGTAGGTCCACTTGTCTGGAGTCACCCAGCCAGTGGAGGAAGACCTGGTCCAGGTATGGGCAAAGCTAAAGCGGAACCCTGAACCACCAGATGGCCCTCAAATGCTTATTTCATGCTTTTAAGGTGTGATCTGAGGAAGATTTGCTAATAGGTATTGTGTGAAAAGGGACAGTTGTGTTCAAAAAAAAGCAAAGTCAGTTCCTTTCCTGGCTTTCCAGAGCCTTTCCTAGGCCAATGACTATCATTACCAGGGTGGGGTTATTGAATGCAGTATTCTCCAGCCTTATTTGATCAGAGCCCCTTTGCTGTGAAACTTCTCATGAGAAACACATTCTGGTAAAAACACATGCAGTGCATAGCCAAACACAGGGCGTGCTTCAGGAAGAGCTAAGGCAGGCATGGGGCGTGAGTAACTTCAGTGCTCCTGGTGTGGACAAATAAAACAGTCCCCTAAAATGGATTTACGAGATGGACACACATCAAAAAGTGCAAGCCTGACTTCCTAGAGCTTTCTCCTCACTCCCATGCATGAAAATGTCATCCTGCCTAAGTCAGAATCCCAACTGCTCTTGTAACAGTTCTGGGAGAGGGAAAGCATGCTCTCTCTGCAGAGCCCAATGTCTGGAGCGGGCAGTAGCTCCAAATGTATTTTATTTAAATAATATTGCTGTCCTCCATTTTTGTTCTTCTTCTTTTCTACAATAGAATCCTTGATTTTTATCTAGGCAAATGCTACTCAAAAAAGAATACGACATTGCCCAGCCTCCTGTGCAGGGAGCTGACCAACATATGTGAGAGGAAGTAATGCCTGCAGCTTAGGGTCATGGCCTCCCCTCCTTGCCGGATGGAAAGCTGAGGGGGCTACTGAGCCAAATGGACCACATGGCCAAAGGTAACATCTCAGGGATGGTGAAATAGCAAGGCAGACGGATCTGGCTCCCAGACACGAAGGAAACACCACACCATCTCTGGTACATGAGGAAGAAATAAACTTTCATCTTGAAGTCACTGTTCTTTTGTCTCTCTGTTATAACCTGACACCTACCTCGGGAAGTAAACACTATTCTTGATTTAATTACAAACCTGAGCAATGCCCCCCACAAACTTGGTTTTCACTACAACATCGTCATCATCAGCTTTGCCAAATGCTGCCTTCTGGGCTGCACGGACAAGATTGTCTGAGGCTCTTTTCACAGCATTTCCTGCCGCCTGGAGAGTGAACAAAACATACATGATATCATTAGAAACAGCCATTTGGGCCCGGCAAGAATAGACATGAAGGTACAGTTTGTGAGACTGTGAGTCAACTGATTATCCAGTTACAACATAAAGTTCTCCAGCCAGCGAGTACCCATCTGTCTGTCCATCCATCCATGGAGTCTACCAACACTGGAACCTCCCTGGTCACTCACAGATGAATGAGAAAAAGTGCCTGGCCCTCAAGGAACACTCATTTTTGAGGGGAATTATAATTATGTAAATGTTTAATAAATGATTCCAGCAATGTGATACGTGTGTTAACAGAGGCAAGCCTGAGTTCTGCCTCCTTGGTCTGGAAAACCACTCCCCTGCCTCCATCTGATTTAGCACATACTTGAGGACTTGGCGCAGACATCACTTTCGCCTGGCTCCCTTAGCTCTACCCACACCCTCTCCCTGTGTGTGCCTGGAGTGTGCTGTGCCGGCGTCACTGCAGCCTTTACCATGCTTGTGGCTGGCTGTCCCCTCCTGGACAGTCAGCAACTTGAAGGCAGGGACGGTGACTGGAATTCCTGCATCCCCAGCAGCGGCACTGTGGCTGTCCACAGTTGGTGCTCACTGAAGGCTTTGAGGGAATGAAGGGCTACCCTCGTGTGGAAGGGCTGGGAGCCTCACAGTAACTATGGCCTTGTGCACGTACTTTTAGGGTCTCAGCTGGGCTTTGCACCACAGGCTCTTAAGATGGAGCGATTGCTAGAGACAGGTAAAGAAGAGCTTTTCAGTCTTCCTTAGGTCTTCCTTAAGGGCTGTTGCCTGTATTGGCTGATTTTTAATGCTCATGAAGCATGTCCCCAGGGACATGCCAGCTGAGGTTTGGAGTTTTCTTCTAAAAGTGGTTAAGGCTTCATTAAACCTCTCGTATTTCTTGTCCAGCACCCCCTCAGGGTTGAAGGTTTGTGCTTGAGGGTTTGCCATCAGAAAGCTGAGAGTTCTTCTCATTCAAAGTTAACTGCCCAGCCTGGTCTGTGAACTCAAGTGCCCAATGCAAACTATGAGGGCTTGCACAGGATGGGAAGGGAACCAATTAATATTTGACAAGTAATCACCATGTGCGTATTCGCCAGAGGGTTTATCAGATCAGAAATCTTTAGCCTGCTTTTCTGATGTGAAACCGAGGTTAAGAAACCTAAGATTTGGTAGCTAGCAAGTTCTACATCTGGGATCTGCACCTAGGTCCATGTAGCCCCAGGGAACTCCTGAGTCATTTATAAGGGGCTCAAACACAACACTGCAGCATCCAGTTAAATCGGTAATGATGGGAACAAGAGCGATGCTGCATTCGATCTGTGTAAATCCTTAGGCCCTAACAAAGCACTGTCATATCCATTCTCCTGTTTGACCCTCATAAGAGTCAGTGTGGATGGCTCTATCCCCATTTTACAGATGAAGCCCCTGAAAAGTTTTCAGTGATTTATATAAGATTATGCACCTAAAAAATGGCAGAAGCAGGACTTGAACCAGGTCTCTCAACTCAGGATGTTTTCCTCACAAGTGTGCCCCAGACTCAGAAATCACATATTCACAAACACACAGCTCCTCAATTGTTCCCTGGGTTTATCCCAGGTATCAAATAAAGGTGAGGGAGGTGGGTCATCCCAGGTATCAAATAAAGGTGAGGGAGGGGGGTCAGAGAGGGACTCAAGAGTCCCAAACAACAGAAATGCACTTTAGGCCTTTTACAGTAAAACAAGAGTTCTGAGCTTTGGTAGAACTATTCAAACATTTCTGCCATTTATGATTTGCTTCATGACTGACGTAAACATACTTTTGGCAATACAGACGATCTGCATTTTAACACTTATAATAAAAAAAACTTGAAAATTGGAAACAAAATGTCCAAAGTATAGAGAAATTCTGGCGTAATCAGTTGATGCAATATCATGCAATCATTAAAAATGGAACTCATGAAGAATGGGCCAGCTAGCTTTGCATAGAGAAGTTAATGAAGCCTTATCTTCAAGGAAAAAATACATATGATAAAATGTTAAGTGAAAAGAAAGCAGAATGTATCTTGCCATGATTACAACTGGACAATATTTTATATGTAGATAAAAATGAACAGAAAACAATGATAACGTTTGATATATGAAGATGTTGGGGGCCGTGTGATTTTTTTTTCATTTAAGCATTTCTTTTATTGTGTTTAAAATATTTTTACAATTCAAGCAATCAGGAAAATGTGTCTGCTTTGGGAAGGACTTGATTGTTACCTTCCTAACATGTTCTCTGGGCTCTGGGAAGCAGCCACAGTCTCATAAAATCTCAGTTCCTTTACTCCCTTCTGTAGCAGACATTGGCTGAAGGCCTCCTCTGAAGCAGGCACCGAGTTAGTAACATGTGAGAGAGGCACAGATGAAGGTGTGGTATCTGCATCTAAGAGGCTCACAACCTGCTCACGGACAGACCTGCAGTGGTAACATGTGATGGGAACCTGAGTGGTCTGCCTAGGGGCTCTCAAACGACAGAGGAGGGATAAGCTGCCCAGACACTGGGAGTCAGGGAGGGCTTCCCAGAACAGAGGACTTTGAAGATGAGTCACAAAGGACAAGTAGGGGTCTGCTGGGTTGGGCTGGTGAGGAGCAGGGCCCCAGGGCATGAGACCAGAAGGCACACGCGGAGAATGGCAGCTTGGCGGGGCAACAGTGGAGGATGCATGGATGCACGCAGTAGATGAGGCTGCAACGTGGACAGAGCTGGCTGATGGAAGGCCTGGTGGGGCATGCCAAGGAAGTGAGGCTTGTCCCCTTTGGTGACACTTACCCGCTCCAACAGGAGTATTTTCCCACCAGCATCAGTGACCATTACCTGTAGCCGCCTCATGGCCTCTGAATCCTGGTCGGCCTTCACCTTGCAGGCCACCAGCAGCTGAGCCGTGGAAGCGGCGACCTGCTTGGCAGATGAGATGAGCTTCTCCTCACTGGCGTGTCCCTGAACAGAGGCATTGGCCGCCTCACAGAGACTGCTGGTCGCAGCCGCCACCATCCGGGCCTGGGGACAGTCAACAGAGAAGTGACCCAAAGCCCAAACCTCCCTCAGGGGACCCAAAAAGCAAACTGGGAGGAAGGAGAAGGCAACTCACAGCAGAAATCAGCCCCTGTGACCACTGTCCGTCGTCTGCAGCATTGGCAGGGATGGAGCCCACCTAGAGAGGAGAGTCGAGAAATTGGCCGTGACGGCAGGCAGCCCCAGTGGTCGCAGCCCCTCGTCCCCACACCTTGCTCAGGAACCAGACGTGCACCCCACTTGGTGCCTCCTGCCAACAGCATAGGCCTAAGAAGGGAGCAACCTTTCTCATGTGGGACGCAGGCCATGCCAAGATTGCATAGCACATCCCGGCAAGTTTCGCCACCAAGAGGAAATGGGAAATGCTAAGAATGGCTCCATTTAGCTGCCAGGTACTGCATTTCTGGGAAACGTCTCAGGAATGACGGCCTGGTGCTGTCTTTCTACACTTACTCCTCTGCTGAGCTTTCTCCATTTCAAATGCGGGAGCCACTAGGCCTCCCTTTTTCATGGTCTAAGGGAAATTTAAATCTCTCCCAATTACTGACCCTGAAAACCACACTGTGTTTCTGGCAGATGATGTTAAAAAAGTGTGGTGTACCTCCCTCTGGTACAATTGAGTGCAGACCCTGGTCTTAAGGAAATACCATTTTGTCAGGGGTGGGAGAGAAATAAGAGGCTGGAAGAAATACGGATCTCTGTTTCTATTTAGAAATCACAGCAGCAAGTAGAACATTTTCTGTCCACAGCTAGAGAGAGAAGCGACAGTAGGAAATACGTTCAAGCTCGTGGGACGTGCCTGATGAGGTAAGAGATGAGTATCTCAATTTGAAATGAAATTGGGGGTGTGTAAACAATGACAGGGTCATATCAGGGCTTGCTGAATGTCAGGTAAAACTCCAAGGTCCTGCCTATAATCCTATAGTTCACCCAAGTCTGGCTGAACCTCCGTCACCAACTTTTTAAATGCTTGAACACAAGTTCCTTGGAGGGCAGTTAGGGACTCTGCCATATCCAAGTTGGATTCTCTAGTATCTAAGCAACGTGTTGGACACATAGCCCTTTATGAATGTTGAAATAACCAGGATTTTTTTTTGACATAGGATGTTCTGTTCAATGACACATTTGTGGTCTTTACATGTTGACCAGCCAACAAGAACTTGCTGAGTACAGGAAGGACAAGGTTGGCAGAATGCTGGCTCTACAGGGGATCAACAGGAAGGATGGAGAGAACAGCTTATGTGCCAGGTGGGGAGACAGACACGGACCAATACTGAATAACATACAACACAATGGTTTAGAAAGAGAATTCAAGGTATGTAGACTGGACTAAGCTGTGGCTGAGCTCACAAAAGACTTCCTGGAAGAAGATGCACGGCCTATGGTCAGGCACAACCTTCCTGTCTGTAGTGTGAGTTCTCGAGTCAAGACACAACTTGCCTCCACCTATCTGTACGCTGACAGCAAAGGCCTTTTAATATCAAACAGAAATGAATGACAATGATGGTGACCACATTTTCCAAACCCACGACTGGTCAGGTTTCTGTGGGGCCTCTCCATTTGAGAGGCTCTCTGAAAGCCAGTGTGGATAGGATGGTTCCATGTGTATGTAAATCACAAGACACATGGAATATGTTAAATCAGAAGACTGTTCCATATCCAGAATTACTAATGTACTAATAACCCTTTGAATCCTCGAAAAACAACTATACTTTTATGCTAAAGTAGATCAAATGGGCGACTAAAGATAAAGCTGAAGAAACTGCAGAATTAAAATCCGACTGGCCCTTTCACCAGCAGACTTAGGAAAGTGCTAACTGCAAAGTTGGCCACTATTCAGCTCTCCAGTCCCGAAAACAAACGCAGCCCTTTGGAGCTGGAAAGTGGTATCATAAAAGCCGCCGACTGCGGTGCTTCTAGAGCGGCCCACCAGGAAAATATGACAGTTTACATCTTTACGTAGCCTAGTGTACAGTGGGAATATAAATGTCTCATTCAGGCCCCAATCACTGCCTGGAATGGGATGCTTTCCTTAACAAGAAGCAGATGAGGCCCAGAAGCCAAACCTCTTATTCTGTTGATCTGAATTCTGTAGTTTTCAGTCGGTCAGCACAGAGAGTGGCAATTCAGGGAGGGAAGGTATTGCATGTGTTTCCTTGGACAGGACAAAGGCTTGTAGCTCTTTTCCTGGGCCCTCAGAGGCATGAGTGTCCCCCATGTGGTCAGCAGCTTTACCCACCTTTCCTTGGGCCACCAGCTCCCTCTGGGCTGCTGAGGCCGATTTGACCAGGGCGCTTGTGGCAGCAGCAATGGATTTAGCAGCTTCCAAGATCTGTTCCTCAAAGTCCAGGGTCTCATCCGCTTGCTATAACCAAAAGAAAACAGCATCACATGCAATTCATATCCACAAAGCGCTCTTTCTTCCAAACTACTTACTGCCGGGTCACCTGGCTCTTCACCTGCCTATTGTTTTTTGTTGACAAACCACACCTGAAATGGGATGGTTCCTTAACAAGAAGCAGACTACAGGTCCCCTGTGCTAACTTCCAGGACTCTACGTCAATTTGGTTAAGCCACCCTCAGGTCACACAGTGTTGAAGATGTGGCTGGTACCTTTCAGGCATTAAAAGACAATGGCCAGACACAGCAATACTTTTCTTTGTATGTGTGGTACAATATATATAACACAAAATTTACCCTTTCACTTAACGTTAAGTATTAATACACTGACATTGTTGTACAACAGCAACACCAGGATAGAAAGGTCAGGCTGCCTCTCCACCTGCAGCCCCTTCCCCCTGACTCCAAAAGGAAAAAGCTGTTAGCGTGACATCCCACAGAAATTCGAAATCGGGAAATTCAAAGACAGGCTCATTTTCTGGAACAGAATCCTTAAAGATATACATTCACTGTGAATAAAATACACTCAAATGGTTTTAGCAACATCAATAACCAAAACCAAAACAATAAAATCAAAACAGTGTATCATAGCACTCACTCTCTTCCAGAGCCTAAGCCTTAAAAATGGACTTTAAAAACAAAAAAGGAAAGATGGGTATCAGTTCTCAAAAGTCATCTTTTTCCTGGGTAAAAATTAAAGCCAAACAGCACTGGCATTTCTGTGGCTGAGCACTGAGACAGTTATAGACCAAGCACAGACTGCCCAGTGGTGAAAAAGAAACCAGGGCAACACGACATCAAGCTGGAGCTTGTTCTGTCCCTTGGACACCCGAGGCACGGGCTCCACCTTGGGGAGAACATTGGACACTATTGTGTAGGTGTTATCAGACTGTTAGGGCTCTGCTCTAAATTCACCACCATCTCCTTTGCTGCTAAAACAACTCAGGAAGTTGAAGAGAAGCTTTGGAGAAGTGGGACAAGTATAAAGACTGTGGTCCCAGGCTGCATGGGTTGGAGCACCACAGTTTTGTGGGGGGCGGGGGGTGGGGTGGTCAGATTAGACCTGTGTGGTAATATTCCATGACTCAAGGTCAATTTGGTTAAGCTGCCCTCAGGTCACACAGTGTTGAAGATGTGGCTGGTACCTTTCAGGCATTGAGAGATGATGGCCAGGACCAGTAATATTCCCTTTGTATGTGTGGTAAAATATATGTAACACAAAACTTACCCTTTTATCCAATTTTAAGTGTACAATTCAGTGGCATTACAGACATTCACACTTTGTGCCAACAGTAATACATTTTTAAGAGTGCCTACTGTGTACCAAGTATTTTGTTAGGCACTTCTACATACAATGACTTCTCACCAAAAAAAAAAAAAAAAAAAAAAATCTAGTATTGGAATTATCTTTATCCTTATTTTTACAGTGAGAAAACCCAGGCTCAGGAAGGTAGATTATTGGACCAAGGTGATGTGGCAGCATGAAGAATCTAAACCAGAATCAAACCTAAATCTGACTCCAAAATAAGGCACTGTAACTAGCCAAAGCCACCCCTTAGGGTATCCGTGAGGAATGGTTTGTGCCAGAGGTTCAAAGTCAGCTTGCTAACGCTCCCGTGTGAAACATCAGACAGGAGGGATACAATTCTTCTCCAGTTCTCCATTCTTAATGCCATATCTTGAACCATGAAAGGTGCTAATCCTTTTTCTTTTGCACTTCTAGTGGATCTGAATGATGGCGGCATTTCAGAAGTTCTGAGACAGAACTTGTGCACTGTTTCTTAATGCTGACCAAGTCTTGCTCTAAGAGTAGGACAGAAATGAATTTAGTTCTACTGGACTCATTTTGGATTGGTGGAGTATAGAATTTGGTGACTGAAATACAGAAATGATCCGCTGTAAGGCACTCTCGCATAAAAGGAACTCTTGTGTAGTCCACAAATAAATTACAGTAGGCTCTAATTTATACATATTAAATATAGTAAATAATATATATTTAAAGTGTATATTTTAATAACCTTGAGATTAAGAGCTTTTCTGGAAATTCATTCTGCCAAAGAATGTCAGGCACAGAACAGATTAAAGCACTAGGGAAATCACAGAATTTTTGACTCCAAACTCCTCATCTCATTTTGCAGATGAGGAAACGGAGGCTCGTGGGAGCTATTCACGGCGGCTCCTGAAGTCTCCCATGCTCTTGTCGCAGGTGGCCTCAACTACACTATGGGTTCCAAGCCCGAGTCCACTTTACAGTGTAGAATACTCTGTCAGATTTTCGGTTTCCCAAATTTTAAGATTTTAAAAAATGCAATTTCCTTAAAATTAAGCGCTAAGTCTTTAGCAGGGGTAGATCTGATAAGATAATCTCATCGCAAGGGATTTTTAAGAGCCTCTCCCACATCTTCCGCTGCCTGGGAGGTTTTTTTTTAAAAAATACATGCTTGTAATACTCAACTTGGAAATATTTTTGACACCCACAGATTTTTCTGGTGATGGCAACTATTGTAATGCTCTTTGATGAGTTTTTATTTTTCTTTCCGTAACATCACTATGCTTTAAATCGGACACGGCAGAAGGCCTTATCTCTGGGAGACATTTGCTCTGATTAGAAAGTATTAGAGATTCTCCCTAGAAAGGCTGACTGAGATGGCACAGGGATGGAGGGCTAATGTTAGATGCTACAGTTTGGGCAGAGTATCCTGATGAGACCTGCCTTCTGACTGCTGGTCCCTATTTTCCTGTATGCCAGGTTTATGACTAAGATGCACTGCCCACCCTATCTCTACTGCTGAAATCAGACACCAATACTTAATGTGTCCTCATACCATACAACTTCTAGCCTTAGAGAAAATGGGATCTCCCCAAGCCAAGGAGATGTGGTCAAAAACCCAGGTGCCCCATCAGTTCCAGCTCCCACCAGCATGCAGAATGGAATAAGGGAGAAGGTAGGAAGGACACACACTTAACCACATCACAAGGAGAGAAACAGAATTCGCTTGGTCTTCAAAGGACTTTCCTAGATAAAAGAATCACAATGAAAATGCAGAATTTGTTAATGGAACAGTCCCCACTGCAGCTGAGAGACTGGCAGACTAAGAGGAGCAACGTGGTGCACAGTGACTCTGGGGAAGAATGTGGAGGCTGGGCCCCTCTCACGGAGCTCTCATTCCCACCTCTTCACCAGAGAGGCTCAGTTCATTGGTGTCTTAAGGTCCTCTTTAGCTGACACGTTACTGACCTGACCAGGGTCCGTCAGGTCTGCCCCTCTGGTTTACAGAGGGGACAATGGAATCCTCACTTCTGGCTTTTTCATTCTTTCAGCAATTGGATCATGTAAAGACCCACTAAAATCTTTTAAACATTATGACTAATCCTGTGCATGTGGCTATTTATACTTCTTTAGAACTACTGGCATCAAGCTAAAGCAAGGAACTTAAGAAAATAGTTTCATTAAACAAGATAATAGTTTCATTAAACCAGGATAGTCTTTAGCCACAAAAAAGAATGAGATCCTGCCATTTGCAACCACATGGCTAGAACTGGAGATCCTCATGTTAAGTGAAATAAGCCAGGCACAGAAAGACACACATTGCGTGTTCCCACTTATTTGTGGGATCTAAAAATCAAAACAATTGAACTCATGGACATAGAGAGGAGGATGGTTCTCAGAGGCTGGGAAGGGTAGTGAGGGGATGGGAGGTAGGGATGGTTCATCAGCACAAAAAAATACAGTAAGACCTACTATGTGATAGCACAACAGGGTGACTATAGTCAATAACTTAATTATACATTTTAAAGTAATTAGAATAGTGTAATTGGATTGTTTATAACACAAAGGATAAATGCTTGAGGGGATGGATACCCCATTCTCCATGATGTCCTTATTTCACACTGCATGCCTGATATAGCTTGGCTGTGTCCCCACCCAAATCTCATCTTGAATTGTAGCTCCCAGAATCCCCACGTGTCATGGGAGGGACCTGGTGGGAGGTAACTGAATCATGGGGGCGGGTCTTTCCTGTGCTGTTCTCGTGATAGTGAATAAGTCTTATGCCACCATATGAGACGTATCTTGCTTCCCCTTCACTTTCCACCATGATTGTGAGGCCTCCCCAGCCATGTGGAACTGTGAGTCCAGTAAACCTTTTCTTTATCACCCAGTCCTGGGTATGTCTATTTTAGTGGTGTGAGAACAAGCCAATGCCTGTATCAACACATCTCATGTATCCCATAAATATATATACCTATTACGTACCCTCAAAAACCAAAAAAATGGATAGCCCTCGCTGCAGAATCACCTGAGAATCTGGTGTAAAGACGCAGACGCTGTTTTGGTAGGTCTGAGGTGGGAGCCAGGACTCTGTATTTCTTACAGAGGTGGTTACACACTACTCTGTAGGAAATGCTGGCCTGGACTCAGGAAAACAAACACCAGTTAACGTAATCCTACCAGCCTGTGATCCCCTCCAGGGCAAGATTGTGTTTTATTCAACCTATGTTTCTCTAGCACAAAATCAGGCGGAGGAGCCCATGTGATGATCGACATTTGCTGAATGAATATATCCATTCAAAATGAGTTTCCCAAGTTCCAGAGTTCAGCCAGAGCACAATGCACAAGGTTGGAGAAGGAGAAATACACAGAGTAAGCATCCATATCATTAGCATCCACTCCTGAGCCATGGTGGACAGATGCACACACAGCTATAAGCAGCTTCCTGCCCCGTTTAAGGCCGTGGGTTGTTAATTGTACACTCTACTTGCATCCCTCAACTAGAATTCACAGTTTGTGACATTTAGTCATACATGGACATACAAATGTAAACACACTGGCATTTTACCAAGAGGCACTCTTAACAAGACAGCACTGGGAAAAAGAGTGAACAGATGTACAAACTAAGCATCTACTCTGCCTAATGAAGGTGTTTGCTGCTGCCTCTGCATGCTGAATCTATCTTCTCCCTTGACACACTGTTCTTTTCCCCCTTCCCCTCCACTTGAAAAGGCTATTTGGCCAGGTGCCCACCAGCTCTTAGCAATCGTCTTTCCTGGGCTATCTGGTCAACTCTTGCAGAGGATAGATTTATCCCCACCTAGGCCTTTTGGTAGCTTCTAGAAAAGTCTGAGCACCCTGTAGTTGACCTCACCCTTTGAAAAGTCATGGCCTGCTGAGATCCCTCTTGGGAAAGGCTACATATTGGGTTGGCTCCCTTCCCATTTCCCACTTGGGAGAGTATTTGAGACCCCTATATGTTTGCTCTGATGGGTTTAAAGTTTCAGGAGCTGTATGTCCCCTGGAAGAGGAAATGGTGGTGGTAGGGGAAGTGGTATGGCAAGCGGAGGAGGGAAAAGGGACAGCCTTTCCTCATTTTTCCTTTTGGCGTTTGGCCTTTCATGGATTCTGAGAACATGGTCTTCAGACTAATTCATTCATCTTCTAAGCCTACTTCCCCATCTAACCTACCTGATGGGGTCATTACAAGTACATGATTAATATATGTAAAGCATGGCTGACTCATAGGAGATGCTCAAAAACCATTAGCAATTAATTTCATTATCAAAAATTGTTTTTTTCAGATTTGGGGCTAAATGAATCTGTTCCTCTGTCTAAACCCTGTTATGTACTCATAATTCTAACAAAAATTCTTCTTGCTGTTTCTGATTACAGCCTAAATTAATTGTAAGTAAAACCCACAAATCAGTAAGCGTCAAGTAACAAACAGCACAGATGGGCGCCAGCTTCTCTCTCAGCACCCCACCAGGAGTGGGACAATCTGGGTGGTAGTCACTGCTTTGTACTCTGACCATGTGACTGTGGGGTCTTCGCTGCCCTTCTCCAGGTATCAGTTACTCAGTTTTCTGTTTGTCACTTGAGGAGCAACTCAACCTTCCTGGTCCTTTTGCCTAGACATGGACAGTTCCAAATTAAACTTCTCTTAGAAGGCGGTGACTAAAATAAGCAGGAACTCCTTTTTCTCTTCTGATCTCTCTTGGCCTCCTCCTCAACATCCCCCACTGCCCCTGCTCCTCAACATCCTTACCCACTTCCCCTGCTCACTGTCCCTGTCAGGTCCCGGGCAAGTGTTGGGCAGGGGAAGAGAATGTCCACCCATGGTCTTTTCCTTGGCCTATTTCTTTACGCCCTGTAACCCCCCAGAGGAGTTCCTTTCCCCAATGAACTTGAAGGTGAAGGAGCATAAGGCACCCACAGCAGATGGCCAAAGGCCTTGCCTTCCTCCCTGAAAACTTCCTTTGAGGGAATGCCTTGTTGAGAGCTAAAAACACAACGGTTGCCCTTCTCACAACTGGCTCCACAAACTGAAGAATCACCCCGGTGTCATCTTTCCAGCGGGGTCTCAGCCTTTGCTCTGCGTTACTCAAGAGTCTTGCAGAACGCCTGCTACTAAAAATAAGGTCATAGTGCATCAGAAACTTTTTAAAAATCCTCTTGGCTATATATTTTTCAAAGTGTGAACATTTTGCATTTAATTTAAATGTCCTTGAGGGAAAAAAGGAGGCCAAGGCCTAGAACTCCCACAACAGGAGTGAGGCATTTTCCTGCCAGTTGGAAGCCGGAGTGGAGCAGGCAGCCACATTTCTCTTTTTTTGGTTGCAAGTTTGGCTGCTACTAGTTTGCTTCTGGTATTGAACTGAGAGGTGCCTTGAGGGAGGCCTTAGCCTGTATGCAAAGCCCCAAACTGTGCAAGGGTTAGATCAGCTTCTCTTCTGGAGGACCCATGGATGGGGTGGCTTCAGGACTGCCACCTTTACTAGTTCTAACAAAAGGTAAACCTCCCAGAACAACTGGAACTGCCAAGAGCCAGGCATGGACAGCTGGCCTTGTCTCAGGGAAAGCTCCAGAGAGACCTTAAACAGGCAAGATGGGTGACTGAGAAAGAAACTGCCGAATGGCTGTGCCTGTGCCTGGGGAGGGACCACACCCTCTGCACCCAAGGAATACGCACGAGTTCATGCACTGTCCATTGGAAAAGGTCCGCACTTGCCTGATTAGTATCTTGGGATTCGTTTTCCCACAGTATCCATTGCTTTATTTTTGTTTTCAAAATGAGAAGCAATGCCACTGGAATCATCTTTTCATCACTGTTTCTGTTTACGGGCCCTTGAATGTCAATATAGAAAGCATAGACAAAGATAACAGGGTTCTTCTCCCAAGACTTATCAGATAAACTCCCTACATCTTAAGCCCCCTTTATGTGTCTGTGAAGGGTCTGACAAGGGCCTACTGGTCTACCCTGGAGGGGAGTCTCCCATACTTTTCTTATTTATTTTTTTGAGACAGAGTCTCACTCTGTCACCCAGGCTGGAGTGCAGTGGCATGATCTCAGCTCACTGTAACCTCCTCCTCCCAGGTTCAAGCATACTCAGTCCCAAGTAGCTGGGACTACAGGTGTGTGCCACCATGCCCGGTTTATTTATTTTTTTTTGTATTTTTAGTAGAGACAGGGTTTCACCATGTTAGTCAGGCAGGTCTCGAACTCCTGACCTCAAATGATCCGCCCGACTCGACCTCCCAAAGTGCTGGGATTACAGGTGTGAGCCACCATGCCCGGCTCCATACTTGCTTTTCACACCTTGTATGCTCCTGGTCTGGAATCAATGAGTGCCACTCAAAGCCCATGTGCAGCCATATAGAAAATGCTGTATTTGTCCTTCTCCCTGAACAGTTGGTTCCTTTTTCCCTTCACTATATTTATCACTACAGAGAACATGCTGGTCAGTGACAAAGTCACCCAAAGAAACAAGAAAATCACATCAATTCAAACAAATGGGCTTCATCTGCAGGTCCTTTTGAAACCATGCTTTTCTTTGTTCGTAATAACTTGCTGTCTCTTTTCCATGGCCATTTGCCATTTCAGTCAAACAATGTAACTGGACTCAAAACCAAAACCAGTGTTCTCCAGCTGTGTGAAGGAGGGACTGACTGGGGCAGCATCTTGAAACCCGCCTGACAGAGCACCTGCTGACACACACAGATCGCTTCTCAATGGAGAAGGATTCCGGAGACAGGTTCCATTGTGTAGCTCCAGAAGCCAGGACTCCAACATCACAGGACCCTCTCCTGTGTCATCACCTCTCTGATGCTGCTGTTGGCAACCCTGTCACTATGCATTCACTTGTAAGCAATGTGGCAACGACTTCTAGACACAGTAAGGGGAAGCTTTCATGACTGACCTGTTTAAACCACTTGCTCACACCTTTTCTCCTCCACAACACTGAGCTATGAGCACAGTAGTTCTCTTCCCAGAAAGCAGTGCTCACAAAGTATTTTGTTGAGAGAACTCAGAATGAACTCACACATACCTCACAGGCTTTTCTATAAGGAAGAGGTCAAAACCAACCAAAGAAGGCTGTTATGTACCAGAAAATATGTTTTCTATATCATAATCCCAAACTTCCTGCCACAGTCAATTAGGCTATGAAATTACTTTCTGCCTGTTGGCTTATTCTAAATATTACCAAACTCCACTGACAAGTTAACCTATAACAGGAAATTCAAGAGTTCAGTCAACATTATATTACCTTCATGAGACACATTTAGTCCTATATCCAAGGTTTGTATAAAGCTCACTGACTCAGTATCCATGCAGCTGGTATAGTGGATTTGCTTTATACATCGTTACTGTGAGTGGAAAGGGAAGTTATAGAAAACTGATTTGTGCTCCTTGAATTTTTGCTGAAACCCTGACATGAACTTCTAAATTGAAGATCAGGATAAAAATGAACCAAAATGAAATATAAATCTAGATGTGTTTGAGGCTATAATCCTGACCTTTATTTTATGTCTCATAGGCATGGGTTGGAACCGTTTTTTCCACTGAGCATACTGAATTCCTTAAGGATTCATCACTGCACAAAACTAAGCCGCACAAAATACCCCAGGCTCTTATGAAACATCAATACTTATTATTTGTTTCTATAATAAGCAAATAATCTAGTAATACTGACACAGGTCTCAAATGCTACAAGAAGAAATAGAAGATAACATGAATTGTAATGAGTGCTCCGTCTTCTAAATCTACTTGTGATTTTAACGTGTTCTTTCCTGTTGCCTTATAAACTTTATTAGGAACCCCCGGAGACAGGGCAAGACACTGTAGGAATATGTTTGATATATAGTTGGATTAAATAACAACCTAATATATCAAACATATCACACAGAGGCCTGCAGAAAAGGCATCCAGGTTTGACTGAGCTCGAGACTAGGCACAGTATTGAAGGTTACGGCTGCAGGGGGTGGTCACTTTTGCAGCAACTCCGATACCTGTCTTTGGAGCACAGGTCTGCCTGCAGGTGTGGAAACGGCGCCATTAACAATACTGTCAGCACATGCACCAGCGCTCACTGACATTCTCAACTCCCCAGGTGAACAGCAGATTCAACAGTGCATGTCTGGGAGATTCCAGGCAAAAAGTGATGCTTAAGTTTTAAGAGCCTGAGGTGGAAATATACCAGAATCATCATCATAAACCATGAGCCTCTCCTTTAAAAACAGGCAACCTGAGAATGTGCTGAGCAGAGCATTTTTTGACAAAATTACTGTCCCTCCCCAAACTCTTCCTGAAAGCAGTGTGAATACATCCATATACAGAGGGCATGTGTGTGTGCGAGGGTAGGGTTACAGGGATGTAATAAGCAATTGTTTACTTACAGTACCCTGAGGATTTTTTTTAACATTTTGGGAGAGAATGGAGAGAAGTGATTAACCTCAAAAGACTGGCTGATTTTGGTGCAGATTGTTGTTACTGTTTTTCAATTGAGGAAATAAACTCCTATATAAAGGCAAGGAGGATATTTTATTTCATGCAAAAGTTATTGCAATGTGGATTGCCCTATTAGGCACAAAAACTATGGTTTGGGTTGAAGGTTTTCCAAAACAGTTTCATAGATAATGTCTGCCTCTGGTCATTAGGCAGAGAAAGACTTCAGACCATTGTAAAGCATTCTAGAAGTACCCACCACCCTTCCTAATATGAAGAGAGTGACCTAAGGTAGCAACCTTCAAACAAAGGATTCACATCATCAGTTGTGGTAACCTTGACCTTGGCCAAAGGATTCCTTGGCCTTCCTATAAAAATCCTCAATGCAAACACAAAGGCTATATGATCCTGGAGTACTGTAGGGAGTCCTCACTGGCCCGCTTCAGCAGTCACCATTAATTTTTAAGGTGCGGTTATTTTTAAACCTTTGTTTTATAAAATGTTAAAACACAGACCCTTCCATCATCCCAATTCCATCTTCATTCTTGTACATTCCCTACTTATTTTTTTTTTTCATCTGTGGGCTTTTAGAGTTGTAATCATAATGAGTATATAATTCTGCATCCTTTCTGTTATACCATGAGCATTTTCTTAATGCTACACAGTCCTAGCAACCATTATTTTTCATAGCTGCATAATATTCCTTCGAGGAGACACTTGGTCCACATCCAACTGCTCATTACTACATACAAGGTTGCAAGGAACAACCCTCTCACAGGCACACAACTTTCTTCCCCTCTTGATTTCCTCCTCAGGAGAGATTCCCAGAGGTGGGATTAGTAGCTCAAAGGGCACACATAAAGTACAAATGGCCCTTGTGGGACTAGACCAGCCTTCTCTGACAATGGGGTAGGGAAACGGACTGGTATGGACTGAAACTGCCACCCAGGGCCATACATAGCCCTCCCAACTGAGTGACGGTGCTCTGACCATGGCAAGGTAATTCGCCTCTTGTGCTTCTGATTCTAATGGACTTTTTGAAAGGATCAGATGAGTGACTCTCATAAAGTACCTAGAAGACTGCCTGGCACATGCTTGGCAATTGAACAATGTGAGCTTTCTGTTTTCAGGCATTTCCTAGGGAAAAAGTCCCAGACACATATTTTCAGTGATGATGGTGATAATAATGGTGATATAGTTACTATTTACTGAGTCTCACTGTATGTCAGGCAGTGTTCTTATACTATCTTATTATTATAACCATAATCCTATGGGGTAGGAACTTTAATAATTTTGTTTTCCCATCTGGAATCGTGAGGTGAAAGACCAGACAGGGGGAAACCAGGATTCAGGGACAGACAAGAGCTCAGAAGGACCCTGCGGAAGGACAAAGAGAAAGACATTGAGACAGGAGCTCTTAGAATATGGGGAAGTGTTAATGTTGAATTAGCACCAGGCTAATTCTCCAGGAGAACGAATGTGTCAACTGACATGGCTTCGGCATTAGTGGACAGAGCCCTCCCCAAGAAAGGCCACTCGTGATAAATCAGACAAGGAAATGGAAAAACATTATGCACCAAACCTCTAAATCTTAATTAATGGTTGACTCTTCAGTTTAAAGTACACTTTTCATTCACGATTAACTTGACTGACAAAACACAAACAAAGGCATAACCAGAAAATGGAGTTGTCCCAACACCCACACTTGGCTCTTAAGTTTGCAAGAAAAACTCGGCAATATCAGGCAACCCAAGACTCTGAGGTAGAGGCCAGCAGAGAGAACCCTAGTAAACCCCAAAAGCAGAAGCCCAAATCCTTAAGTTACATCTTGATGAGAAAACGTTTACGTGCCTTTACCAAGTCCAGAGTGACTATTAGGAGGTTGGTTGTGAACACTCAAAAGTTTTAAGAATGTTCCCAAGCTGAACAGACTCAGTCTGTGTTTATTTCATACACTACACTGGCCCAGGCACTGCTTTTGAGTGGTCTGATCTGTTTCAGGGCCCAGACTCCATCCCTTGGTCTTACAAAAATAGGTAAATTTTTAGGTATACTTAAATTGGTGGAATCCAGCCCTTTTTCGAGGGGAAAAGCCAAATATTATTTCCTAATATATCTGGGTCCTTGGAAATAGGTGAGTTACAATGCACCACACCAAGGACTTACTTGAATAGGAAGAAAAAGGGGCCTCCTCTGGTTCTACCATTTTCCTGCTGAAGACAGCCATGGAAGGTGGGGTAGGAGGTATCAGCTTAACAGGGTGGGGGCTTTGCCCCTGCAGACAGCAGTAGCTCGTCATCCTTTTATTTAGAAAGCGTCCTTCCTCCTGCCTAATCTAAAAGTATCTCTTTCCTTTAAATGGCTATTTCTCTTCACATATCCTATAATCTTAAGTTTTAAACATTTATCTACATGACAAACAAAGGTGGAAAAAACATACCAGCTACCCATCACCTCCAGCATACACTGAAAAGGCCTGGAATGGGTGCACTTTTGAAGTTCTCATTGCCCTCTGATTCCCAGCAGTGCTATTTCTTTGTAAAAAGCAAAAGAGAAACCAGAAAATTGGAGGCTAACAATCTCCTCTCCAGTCACAGCAACTTCCGACAGAAAGCATCCAATACCTGCTTTAGATAATGGAACTAAATCAAGACTGCAAATGCCCCAATTCTTCCTTTGGACACACACAGGTATTTTTCTGGGTGGTTAACTTAGACTCATGAGCCATTTTTCCCCCATACTCTAAAGCAGTGCCGGGCAGGTAGATCCGGTTTTCCGCTTGCTAATCTGACCATGAGGAAGGAGTCAAGCTCCCTGCAGCACTCCTCGCTCCACTTCACAGCCACCCACTGGAAGAACCCACTGACACCGGACAGCCAACCATAAATGAACACTTACTTTTGGTTTTGCTCTTGGCTTCAGTTGCTCTAACTTCTTAGCAGCAGCTTCGATGGATGCTGCAGCCCCCAGTAACTCTGTTTCTGCAATGACAGTTGGGTCTTCTGGATCCACCCACTCTGTTCCTAGAATCAGTCCAAAAGAAAGTGATTCTTGGTAACTGCAGACCTCAGGGCACTGGCTTAATTACAAACAATATCTGGATTTGCATGCATGAAGGCTCCAGGAGCCTGACCTGCATTGTCCTAAGGAACCTTCCTTCGGTCTCTCATAAAGGCCATCTGGATGGGGGTGGGGGTGCTAATCCTGGTTTTCTAAATCAGTTGTGTGTATGGCCCTACCACAGGGCAGTCACCAGGCAGCTTCAAAAATGATCTCATGGACCAAGGCTTGAGCCTTGCTTTGACTTTGAACTTAACGCTCACGAATATAAGCAAGCATCCTCAGGAGACACTAGACTATGCTGTAGGTCACACAGGAATTTGCCATTCTCTTCTCCCTGGAACCCAGGAGGAATGACCCCTCACCTTAATTCAAAGTAAAGGAAATTGGTGAGAAGACCTTTCCCAGGTGAGTTGGCTGCTTCTATGTAAGCATAAAGGGTGTCCAAACAGTGCTGTCAGATAGTATCATTTTCAAAATATGAAGTATTATTTCAAGGAGAATATCCTGATGAATGAAAATGCAGACAAAAAAGAAATGGGGAGGCTCCTAAGGGAAGTGAGTAGTTCTAGGTGGAGGATACCATTTAAGTAGAAGCACTTAATACAAAGACTAGAGTGTTGCTTCAGAGAAGATGTTACTTTTTCAAGCTAATTCTAAACCCATTTGCTTGCAGAAAGTCCTCACTCTATTCCCGGCTGCATTTGCCAGCTAAAGGCCCGTGCAGGCTGTGCTTTTCCTCTGTGCAGTCTGCTGTATTAGCACTGCCTGGAAGGGCTGCCCTCCGCCAAGACACAAGAATCCAGCCTACCTTTCATGGCTTCCGCCGCCTGGATGAGCTCTGTCACAGCACCGGCCACTCGCTTGGAGAAAGCAGCCAGCTGCTGCTTGAGTTCTGGGGTTGGTTTCTGAAGAATCTACAGGTGAAGAACAAGTCAGAGGCATGAGCGGGTTAGTAACCACTGAGACGAGAAAGCAGCACATTCCTCCTAGCGGATGTGGGGTCAGGCAGCCTGGTTTTAAGTTGCATTTCTGTCCCGAGTGACTTCAGAATCTTGTGGAAAACGCTTAAGACTCACTGGGTTTCAGTCTCCCCGTGTGAGAAATAAAACGTTGGGAACCAGTGGCGCCTCTAAGGTCCCCTCTGACATAGCTCCTAAAGATCATAAAGGAGACAAAGTCCTCACTTGTCTTTTATTTGGACCTTCATTTGTCCTTTATTTGTACATAAAACACACACATGCACCTGAAAATTACCCAAACTTTAAGAACATTCTGGCTGGGTACAGTGGCTCACACCTGTAATCCCAGCACTTTGGGAGGCCGAGGCGGGAGGATTGCTTGAACCCAGGAGTTCAAGACCAGCCTGGTCAACATAGCAAGACCTCATCTCTGAAACAAAAATTAAAAATTGGCTGGGCATGGTGGCACACACCCGTAGTCCCAACTACTCAGGAGGCTGAGGTGGGAGGATCTCTTGAGCCCAGGACGTCAAGGCTGCAGTTAGCAGTGGCTGCATCACTGCACTCCAGCCTGGGCCACAGAGAGAGATTCGGTCTCTTAAAAAAAAAAAAAAATAAATAAATTTAAAAAAACATACTGAGTAAAGGCAAAAAGCCCCAGGCTAGGGGCCAATCGGTACTTGTGACAAAATAAAGGACCAGAGGAAAGGTGCCACTCAAGTCCTAGAGACAAAATCCTTAAGTGAGCAACAACGCACTGATCAGGAGGATGATTCTTGAGGAAACAATCCATTTCCAGAGTTCTGACTGCAAGCTCTCTTGGGAGAGGCCCTGAGGATTTGCCCTCTTTTGAATTAGTTCAAAGGTTTTTAAAACTTGTCTTTTGCTTTCTGTTTTTTATGGATTTAAAAAGAGGTCCTGGGAATCCTAAACACCTTTAAGACATCCCCAGCTGATTTCTTCTCAAACTCATCCATGAATGGAACTATGACACAGGATGACAGCTCTTCCCCATCTCCCACCAGGGATCTAAACTCCGGTGCACACCATCCTATCCCTTCCTCATGTTGAAATTCTTCTTCCACTGCTCTTTTCTGTTATCTCTTTCTCATGTTTCCCAAAGGTGATCTTCAGATTTAGAAAGGTTCAGACGGTCGGGAGAGAAATATAACTGCTGTCTATCTCTGCACAATTTTGGAGCCTCTGAGTAGGGGACAAAACATCAGCTTTGGAAATGAACAAACTTGTGTTCAAACCTGGCTTCATACATTACTGGTTTTAAACCTGTTTTCTCATCTGTAAAGCTGGGATAATGCCTGTCTCAGGGCTGGCATAAAAACCAAATGGAGGCCGGGCATGGTGGCTCATGCCTGTAATCCCAGTACTTTGGGAAGCTGAGGTGGGTGGATCATCTGAGGTCAGGAGTTCGAGACCAGCCTGGCCAACATGGTGAAACTCCGTCTCTACTAAAAATATAAAAATTAGCTGGGTGTGGTGGCGGATGCCTGTAATCCCAGCTCTTCGGGAGGTTGAGGCAGGAGAACGGCTTGAACCCAGGAGACAGGTTGCAGTGAGCCGAGATTGCACCATTGCACTCCAGCCTAGACGGCAGAGTGAGACTCCATCTCAAAAAAAAAAAAAAAAAAAGGATCAAATGGAATAACACATCATGGGGAATATTTCTCACAATGCTTGGAACAAAGCAGACATGCATTAAATGTTAATTCCCTTCTTGGTGCCCCACACTCCTTTCCCCTGCCCAGGGAGTAGCACAGTCTTTCTCAGGAATCTGGAAAGATGGTTTTTAGACCCAGGACTAACCCCTTTGCACCATGACTATAGAGAAAGCTTAGGAAAAAACAGATCAGAGGAGTCAATGGGTTACACCATGACCAGTCCCAGACACAGCAGTGTATAGATGACATTATGCATATGCACAAATGGATTAGTCAATAATCTCTGAGCATTACTTCACATGCATCTATTATAATCTTCCCTCCTCTTATAATCTTTTACACTTCTTTCATATTTGCTACTGTTCCATGATGATTCCAGCTGCTCTGTGATTCTCATTCCCTCACACTAGGGCCTATATATATATATACACACACACACATATATATATATATATCTCATTCTGCAGATATTAAGAACTCAACACAGACCTTTGAATGAACAAATGAATTAATGAATGAAAAGTAGACCAATACATTATTGGGACAAGTCCTACTATGACGGCTTCCTAGACCAGTTCCAAAAGAACACCAGAGCCATGGAGAAATAGAAGGAAGGGGGATAAATGCCTTTTCCTTTCCAAGACAGTCAGTGGGCAGGCAATTTAGTTAGGCATAGGTTCAGCAGTCAATGTCAATGTACAGGTACTTATCCTCTCTCTAAGCCTCAGTTTATTAAGTGACCACAACAGACTTCCCTTGTAGAGCTGTGGTGAGATTATATAAATTAATATATACATAAAGGGCTACTGACAGAATTGTTCCGGTGTGTGGCCTGGGCATAAGAATTTTTGTAAGTTCCCTGGGTGACTCTCATATGTGGCCATAGTTGTGAACCACTGCTCTAGACTTAGATGGTGGCATTTGTCACCAGTTAATTGCAAAAGGCTTGTACCATATTTATCTGAAACAATATATGCTGTAAGACTACTAGGTTACTCATAGTTATGCCTCAGGATCTCAGGAGCTAAGCAGTCCACAGGCATTGTTAAATGGTTTCCCTAAAGTGGCCAACACAGCATGAATAAGCAAAGGGTTAAAGGTATGGTAGGGACACTCATAATTAATGGTAAAAGATTGAATGATTTTCCCCTAAGCTAAAGACAAGGGAAGGATGTTTGTTCACATACTTCTACCAACATTCTCACAAAGTGGAATGATGAAAGACTTGTTTCTAAAAGGAGCACCCTTGGTGAGCAGTGTACACCATGACGGCCCGCAGACAGGGAACAGCCCCGATAAAGAACCTGAGCTTTAGATAACGAGGAGGAGTTCTATTTTTATTATGCCATTAAGTCAACAAGATTTCTGATAGCAGACAATAGACAGATCCAAATTAAAGCTCTGCCAGTGGAAGCGAGGGTAATTTTATCCCTGCCACAGATCTCAAACTGTGGTTTTGCAGAAATATTGAACTGTGATAGTTGCAGAGGAAAAGTAGCTGCTTTTTGTCCTGCAATACAAATCCTCTACGATAAACCAGCACACAGCAAATGCAGGAGGCCACCATCATTCAAAAGGACATCTCTAAAGCGTCATAAAGCAGCTCTCAGGGCAGTGGGGAGATGGCTCTGTCCAAATTAGATCCTATGTTTGTTGAAAGTTAACTGAATTATCTAAAGGATTCCCCAGGCAGGGGTTCTCCATTTACAGTCTCTAAATACCAAAAGGTTCTAACTCGGTTTTGTGGGTCTGTGACTCCTCTTAACAGTTTGAGGATCATTCTGTGTGTCTGTGCTGATGTTTCTTTGATGACGGTTGCAGAAGGCAGGAAAGGACCCAGGGCTTCTAGCTCAAAGGGGCCCATGACCCACAAAAGATGAAGAACGCTGAAATCGGGACAGTCACTGGCATCTATAACAGGGGGAAAGAGGGAATGGGAGTGGGAATAGATACAAACTTTATTACTGATATGTTTCTTTAAAATATAAGCATCTGAAGCAAATAGGACAAACTGTTAACAAAATTAGTCAATCATAGATGGTGGGTACATGGATGCTGCTATTAGTTTCTGTATTTATTTAAGCATTTTCCAAAGAAAAACTAAAGTATACAAACCAGCCATAAAAGGTTAAGAATCCTTGGCTCTAGATATTATAACCGAACAAGGCGAGGACACCATAAACTCATGCATATTTTCATGTGCCGAGATTTCAGAAAAGCAACTCACTGAAGAGGACCCCCGATTCTCCTCGTACCAACTGAAAATGACCTCAACTTATTTCTGCAGATTGCTGGACACTTTCTCTAAACCTTGACTTCTGGAATTTTCTCTTTCCCTTTTTATAAAAAATGAACAATTATCTGACCTTTCTTCAGCTCTCAGGAATCGCCGGTGATTCTCCTTAAATTGTTAAAAACAGGGGATCAATTTTTCAAGCATTTCAGGAAGACTACCCTAAGAGCTACAGGTACAGTCTGGTTTAAGTCGACTCTTTTTCAGAATGGAGAGGCCATGGTCATATGATCATACATAGTCTTTCTGCAGAGACCAAAGAACAGAGTGAAGGGCAGAGTGAGTGAGTGAGTGAGTGTGTGTGTGTGTGTGTGTGTGTGTGTGTGTGTGTGAGACAGACAGACAGACAGAGAGAATCAAAATCTCTGGTTTTTAATTGCTTTTTAAATCTATCACCTGCAAATAACTAATCCCATTTTACTAGACATTCTTTTCTTCTACCCTAAAAAGAATTTCAACAAAATTCTGATGTCTTTTTCCAGACTGGCAATTTGGCTTTCATTTTCTGGTTGTCGTTAGAATCCCCTCTGAAAATGAACACTACTTCGCAGGTTTGGGCATTCTCCTTTTCCTCATTTCTTGTTGGGTGTTCACACAGCACTGGCCTGTCAGTCTTGTGGCTTGCAGGACTCTCAGTGTAAAACAATACTCCTCTTTCTTATCCTTACTTTAACCCAGATTTCTAGAAGTTAAAGCTAACGGTGTGAATGGGAACGTATTTTTGGCAGCAGCCCTAAGACAGTGACCAATGTTATCACAATTTAGGTGACCGAATACGGTTGTGGGGGTTTCTATAATTTTTCACCAGGAACATGTATTTTTTATATGTTTATGACAATTCCCTAGAAACAGAACCTTGTTTTCCGCCTATAGTTTTTATTAGAAAATACTCTTCAAAGACTGTCTTGCTTTTTAAGGAACAAAAATAAATACATGAACATGAACAAATGAGTAAATAAATACATACATAATGCTATTTCATTCACATCCTCGGATGTCAGAGCCATCAGCACTTGTCACCCTCAAGGGGGAGAATTCTTTTTTTTTTCTGATAGTTGTATCTTTGATTGTTTTACTCTTTAACATTCTATAAACAACAACCAAGACCACTGAGGGAGACTGACTAGATTATAAATGGATTGGGAGCTACTTGAAGGCAGGGGTCATTATGTGCTTAGCTTGTATTTCTTTTGTGTGGTCTATGGAAGGAAGTCAATAAAATAAACGATGACTTAATGAATCAACCATAAAGCCCAAATGATAAGTCTTTTTCCTGTATTCCCCTTCTTTCAGTGACTATTTCTGAAGTTCTCTTTTTTCCATTATTTCTCCAATTTTTTTCCTGGCTTCTACTGATTCATGCTTTCTCAAGATCTAGCCTTGACTCTATATGTCTGTACTGTATGCTCTTAATAAAACTCCATATTGGCCAGGCCCAGTGGCTCATGCCTATAATCCCAGCACTTTGGGAGGCCAAGGTGGGCAGATCACCTGAGGTTAGGAGTTCGAGACCAGCCTGGCCAACATGGTAAAACCCCATCTCTACAAAAAAGACAAAATTAGCTAGGCCTGGTGGCTCTTGCCTGTAATCCCAGCTACTCGGGAGGCTGAGGCAGGAGAATCATTTGAACCCAGCAGGCGGAGGTTACAGTGAGCTGAGATCACGCCATTGCATTCCAGCCTGGGCAAGAAGGGCAAAGCTCCGTCTCAAACAAAAACAAAAAACAAAAAACCCATATACATGAATAAAAGCCTTCAACTGCCAGCACTAGAACTATATCTCCTCCTCCATCTTTACATCTAGAGAATGTATCAAATGCACAGTGTGCCTAATAAAACTTAGGCACATTGTAAATTTTATAGATTTTATCTATACAATCTCCCTTTCTTCTGTCTTGCTCTGTCAGTAGCATTACCATGATCCTAATCTTGAAGCTGGAGAACTTTGGAGGTAACTTTTAATCTTCCTTTCTATTGCTTCTCACATTTAGTTGCTAACTTTTAACAATTTTATCTTTAAAATATATTTGGATCTTTTCAGTCTCAAGGGGGAAAATCCTTATCACAAAAGATGAGATAGATTCTGTTTCTTTTATAGGAATAGTTTTACTATCATTTAGCTTTTCTTCCTATTAGTGATTTCATTTTAGTACCAGCTACCAGAAACCTCTGAATGGCCTTAGAGAACTAGGACACTGATATTTCTACCCCAGTGACGAACTACAATGACAATAATTGTATACAATGAAGACAAGAAACTCAGCTGGCAGGCTTTTAACAGATATATCAACCACCCAAGTTTGTAACACGTAAGGTTTAAGAGTCCTGATTCTCGGTGGCTCAAGCCTGTAATCCCAGCACTTTGGGAGGCCGAGACGGGCGGATCACGAGGTCAGGAGATCAAGACCATCCTGGAGAACATGGTGAAACCCCGTCTCTACTAAAAAATACAAAAAACTAGCCGGGCGAGGTGGCGGGCGCCTGTAGTCCCAGCTACTCAGGAGGATGAGGCAGGAGAATGGCATGAACCCAGGAGGTGGAGCTTGCAGTGAGCTGAGATCTGGCCACGGCACTCCAGTCTGGGCTACAGAGCGAGACTCCGTCTCAAAAAAAAAAAAAAAAAAAAAAAAAAAGAGTCCTGATTCTACAGAAAATACAAGGAAGAATCCATAACAGAAAAGCAATCAACTACAATGTCAACGGTCATCAGAGAAGCACGTCTGGCCACAAAGTGCAATCTGTTCTTGCCTAGGCCCTGGGAAAGAAAGTAGTGGTCACTCTCCCTCCTTCCAATCTCCAGCCTCCATGAGATGAAACCTCCTGAATGACCTGTGATGCTGGGTCTCCCTGCAGCAAGTGACCTTCTTCCTGTTACAGAAAAAGCTGCCGTTTACCATCAGGGCTGATGCTGACATAGCGACTGAGTGGCCACTAAGCAGGAGTCTCTGAATGTGTGGCCTGGGACTGTTCCCAGACCTTCTGCAATGTTCCTAGAGAACCTGGACCTCTCGTCCTCCCCTCAGGCGGAGGCCAGCCACCTGCCCGCCCCTCAGACAGATGCACACCATATAGATAAGACAGCCTTGTCTTATTTTGCTCACCCAAACAAGGTGGGCATGGAGAGGGGAAGTGAGGAGAAAGGAAGCACTTGAGCAGATCCAACACCTCATTCCCGGATACTGGGATAGGGTTTAAGGTCAGCATGTGGTCAGGGAAGTGACCCTGTTAGAGCTCCGTTTTCCTTCCCCCTGAGAGAAACTTCTCCCTAAGACAAGTGCTGGCACCTGCCCTTCCTTACGCAGACAGAATTCCTCTCCCTAAAATAAGCTGTATTTTTGCTGGAGAGTGAAAGGGGAGACCTTCACTCCATTTGCATCCAGGCCTGTGTATGTGTCAGACATAAAGCTGGAGGCAGACCCCACACAGTGAGGTTCTTGTTAAATGACTCACCAAGGGCCAAGGTACAGATCGCCAACCTGAGGCCCATGTGCGCAGGGCCTGGACCCACAGACGTCATGTACATTATCAGTGCTGCACAGGTGCTGGAGAAAATCTGCTTCAACTCAGAAATGGAACTGGGGAGAAGTGGTGAAATAGAAATACAAGGATCCCTGTATCTCCTCCCTTCCCCCAAAATGAATAAGACAAAAGCAAAAGCATGAGAGAGGAAAAATAAGGAGAAATGGAGCATAGGGGGAGAGCTCCCATTTAGGAGGCAGAGGGCACTGCTACTGCAAGCCCACCGTTAGCAAGTACCATCCACTAGCCAGAAACGGCACCTTCCCAGTAGCAGACTTCTTTTTTTTTTTTTTTTGAGATGGAGTCTTGCTTTGTCACCCAAGCTGGAGTGCAGTGGTGTGATCTTGACTCAATGCAACCTCCACCTCCCAGGTTCAAGCAATTCTCCTGCCTCAGCCTCCCGAGTAGCTGGGATTACAGGCACCCACCACCATGCCTGACTAATTTTTATATTTTTAGTCGAGATGGGGTTTCACCATGTTGGCCAGGCTAGTCTTGAACTACTGACCTCAAGTGATTACGAGCCTCAGCCTACCAAAGTGCTGGGATTCAGACGTGAGCCACCGCGCCCGGCAGGTTTCAATAAGGCATTCAGCAAATGTTAGGTTGGCCACAAAGCCCTGGGTTTCCAGACATGCTCATTTCATCCTTAATAAACTGCGTGTTTAACATCTGAGGAAACTGCACCCCAGACAAGACAGTGGCCGTGTAGCTACTTATGTGGCAGAACCAGGATTTGAACTTGAGGCTCCTAAATCTACTGATTGCACCCTATTGTCCAATTCTTAGTTATAACAAGGTTCTATATGACTCAGAATATATTGTTCCATAATGAAAAAGAGGTCTTTGGAAAGCCTTGCTGGTGTTCTCTTTAACCTGAATTTCCTGCTAGGCACACCTACAGACTGAACACTTTAACTATATCCCAACGTGTCTAGCTGGAGGCTCTTGCCTGTGAATGCTGACTGGCTAAGATGTCTTTCCTTGGCCTCCATATGATACACTGATCTCTATTCACAAGGGTTCAGACTTTGCGAGCTCAATGTTAGTAACCCCAGACTGGCTACTTTCCCAGAAAATGCACTTCAGAATTGACCACAGTTACCTGGATAAAGAATAAAAATAACGATCCCTTAAATGACCTCAAACGTTTAGCATCAGCAGATAATTTATTTCTAAGGAGGAGGCAGTGAAATGCACACAGCTGGGAATAGTAAGAATTGAGATTTGGATCCAGCTCTGTTGCTGAATAGCTGGGTGACTTCAACCAAGGGACAAGCTTTCTGGGTCTCAGATCATTCCTTTGGCCTATACGCCTCGTAGCTGCACAAGGACAGAATGAGAAAACTTGAGAATGCCCAGCAAATGAAGGGCTTGGCATTCCTCCTCTAGATATGTGAATTATGTATCTAAAGGTGGCCTGTTGGATCTCTTTCGTTAGGTTTGGTAAGAGCAAGGGCAGTGATGCAGGGGAGACATCATCAGCTCTCTTCTGGGGGTGTCCCTGACTATCGAGGCCTGCCCTGGACCTTACATGGCTCTCAACATGGTTCCTGAACTCAACAGAGACAGATGCACACTGTAGATACTTCTTGGTGCTCCGTGGTTTGGTCCTTAGAGTGTGTAGTGAGTCAAGCCTCCTTAGGAACTGCACAAACTGAGGCTCCCACGTGGGCAGCCCACGCGCCATGACCATCTACGCCCCTGCCTGGTGTCTTCTGTTCATGCCTTCTTAACCCAGCTCCACACTGGGCACACTAGGCTGGGGGAGTCATTCTTGATGGGATCTAAGCCATTCATTCGAGGATGGGAGGAAGTTGTGAAGGGCTGGTGGGTCACCCGTAGCAATGGCAGCCTCCCTAACATGCCACGGAGGCTGGCATGGCTCTGTCAGAAGCCTTCTGTGTCCTTGCAGGATGTACTGGGGGCTTCTAAACAAGACCTCGTGATACTTTTTCAGGTTGGCACTGGCCTCCCACCCACTTACTCTGCTCCCTCTTCTTTTACATGCTAATCCTGCCTTTCGGGTGCACAAGAGAACTGGGCTTTCCTGAATTCTAACTGCAACTTCATCCAGACTGCACTTTTTAGCTCAGTGTGCTGGATCAGTGCACCAGGGGAGATTCCAGTTCAATCCAGTCCCAGCCTCACAGTGGCACTGGACAGGGCTCTGAGAGAGGTCCTCCCAAAGAAAGCATAGTTCCAATCAGCCAGGGCAGCTGGGGGGACACAGCTACTACCCAGCCCTGACTCATGCGCTTTCTTACCACCAAGACGTGCTCCAGGAGGTCCAAGTAGCCGAGGGTGCACTCCGTCCCGAAACGCAAGGCTCTGGTTCTCACCTCGTCACTGACATCGGGGTGGAAGGATGCTTGCTGGAGGGACAAAGGAAGGTTGAAATCTTAACATGGGAAAAGCCAGCAGTATTGGGCAGTCCCAGACTCAGAGGCAGGAGACCTTAACCCTGGTGACCTCGAGAAACTGCCCTGACTCTCTGGACAGAAGAGGTATCTCTCCTCCACATCCTCCTGCCACCTCCCACCTGCCCACAGCAGGCCCGCTGATGCAGTCCCTCCCACCTGCCCACAGCAGGCCCGCTGATGCAGTCTGTGCGTAGACTTTGTCAGTGCCCTGCAGCCAGATGATAGAAACAGCTCAATCTGGACCTTTGTTCCTCCTTTTCCCACCCCACATTTTTTTGAAATGCAAAAAATTCCACATGCACAAAAACATCCAGCAAGATTCATGATCAGTGCTTACAGCTGGAGACGTACTGACCTAGGGTCAGCCTTGCCTCTCTTTAGCAGCTTAAGGGGTCCTGAAAGCCCCTCTCTGCTCACAGGCTAATGAAGCCCAGGCTCTCACCCCTGGGCCTGACCATGCTACAGTCTGTGAGGCCTCTGTGACCGGGCCCTCTAGCTCCTGGGAAACTCCAGATAGCGAGCTCCCCAGTACCCTAGAGGCACCATAATTCATCTCATGTTACACAAAAGTCGAGATACACAAACCAGCACACATGCTTAACAGAGCATCTTGAGCTTTTTTCTTGTACTTATGACCTGCTAACTTGAGTCATTCATGATGACATCATTTCTGAAGGGATACCCATTCAGAGTCACCAGATAAAATGCACCCAGTTAAATTGGAATTTCAGATAATCGATGAAAAAAAATTTTTAGCAAGTATGGGACACCCTATTTTGTATTTGTTAAAACTAGCAACCCTACCCCTTCCTTCTACAGCTTCCCTCTGGAAAGAAACTGAGGGGCTTGCAGAAATACCTAAAACTACAAAGATATCACTAATCAGGACAAATACAAATCACACATTAGGACAAAAGGTAAAGGCTGAGGGCGAAGACCAGGATCCACGTTTTATCCACTCAAGCCCCTCTTCCTAGGAACGGGAGTGCTGATGGGAATACCTTGGGCTCCCGCCTTGACTTCCCCCCAATTCCTGGACAGAGTGGGGCTAATTCTCATGGCCAGCATGTTATATATGAGCTAGGTTTTCCTCATCTGAGGACTAATGGGCTCAGAGGCAGGAACCAAGAGCCATGCTCCCAGCCACCCACCATCACCTGTTATTCATCCTTATACCCCTGTGCCGCGAACGGAGAAGCACAACGCCCCGCGTCTGATTGATGAGACAACACTGTGGGAAGACACAGGCCCAGATGCTACTCAGAGTCACTTCCAGCAGGTTATGTGCAAGCCCCTGTGCAGGGAGTGGGTGAGGTGGAGCTGAGGTGCTTGCGTGCACTGCTGGGGGTTCTGTAACCAGGTAGAACCCTTTGGGAGAATAATCTGGCACTAATTAAACTCATACTATTGGACCCACTAGTTCTATTTCTGGGAATCTTGCCTAAGGAAATAATCCAAAGCACAGAAAAAAACAGATATGCCCAAAGATGTTTACTGCAGTAAAGTTCATGATTTTTTAAAAATGTAGACAGCCTAAATATCTGTCAACAGTGGGAAGATAATATTCATTAAAGGTACTTTGCAGTCATTAAAAAGTCAGCAATATAGCAACACAGAAATAGCTTTATAACATTAATCATAATAGTAGATATAAAATTACATCTAATATACACGTGTGCACATGAAAGTAAGACCAGAAAGAAATATGCATGAGAATTAACTTAGGGTTTAGGTAAGTCTTTCTGCCTAAGGAACCGCAGTAATCCTTCCATTCTAAGAAGAGCCAGTATGTAATTTTCTGCCCCTCCGTGTGTGGGCTGAGTAGGGTAGCCAGGGAAAAGGCAGAGCTGGACTAGGGCGACTAGGCCCTTCTGCTTGGCACGTAAGGCTTCCGTCTTGACTACCACTCAGCACCCCAGTTCTCCTGTCTATGCATTATTGCATGCACTCCCTTTCGGCCAGAGACCTCATTTCCTTTTGCAAAGGGGTGAGGGATACAGGAGACCAAGGGAAGCAGAAATGTTAGTAAGTTCGCTAAGTCAGTCCTATCCTAACAGGAGCATCAGGCCTCAGCAGTGACTCCTGTCGAGTCTGATTTTGGTGGGTGAAGCTGACGTTCAGGCTTCAGCGCTCTGGCTGCTACCTTGTCCTGCAAAGCCCAGATAATGTGACCTGGGGCCAAGATGACAGAGAGGAGCTGAGGATGGCCAAACAGCACCCACACTGTTCTACCTGAGCTCCTCCCCAGAAAACAGGGGAGCACATGTTAGGAGAGACTTAAAAATCTGAGCTGCATTCCCTTTAAAAAGACCATTTAATCACGGTTTTCTTTTTTCTGTTCAGTTTCCCCTGTTCACGTCTGTAGCTTGGGGACAAAAGCGTCTGCCACGCATCAACCATAGCGACCTTGAGCACTACATCTGGGAGGCCCTGAGTAGCAGAAGCAGAGTGGCTGAGGACGCAGGAGAGCCAATTTCAGTTCTGGTTCTGATAGTAAATAGCTGTATGACCTTGGTCATGCCACTTCTCTCTCTGAGCCCACTTCATCATGTGACAAATAGAATCATTACTCTTGCCTTTCTCATATGGGATGAAATGAGAGAATATCTATGACAGCCCTTCTAAAATTCTGGGGTGCCGTGTGTGTACACCACAATGCACGCAGGCCTTATCTTGCTAGGCAAATACTCCTCTCTGATAGAGGATGTAACCCCTTCGGCAGTTATCACTTCTGGTAGGTGGACTCCATCGAGCATATCCAAGTGGCCAATACTTGCAGCCTCAAGAGAGAGAGACAGAGTCCTACCTCCCTGATCTAGCAGCCCTGGGTCCTTTCTGAAAGTGGAGTCTTTCCAGCCCTGTTTCTTCCAGCCCACCCTCTTCTCTGCACCCTCCATCACACCCAGGGGTCCCGTAAATGTGGTACTGTCTCCCGGGGTTGGGCCCTTGCACACAAATTCCCTCGTTGCTCCCTTCTGTACCTCCCTCTCCTTCTGAGGAGCCACCAAGATGATGTAAGAGTTGGATCCTGCAGCAGCAACTCCAGCTGAACTCACTTTACCACAAAGAATGGCTCTGTTCCCTCAGACCCCACGCTGTAGGAGCAGGTCTTCAATTCCGGGTCAATGCCCGCCCTCACTCACCATGGCAGGGGATCATCAATCGATCGCAGAGCAGAAGTCAGAGTCCCTGGGGGCAAGGCTGTCCCTAGAAGGGT
Organism: Macaca fascicularis; assembly: GCF_037993035.2. Lineage (NCBI taxonomy): Eukaryota > Metazoa > Chordata > Mammalia > Primates > Cercopithecidae > Macaca > Macaca fascicularis. The sequence goes on along the minus strand of NC_088381.1, from coordinate 39,327,040 downwards.
GAAGGCCTGGGGTGGGGGCTCTTACAGTTCACTTTCCTAATAGATCAAAAATAAAGGTTCCAGACCCTGGGTCTCCACAGCTCCCTCACCAAGCACAGGCTCAGGGCAGTTGCCCCAACTATCCACCCAAGGAGCAGAGGAATTTTTCCAAGATGTCTAGCACAGACTGCGAAAAGTAGCTCCCCAAGTTCCGCTGTATTCCTCCAACTCACTTCCTCACCGGGGATGGCAACACCTCTCCTAGTGCACAATGGCTGACCTATGGAGGTAAGAAAGGGTCCAGCAGAAGAGCGAACAGTTTCCACTTGGAGGAGCTGGAACCAAGTGCTGCAGTCCCTATCCACCACCCTCGGAGAGGCCTCCACCACACTCTGCAAAAAGGCCTCCTGCCTATTTAGGAAGAACTAGAATGAAGTGGGAGAATTAGGGCCAGCAGGGCTGACTCCATCCCCTCTCAAACACAAAACTGCCTTAGAGAGTCATTTCCCACAGGCTGGTGCATATGCCATATTCAGCGTGTTTTTTTTTTTTTTTTTTTTAAAGGGACAGGGTTTTGCTCTGTCACCTAGGCTGGAGTGGAGCAGCATAATCATAGCTCACTGCAGCCTTGAACTCCTGGGCTCAAGTGATCCTCCTGCTATAGCTACTCTTCTGAGTAGCTAGGACGACAGGTGCACACCACCACACTTGCTTATTTAAAAAAAATTTTTTTAAGAGATGAGGTCTCACTGTGTTGCCCAGGCTGGTCTCAAATTCCTGGTCTCAAGCGATCCTCCTGTCTCAGCTCCCAAAGTGTTGGGATTTCAGGCATGAGCCACCACAACTGTCCCTGTGTGCATTTTTATTACAAAGTTTAAGGTTCTGAGCCCCTCCCCTCTTCAGACTACACCAAGCAACCCAGTCATGACAGAGAATCATCTATGCATCCAAAACAATGCCAAGGTCTTTACCTTGCAAGCCGTCAACATATCTGAAATGGCTTTCCGGCTCAGGTTGGCAGTAGCAATCACGTCCTCCTGTCTACACGAGTTTCCAGCTGCCACGGCTTTGGTTGTTGCCATGGTGATGCCTTTCGTCATCCTTATGGATTCTTCAGGTGATGATGTCTTTTCAGGTACATCTTTTGACTGGAACAACTGGAAGTCAGAAACAGAGAGGTTAAAAAAATAAAAAAGGAAAAGAAAAAAATAATTTATTCTTCTCCAACCAGGCTGTAGCTTGTGTCTGAAATCTGAGCCAGTAACTGGAAGAAACTGTTGCATGGCAGGAAATTAGAAATCTGAGTACAGTAATATGGTTCTTGTTTTCAAGATTCTCCTGGACAAACCTCTTGTCCTATACTAAGCATTCACGGGAACAATATGGTGAGGGAGACGTATCTAGAGTGTTCCCCTGTTGGTCTGCAGAAACTGACACCCAATATTTACACACTACCCATCCTGTGAAAGGTTGTTGCATGGCTTCATCGTTCTCTTCCCCCATCCCTGCTGGTGCTTTGGCAGTTTCCATAAACACTCAGTTCCAGTGCTGGTTTCAGGGTAGGACTGACCTGGCCGCATCACTCAGGACTCACCTCTCTGTCTCTAAGGGGATGTGAGGTTGGGGGAAATGAAGCATCAGCTCCTTCTATTCTTAGCCTGTCTTAGAAATATAACTGCATAATTGTGCAGAGGTGTTCATGTCGAGTGTGCCATGGTGACACTGTGAATTATTTAGCAATCTACCCACCCACTCCCTTTAGAGAGGCTGAAATAAATTCATCATGGTAAGTCAATATCCCATTTCTGCTTCATGCTCATCTGTTCTGGCTCTCTAACATGAGCAATTGGTACCCTGGATGTGTGCTGAATGTGCATCTGTCCCTACATGAGGGCCCCTAGCCCAGGTGGGGCTGCCCTGTCTTCAGCCCTAGGCAACCATGTTTCAGCAAGGAAGGCCTCCCTGATGCAGAAGAGCGGGCTCAGTCGGTATCCCACAGAATGCCAACCACTGTCAAACATCACTGCCCCGTGAAAATGGGCAGCTGCAATTAAGCAGTCTAAGATCCCAAATCCCCACTTCACCCTTGAATGTTACAGTGGAATGAAGGCCACACGCAGTCCTTCACACTAATGTGATCCTCATGACACGTGTTGCATGGAAACCCACGATCTGGGTAAATTTTATTCAGTCGGCATAAAATTCAGTGAACCCGGCTCACAGGAGCCTCAACCTCCTGGGCTAAAGTGATTCTTCCACCTCAGCCTCCTGAGTAGCTGGGACTACAGGTTCATGCCACTACACCCGCCCAACTTCTTAATTTTTTGTAGAGATATGGTTTCCCTATGTTGCCCAGGCTGGGCTCAAACTCCCGGGCTCAAGCAATCCTACTGCCTCAGCCTCCCAAAGTGCTGGGATTACAGGCATGCACCGCCACGCTTGGCCTCTGGGTGAATTTTAAATCACACCGGTACACTTAGAATAACCCATGTGTCTGTAGTTTCCCAGCATAGCTCCAAATTTCAAGTCTCTTCGATCACCACCATTAGGCCTGCCTATGCATATCAGAAGCTGTGTTCACAGGGGTGCCTGTGCCACCCCATCCCTAGCTTCAGGAGGCTCAGCACAGAGTGAGAGACTCCATTTGTTTGGGAGAAAGTAATTATCTGGTAATCCAGATAATTCTTCTGGATCTTATCCAAGACCATCAAGGTGGTGCCTCTGTGAGTCTGCAAAAACTACAGTGTTACTGAGCTTGGTGTGCCCCCCGATGCAGATTTGGCTTAGATCATAACATCCAAGTCCTTTTGAGTACCTGGAAAACCTTCCCAAGAAAGACGGGTACAAACAAGCCTAGACTGTGAAGACTATAATAAATACCTAACTCTTCAATGTCTAGACACAAATGAACACCTATAAGCATCCAGGAAAACATAACCTCACTGAATCAACTAAATAAGGTACCAGGGACTAATCCTGGGGATGTGTGACCTTTCAGACAAAGGAATCAAAAGAGCTGTGTTGAGGAAACTCAGATTCAGGATAACACAAAGAGGGAATTGGAATCCTATCATATACATTTAACAAAGAAATTGAAATGATTAAAAAGAATCAAGCAGATATTCTGGAGCTGAAAATGCAATTAACATACTGAAGAATGCATACGAGTCTTTTAATGGCAGAACTGATCACACAGAAGAAATAATTAGTGAGTTTGAAGACAGGCTATTTGAAAACATAGTCAGAGGAGACAAAAAAGAATACAAAATAATGAAGCATGCCCACAGGATCTAGAAAATAGCTTCAAAAGGACAAATTTAAGAGTTATTGGCCTTAAAAAGGAGGTAGAAAAAGAGATGGGGTAGAAAGTTTATGCAAAGAGAACTTCCCAAACCTAGAGAAAGCGATCAATATCCAAGTACAAGAAGGTTAGAGAAGACCAACCAGATTTAACCCAAAGAAGACTACCTCAAGGAGTTGAATAATCAAACTCCCAAAGGTCAAGGATAAGAAAGGATCCCAAGAGCATCCAGAGAAAAGAAACAAATAACACACGATGGAACTTCAATATGCTTAGCCGCAGACTTCTCAGCGGAAGACTTACAGGCCAGGAGAGTGTGGCATGACATATTTAAAGTGCTGAAGGAAAAAAACATCTACTCCAGAATAGTATAGCTGATGAAAATAGACAAATGGGATTACATCAAGTTAAAAAGCTTTTGCACAGCAAAGAAACAATCAACCCACAGAATGGGAGAAAATAGTTGCAAACTACCCATCTGACAAGGGGTTAATAACTAGCCTGTGTAAGGAGCTCAAACAATTCTACAGGAAAAAAATCTAATAATCCGATCAAAAGATGGGAAAAAGGTCTCAATAGACCTTTCTCAAAAGAAGACATACAAATGGCAAACAGGCATATGAAAGGGTGCTCAACATCATTCATCATCAGAGAAATGCAAATCAAACTACAATGTGATATCATTTCACCCCAGTTAAAATGGCTTATATCCAAAAGACAGGCAATAACAAATGCTGGCAGGGATGTGGAGAAAAGGGATCCCTTGTACACTGTGGGTGGGAATGTAAATTAGTACAACGACTGTGGAGAAGAGTTTGGAGATTCCTCAAAAAACTAAAATTAGAGCTACTTTATGATCCAGCTATCCTACTCCTAGGTATACACCCAAAAGGAAGGAAATCAGTTTATTAAAGAGATATCTGCACTCCCATGTTTACTGCAGCACTATTCACAATAGCCAAGATTATATATATGAAATATATATGAAGTAAACTGCAATAAACATGCGAGTGCAGATACCTCTTCAATATTGTGTGTGTGTGTGTGTGTGTACCATTGTATATGTGTATCCATTCATCTGTTGATGGACACTTAGGTTGCTTCCAAATCTTGGCTACTGTGGTACACACACACAATGGAGTACTTTCAGCCATAGGAAAAAAAAAAATGAGATCCTGTCATTTGCAACAACATGGATGGAACTGGAGGTCATTATGTTAAGTGAAATAAGCCAGGCACAGAAAGACACACTTTGCATGTTCTCACTTATTTGTGACAGCAAAAATTAAAATAATTGAACACATGGAGATAGAGGGTAGAAGGATGGTTGCCAGAGGCTGAGAAGGGTAGTAGGGAGGTGGGAGGTTGCGGGTGGGAAAGTGGGGAGGGATAATGGGTACAAAAAATAGAAAGAATGAGTAAGACCTAATATTTGATAGCACAGAGAGTAACTACAGTAATAAATAATTGTACATTTAAAAATAACTAAAAGAGTATAATTGGATTGTAGCACAAAGGATAAATGCTTGAGGTGATGGATACCCCAATTATCCTGATGTGATTATTATGCATTGCATGCCTGTTATCAAAATATCTCATGTAACTCCTAAGTATAAACACCTACTATGTACCCACAAAAATTAAAAATAAACAAAAAACAAAAAAGGAGCTGTGTCTGGATTTTGGTAGCAAACACTCAGCCTGTGCAGCCAGGTGAGTGCCAGACAGTGGTACTTATGGCACCATCAGTTTTCCAGTTACTCCTGTATTTTTTAGTTTCTCCTTTAAAGCATGAACTGAGCGCAACATCAGTCAAGGCTAGATTCATTAACGATATGACAAGAAAACCCAAGTTTGTCACCCAAACCCTGCGGAATTGCTCTACTATTGTTTCCAGTGCTCTAGGGTTGCCTTTGCAGGTGACCCTTTAAAGGTGCAGAACAACTGGCAGCAAAGGCAGGTATCCCTCTTCCCCCAAAAAGTTGAATCTGTGATCAGACCTCCTATCAAAAAGAAATCTGTTTGAAGCTACTCATTTTCGGCATATTAGAATGAGCCAATCCACAACCATTGTGGGATCATAAGAACAGCAGGCATCATCCACATTGCAGTGACTCCAGAATGTCCTTAACTCTGCAATGCTGGAACAAGTCAGAAACGAACAAGGTCAATTTCTCTTACGTCAGATGACTCCAACGGAAGGAAGCTGGATTTTAAAGGGAAGTGTCTCAGGTAAAGGCTTCCAGGCTTTTCCAATAGCAAACGGCAGACTTCCAATTCTGCATGTGTGCGGGTACCAAGAGCACTGTGCATCAAGAGAGGCTGTGCACTGTTCACAGGATTAATGCTCCAGGTAAGCGCAGTCATACTGACTTTCCCTTTTTCCAGGAATCGTTGACAATCCTTTGATTTTGTGCTATAACTTTAGTGGAACTAAACCTGAATAGTCCTAAGTGATACCTTTCAATTAACTCCTTGATTACAATTACACATCAATCCCAGCCAAACTCAGTGACACATGGGGTCTCAATTATATAAAACTAGCAGCAGGCAGGTGAAGGGGCATTCTCAGTCCAGGTGTTTTAGGTAAAACCTCATTGGTAAAAAAAACCTCAAATGAACTCTCACTTGGGTCAGCTGTGGGACTCTGGTACCCAAGGAAGGTAACTGCTGGCTCCTTACCGTAAGCTCCTGCTTTATGCATTCGATTGTGGCCTCAAGCGCCCTGGTGCCCCGGGTGGCCTCATCCTCCACCGCCTTTACAGTCTTGAGGAGGGAGGTGACATTAGTCACCATCACCTGCACAGGAAGAAAGAATGAACTCAGATAGTGCAGTGTCTCAGGTTCAGCCCCTACTCCTTTTACTTCTGGATCGCATGCTATGAGCAAGGACACTTCTCTTTCCTTTAAGTGAGAAGAGAACTCAGGTGCTCGTCCCCAGCCAGTGCCCCACTCTACCTTGGCGGCCCCCTTGAGCTGGTACATGGAAGGGTCGTCCGCTGGCTTGCTGGCAGCTCCCTTGGTAGCACTGATGAGATCGGAAAGGGCCTTGGCTACATCTTTGATGGCGTTGATCAAAACCACCTGAAAGAGAGCACCGGGCCCAGGTGAGCAGGCGCCAAGATGTCAGCTGCAGGCTTTACCAAGGCATGCAGCCCGAGGGCAGGCCAGGGCACAGGGAATGAGAAAGACAGTCTAAAGTCTGCAGCATGGCAGACCTCCTGGGAAGCCACCCTTGGCGATTCTGATACAGGACTCAGGACTTTGAAAAGCTGCCCAGGGGAGGCTGAAGCCGAGCCAGAACGGAGAAGTCAGGTGTAAACGTGCAGCTTATGTAAAACCTCCTAGACAGCAACTTGGCAGATGAGCTGCCTCTGACAGCACGAAGGGCACCAGAGAGGCAACACCACTCACTCCTGACGGGCACCCTGAACACTGAGTAAAAATCCCCAGTTGACCCGGCCCTCAAGGCCCCACAGCAGCCCTGCCCAACTCTCTGGCTATGAGGGTGCTCTGCTGTAGGCACACAGGTCGGCCTGTCTGCTTCTCCATGGGAAATCTCAACTCATTCCTGTTCAGGGCCTTTGCTCGCTGTTCTAACTGGGCCTCAGCTCAAATGTCATGTCCTCAGAGGCTTTTCCCGATCCCTCAGCTAAGGGCCCATTCCCACAACTGCTGAAACTGTCAGGTTGCCGTTTTATTTACAGCACTTATCAGTAGGTGGAATTATTTTATCATTCATTCACTTGTAAGTCATCTGTCTTCTCCCTCAACTTGAATGAAAGCTCCCGGAGGCTTAGCCTGGACTTCTGCTTTGTTTCACGCTTGTAACAGGGACGAGCACCCAGCAGGTACTCAGTAAATACTTGTGGAATGAAGATGCAGGTATGTTCCCACATAAACCTGGATATGATGCATTATCTGTGTTTGCTTTTCTAATTTCACAGAGACCACAGATCATCTTTTCAAAGTGCTGGATTTAGAGTGAAAAGTACCAGGTCTAGATGGGAATTACACAATACTGGGCATTGCACTGAAGTGTTCCCAGTCCAGTAGCTCCAGTAACTCCTATTTCTACAATAATAAAAACATTTTCCCTTTACGGAGGGCAGTGTTCAGGCGCTGAGCCAAGCACTCCACACACATTATCTCATTTACTCCTTGCCACCACCTTTTCAAGTGGGAACCACAATCCTTCTGTCCACACTCCCGGAGTCTACACACTTGGGATTCAGAGTCTGGTGAGCAAGAGGGCACGGTCTTAACCTCCACACTATGCCATGCCTGTGTGTGTGACTCCGGCTCCTCATCCACAGTGAAATCAGCGTGCTAGCCCCATCTACCTCATTAAATTGTTTTGAAGATAAACTGGGATCTCCGATGTGAAAACGTATTAAGGGTGCAGTGGCGTGATCTCGGCTCACTGCAACCTCTGCCTCCTGGGTTCAAGCGATTCTCCTGCTCAGCCTCCTGAGTAGCTGGGACTACAGGCGCCCGCCACCTGTAGCGGAGGCTTTTGTGAACGCATAGAATTCCAAAAGGCAGCCAATCTGAACTCTGATGTTATCAGAAACCCACCAGAAAGGATGGTAGCATAAGGAATGTTTCCTCTCGGAGCTCTGCTCCAATCATGGGTATCAGGGAGGGAAGGGTTTTGCTGTGAGGGAACGAGGCGGTGTCCTCAAGTGAAGCAGCATAATCACTGCATCTCCTGAATGGCAGGGGGTTTCTAACCAGGTTTGTCCAGACAGACTAGTTTACTGAGAATGGTTTAAGGAGTGAAAACTGAAGTGCTTGGCATTTGATGGTTCTGGGAATAGAGAGAACAGAGTTTTTTGTTTTGTTTTGTTTTTTAAGTTTTACGCTCTGGGAACAGGCATCATCCATTTATTAATGACTTTTGTTGGCTGTTAGTTCAACAATAGGTGAACACATACTTGTTCAGTAGCCAGTAGCCACTATGTGCCAAGAGCTGTGCTGGGTGTGCAGGTTTCAAAGATGAGCAAACTGTGGTGACTGTCCTTGAGGAGCAATGGTCTGGGAAGGGGACCATGGAACAGGCAGGTGATCTCAATGAAATTGCCAAATATCAGAAGCAGACGTCACAGAACACAGGGTCCTTCCCTAGCCTACCAGTTCTTCTCTCTCTTCCTTGAGAACCAAAGTTCTCACCTGGGCCATCTATAGGTGTTGTGTTCATTTCCCCACCCCCGTCTGGCTGCTGCGCCACCACTCCACACAAGCAGCTGGGGACACCAACATCCTCGATGGCACTCAGTGGTTACTGGAACGGGCCAATAACCTTCCCAGACTTCCCTCTTTCTTGACTGTCACTATCTCTGATGGGTTGAAACACTCCATCCTGGCAACACGACACCTGCAGCTTTCCTCCCTGCAGCTGCTGCTGCTGCTTCTCGGTCTCCTGCGCCACTTGCACGGTAACGTGGTCCGAAATGCTGTATTCCTCTGGGCTCTGCCCTGACCCCCTGGCTTTTCCTCTCATGTGGTTGCAGTCACTATCTCTATGGCAACAGTCCCTGAACCCACAGCCTTGTGCCTGGGCAGGCTCAAAAGCACTCACTAGTTCTACCTGCGTGTGGCTCCAGCACTTCCATCACCTCCATCTCCCTGCCCACACCAGCTCTCCCTTCAGGGAGCTCCTGTGCCCTGCTCTGGCTGCACAAGGAGCCGCCTTTCACTCCTCCCCCTCCCTCAGGCATGCTGTGCTCCAGCCTTCCCCAGGCCAGGCCAAGCCTTCCTTCTAGACTCTCCTCAAATCCCTCAGCTTGTCTCCATCCCCATGGCCACCACCACAGTCTGTGCCACTCTCTCGCTTGGATGACTGCCTCCTACTGGTTCCTCAAACCAGACATACTCGCACACACATTGTCTACTTCAAAAGTTCCTGTTCTGCCTTAGGCCGCTTCTGAGGCATAGTGTGCAGCGTTCACGGGAAGACCAGGAGGACACACTCCCCAGGCCCTGCTGGTACCTGGGTCTCGGGGTCGTCGGAGCCCAGGCTGGCTGCCCCCAGCTTGACCACTTCTGCGAGCTGGGTGATGGTGGCTGCTGAGGACTGGGCCGCCTGGGCCAGCTTGTCAGGAGTGGACGCAGCTCCTGACACAAGTAGTTTCGTGTCTTCCACCAAGGCCTTGGCTGTCTTGAGAATGTTCTCCCTGAGAGAGCCAGGAGGGGCAGGGGAGAGGGGGAGAGACAGAGGGCAAAGCTTGATTACTTCGAGAAGAAAAGAAATCCCGCACATGGGGCTTTTGTGAAAGGGCTTTGAAGAAGAGAAGTGCTGTGTTACACCTCCCCTTACCAAGGGACTCTCATCTTTTGCAAATGCAAAACTGGGGGGAGAGGAAGAAAGTCAACCAGTATTCATTCATATAGCCGACTGACATGAAAACTTCAGTGAAAGAGTCAGGCCCACTAACCCGGCTCCCTTCCCAAGCCCTATAGTTCAACGAAAGGTCAGCTGCTTTTCTTTGGTTCCCACTGTCCCTTAAAATACTTCATAGTCTCAGTGACTGTGAGGACATGTGGGCTGGAGCACCTCGTTCAGGATCAGAGGCTGGGCTTGCGAAGGGACAGCAGGGCTCTGGGAACTGCATTCCTAGCCCAGCCCTTGGACTGCAGAGGGGAAGAAAGGTGTTGGACATGTGGCGAGGTTTCAGGGGTCCCGAGCAGCAGATAGAGAGGCTCAGGGCAAGCTCAGCAGACAAGGTTTCCCAAAACAGGGTTTACGCAAAACAGGCCCGCTCCCGCCATTCCCAATCCTGCTGGGGTTGGCCAGCAGTTCGAGGAACAGCTCTCTGGCTCAGAATGTGGCAGGTCTAAAAGCCGTCCTTCGCTGTAGCAGGCTGGATTTAAGGCTGTCAAAGGCAAAGCTCGAACCACGACACTGTGTTTACAGTTGGCAAAGGGGGCTTATTCTGATTACATGGTTCACTTTCCCAACTTGTGCATCTTGTTGAAATCAAAACAGGTAACTACATTTCTGGCTCCCAGGTGGCGTCTCCAAGTCGATCATGAGTTTCAGGGGCAGGCCACCCTGAACCCCTCTCCGTCCAGGACCCCCACGTACCTGTGGTCTGCGAAGGTCTCACTGTTCTCTGCATTTAGCGTCCCTGCTGTTGCAAACATAATGGTGGTGTCCAGGTCAGCAATGATCCCAGACACAGCGGTGGCAGCTGTAATGCATGCCTGGGTTCCTTTGTTCCCGGCCTGCAGAGCTGAGAGCACCAAGGAGACCTGTAGGCAGAAAGGGAATGTGAGGGGAGCTGGGAAATGGAGAGAACAGGACCTAAAAGCAGATTCTGAAAATACTGAATTATCTCCTAGGAGCTGATGTGGCTTAGGGGTTATAGGCACATGTCTGGAGTCAACAGCCTTGGTCTGAATACCAGCTTTGCCATTTAAAGGCCATGTGACCTTAGGCAAAGCTGCTTTACCTCTCCAAACCTCAGTTTCCTCCTCTGTAAAATGGGGCCATTATTTCTGCCCTATTAGGGCTGACAGGATTAAGTAGGAAGAAAAATATGTGTAAAGTGTCTAGCAAGGCATTTGGCATACAGTAAGTGCTCAGCAGAGGGCAGATGCTGTTTATTCAATTACTACTATGTTTCTGAAACCACAGAATGGGATAAAGGATTAGGCTCCTGTGAAAGGTGTGGCAATTACATCCCCTTTTATTAGGTTTTCAGTAGGAATAGGCCACTGCCACCACTCATCGCTCCTTCACTGGGATGGAAATTCTCCAGAATGGAGTTCAGAAGGGCTGGAGTCTAGAGGGGATCTCGACTTCTAGCACTCCTGCGAGCCATCATCCACCCCTGAACCATCATTTCAGTGCCCTGAGGGCCCAGCAAGTTCACTTGGGTGTCTTCCATGTCAGAAATCCTGTGCTGTCACCCTCACCCACCACATACACCCTCACTGCTCCAAGATTCTTTCCTATGACATAAACCTGACCATACTAAGACCCTGCTTACAAGTCTCCCCTGGCTGAACTCCCTTTCTGGTCATGTGTCTGCTTCACCCGGCTCTCACCACATCCGCCAGCTCCTGACTTTCCCAAACACTCCTACCTCTCCACCCTGGGTCCGCGCTCTGCCTGCAATGCCTCCTGCCCCTCTCCCTGAGCCACCGAACTACTTGGCCTGCAAGACACCAAAGTGAAGAAAGAAGGAAAAGCCACCAAACACAGATGTATCATCCTGTGCCTCAAGCAGCCTGCAAAACAGCTGAACCCTGGACACCTCCCCCTGCTCTCCTCTTCCAGAGACAGTCCAGCCTCCTGGGATCCCACAGCACACGGTTCTTGCCCTCAGGATGGCCCACTGCACCCAATGTAAATTGCATGTGTCAGGCTAGTGGCTGGAGGCTCGTTGAGTCCAGGAGCCCTCGTATTAATCTCTGTGTGCACACACCCGCTCCCCTTGACTACAACCTAAAGAAGAATCTGACAACGTTTCGTACGTACATTTCTTAAAACATGCTGACCAGGGCAGGGGAGTCACTGTGTCACTGTGCCAGCAAGAGGCATGGAGTATGAGACACTCTGTCCCCAGTGCTGCTTAGATCTCAGCAGAGGCTGTGGACACAGTCTGGCAGGAGAGGCACAGGGACCATTTCCTGGGTACCTACCACATTCTGAGACCAGCCCAGAAGGAATTGTTTCTCTTCCTCATCTGCCTTTCTTTTAAATGCTACTAGGTCCTACCAGGAAAAGACAAGTCAGACTGGCATAGAGCTGGCCTGGAAATGAGGTATCCAGGTTCTGGAAAGCCCCTCAGAGGATGCATGACAAAGGCCAAGACAAGTATCATGGGAAGCCTGAAGGGGTGTGTGTGTGTGTGGGAGACATTCTTAGCCAGGGTGAAAGAAAAAGAGCCCAGAAATAGCAACCCACCCTCTGTGAAGGGTGTGCCAGCCGGCAGGTGTTTACTGAGTATCTGCTAGTCACTAGGGGCTGAGGACACAAAGGCAGACAAGTCGTGGCTGTGTGTGGGTGCACTATACACACCATCAAGGCATATAACAAGACACAAACCATAGAGGACAGGGACTCACAGCAAGAAATAGTCAAAAGGCCAGTTGCTAGGAACGGGCCACCTCCTCCCCTTTGGTGCTCCCTCCAGGTATCCCAAATCAGGGACCCGCAGCCGGGAGAGGGAGTAGGGCCCAGGCCAGCTCAGGAAGATCAAGCTGCTTGGCCATGCCTGCAAACACTATGCAGCTTGGACCCCTCTCCTCCCTTCCTGATGCTCCCGCTACAAGGCCTTTTATGGGGGAATTTGGCAAGAATAACTTCAATAACAAGAAAGGGCTTTGAAAGGCAGGCAAATGCCTTCCTCCAGCTGAGAGATTTATTTCCTCGTCTGTGGAGTCCCAGGAGGCTGGACAGCCCTGTGGGCTACGGGAGAAGGCCAGACTGTGGCTTGGCCTCAGGGAGGGCCACGGACAGAGCAGTCTCTGTGGCAGCATCTTCCAGCTGAGGGTCCTCCCTGCCCACCCCTCAAGTCGGTTGCCAAGTTTCTAAACAGGACAGAGCTCTATGTCCTACGAACCAGAGTGAAGGGAAGGGGAAAAGCTATCAAGCCTGGATGCTTTATCCTGTACCTCAAGCAGCCTGCAAAACAGCTGACCTGAAAAATGATTCTGAGACAAAAAGCAAAGCAAAAGACTCGCATACTGGGGGAGAATAAAAGAGCTACTTGGGAATGAAGAAACACTCAAAGTACGGCATGGTTAACTGGGGAAAACTGCCTGGGGAGCAAGAAGTTTGGAGGAAAGTTTCGAGAAAACAGTCGCTAGATTTACTAAATGTGTGAGTATGTGTCTGGTACTGCACCAGGCACTTTTACACATATCAGCACAGTACATCTTTGCAGTTCTCTGAGTCAGACATTATATATTTTAATCCTCATTTTACAGATGAGGAAATCGAGCTGTGGAAAGGTGAAGTACCTTAGCTAAGATCTTAGAGCCTTATTCACTACCCCATGGGAACCTCTCTACAAACAACTGTCTTTCGAGTTAGAAAACTGAGGGCAAGTTTCTGCTTCTCCACAAAGGTACACGCCACTGCCCAATGTGGCCTAACCCACCCCTACTTCACTGTCTCCTCTGTAAATGAGAGGTTACACCAAAGGGATTTTCACTCCTGACTCAGCCCTCAGCACTCAGGAGCCTCCTTGAGAAGAAAGATGGTGTCAACAGGGGTTGCAGGAAAGGGCTCTGGCCCCAGGCCTCCCCCGACCAGGGCTCCTGGCTGCTGATGGGGACTTTGATACAATCCGCCCATGGGAAAGCCCTACAAGAATGGGGAGTGCCAGGGCCTGACCTTCATGGGAGAGACCCTCTAAGTCCTCAAATTCTCTGGGCCTATGATCAATCACCCCAGCTTCCTGACGCGCCCCATTCCTGGGAGAATCTGAGCAGTGGGGAAGATCGGGGTGAGACAGCTGAGTCAGCTGGGTTCGTTTTTGCTTAGTTTCCTGCTTTTGTCCTTGATTACGCGGATCACTGAGAGCCAGCGCAGGTTCCTGTGGCTCTAAACCGAGGGCTGCTCCTTACCTTCTCCGTGACGGCGCGGGCGCACTCGATCAGCTCCCTCTTGGTGTAGCTGTCTGTGGGGCAGACCTGGAGGGCCCCTGCCTTCTGCACCAGGAAGATACAGCCGTGGCCCAGGTCCTGCACACGAGTGCGAATCTGAAATCCGATCTGCAGAGGCAAGCCCAGGATGGGGAAGGAGAAGCGTGATGGACCCTGCCATCGAGGCCTTCCCTATGTGGAAAATTTCTCCTACGTCCTATGGGAGCCTGGCTAGGAAAATTCCACTCCTATTACGAGTCTGTGTTTGGTGAAGTATGGAATTTGGTTGATTTTGCTTCCCTTTTTAGAGACTGTAAAATGCCCAGTCTCTACCTAACAAGCCCGTATCTTGCGGTCCTAGTGTAATACCCTCCTTGATACGTATCTTTCCTGGTTTATGGCTTATCTGCTCCTCCAGCCACCTGGTAAGAATGTTAATTAGATGAACTTTGTGGGATAATTCTGTTATTCATTCAACAAGCATTTACTGAGCCCCTATTGTGTGTCAAGGCCTCTTCTAAGCAGGTAATGTGTTTAATTTCTTTTATTCTTCACAATAGCTCTAGAGGGTAATTAGAGGTTCAAAATGTGGTTTCCGTATTAAGCATATTTTGAAGTGTTCAGATTCTTGCAAAATTGGTATGTTTACCAACCAGAGCACCCCCTACCCCAGCTGTATCCCATGGGGACAGCGACCATACTGAGCCCAGACTTCCTATCAGGCTAGGTTTGAGGTTTCCTTTAAAAGGTACATTTTTAGAGCCAAAAGCTCAGCAGGCACACATTCTTTTAATAACTCCTCGGTTGTGTGATTATAAAAGGTACTTTGCCTAAGAGAGGCCAAATGGGCTCCGCTGTGGATTAGATGCCAGCTGTCTCCTTTAAGGTGTAATAAATTCCACTTCCACCTCCCCGAAGTTTGCATTCCTCCGGCCCTGTTTCACATCAAATTTCATTTTGGTCTGATCAATACAGCTGCCATAAATCATCTGCCTTCCAGCCCAGGCAGGCAACTCAAACCAAACCAAAACAAAACTTTAAGCATGGGTCACTGTCATTTTCAAGAATCTACAATAGCTAGAAACTGCGGCTCTTATTTTTCTAGCATCTATCAGGAATAGTTACGAAAAGATCTCAGGTATTGTGAATAAAACCTGGGAGATTTTTGGCCCCCTGGATGCTATCTTCCAATAGCGTCTCATTAGCCACAGTTAAAGGAAGGATGACTTTGGAGAATGAGGGGTGCTGCAGTTGTTATTTCTGCTATTATTGAAACACTGTTTTTAGGGAAAGCACTCTTCCTCTAAACCCCTTAAAGGCCCAAAGAACTTTTAAATCCATTTAGTAGAATATTCTCATGATCGACAAAGTTGAGCTTCTGCTCTTTTAGGTGTCTTCTATACACTTTCTTCTCTTTTTTTATGATAGAGTCTTTTTCTGTCACCTGGGCTGGAGTGCAGTGGTGTGGTCTCGGCTCACCGCAATCTCCGCCCTCCCGGCTCAAGCAATTCTCCTGCCTCAGCCTCCTGAGTAGCTGGGATTACAGGCAGCCACCACAACGCCCGGATAATTTTTTGTATTTTTTTAAAGCAGAGACAGGGTTTCACCATGTTGGCCAGGCTGGTCTCGAACTCCTGAACTCAAGTGATCCGCCTGCCTTGGCCTCCCAAAGTGCTGGGATTACAGGCATGAGCCACCATGCCCAGCCAAGTTTCTGCTCTTTTGGGTGCTTTTTATACACTTCTATACACCTTCGTACACCGGTGCCACAGACGCTTCATAATTAGGCAGGGCTAATTATGTCTTGTTGACTACCTCCACGCAGAATACAACAGCAGCAGCACCTCTGGATTGCACAACACAGCAGCTCTGCAAACAGATCTGGGGAACGGTGTAGCAATAAGGCTGCCGCTGAGGCGGGAAAAACACTCCAGCCCACACAGATGTAATGTCATCTAAATATACGTGTTTGCTGGACATGTTTGTTGGTTTGAAAATAATGTTAAGCTGAAGCAGGGGTATACCCCATTAAAGTTTCAAACAATCTGGCTCTTGAAGTGCTCCAGATGCATCGAGTTAAAACCTAAGTATTTCAGGGTAAGATAATCTAGAGATAAGGGCTCTGAGGTCAGTGGCGACCACAGATCTTTAAAGGTTAAAGTGCTGCTGGAAAAGTCAGGTAAGAAGGAAATGGAGTTAGAAACATTTATAGAATTTCAAGGTAAAAAAGATCTTACCAGGTCAACCCTCCCATTTTATAGACAAAGAGATGGAGGCCCATCTCTTTATAGACAAAGAGAAGTGATGTGATTTGCCTAAGATCACACAGCTGGTCCCTGGCACAACTAGGTGAGAATCCAGGTCTTTAATCCTAAGCACAGTGCTCTATTTGGTAGATCAGTGTTTTTGTAACTTCTTTGATTTTTCTGTGTAGCAGCAGAACCCTTCCTCTCCCAATCCAAATTAAATCTCTTGTGGATCTCAGTATGTCAAATGGATAGCAGTAATGGGTTATTAGTATGCTCTTCCTTTATGAGTTAAAATGTATATCTTTGACCCAATAAAAAGCCAAAAATGACACTGAGTGAACCAAAGTGTTACAGATAAGGTTATGAAGGCTAGTTACAGCCTCAGCCACCAAATTATTTCTGTGTTTTGCTTTGGCGATACAGTGTTGAGAAGATCCTGTTACATGCATAAAGAAAGCGAAGGAGAGCAGTTTCCTCCCCATTCTTGACCACTGCAGCCAAGGCAGGAGGAGCAGCAGCCTGAGATCAGCACAAAACTACCCAGCAGCCTGAAGCAAAGCACCGGTGGCCCCCAACGGGTTCCCATTTGGTCCAGACCACACTCAAAAGCTCCTTTCTGCCACCCACATGAGTGAAAGGTTGAGAGCAAGGGTGGGTTTTCCTAGCAGTTTCAACAATAGTTACATTAAGCTTAAAAAGTAACACTAGGGGCAAACATGCAGAACCTCCTCCATGGGTTTTGAAGAACATGGCATGAAACCACGCTGCTAGAAGAGACCCAGGCTCTCAAACTTCTCTGTGCGTTCCTCCTGCTCCTGTGCAGAGTCTAGCCTGAGCTTTCTATCTGCAAAATGCAAGACACCGGGACGAACACCTGTATCTTAAATCCCGTTGAGAGTGGGAGGGAGCGAGGACCCGCTCTTGAGCTGTCTTGAACCTGAACCCTATAGGACATGATCCATGGTGGGCTACATCCTCAACAACACTTTTGTGGTCCCTTAGCACCACCCCCCACCAAAGGCTACGCTCTAAAAACATACCCTAGCGCCCTGCTGTCCGGCCCCTTTCTTGGAGGTGACACGAGGCATGTAGCAAGTGAGCCCGTATATGGTCCATGGTGCAGCTGGCTCAGTGGTCATCAGAAATAAAATTCTAGTTAAGAAGCTCCAAGGAAGGCCAGCACCAGAAAACAAGGGGATGAAAATAAGTGAGGCAACAGTTGCAAAGGCCTTTGGTGTTCTCAGTCAACCCAGGGCTTTGCCTCCATATTCAGGGCTGTGCCAAGTCACGCAATTGTCATCTAGGTACCTGGAGACCCCCTTGAGGCTCAGCCTCACAGGTGTATGTGTGTCTGCACAATTCTATTTGGACAGCACACAGGAGGGATGTAGTGTTATCAAGGACAAGCTGAAATAGGCTTCACCCACTGATGTTCATGGGCCAGGAGGGCTGAATCTAAGAGGAAGGACGGGATCTCAGGATTCCCTGCCAGCCCTGTTCTCAACCTTTCACCCCCGTGGGCAACAGAAAGGACTAAGGACCTTGCTTCCAGCTCTGCTTTCTCCTTGGGAACCTGACACTCTTAACCTTCAGGGGCCTTTGTTCCTTCCCGTGACACAGGACAGAAGCTATGTCCCACTCCAGGGGCTGATGGGATGAACAAATGAACAGGTCCATGTGGAAAATCTCAAAAAGATGAAAGCCATATGAATGCATGCTGCTGGAAAAGGAGGCAGACTGGTGCAGAGAGGTAGCCAGGGTTGTGATTCCCGGCTAACCTGGGTTTGAATCCTGGCTACTCCACATATTTACTTGTTAACTTATTTACTTACTTGGAACATTCACTTATTCCAAAGTTATTTAAAGTGGCTCACATACTAGCGACTATAGTTGTGTGGTCTTGGGCAGTTTAACTGAGCTCCCTGAGCCTGGTTTTGCTTATCTGTGAAATGGGGAAGAACAAAATATTATCTCACTGCAGTTGTGAGGGGAAACAGGATTGGGCCCATCACAGCATCCGATATGCGGTAGCACTTGATAAATAATAACTCTTACTATTACTTTGCAGAGGCACATGAAATAGCTAGGACACTTAAATGAAAGAGGACAACAGAATCAACAGTCCACTGGCAATTTTCTAGAACATTTTGTTTTACTGGGGGAACATCCTTGAAAGGAAATCCTTTTTTTTTTTTTAGATGGAGTTTTGCTCTTTTTGCCCAGGCTGGAGTGCAATGGTACGATCTTGGCTCACTGCAACCTCCACGACCTGGGTTCAAGCAATTCTCCTGCCTCAGTCTCCCAAGTAGCTGAGATTACAGGCACCCGTCACCATGCCTGGCTTATTTTTGTATTTGTAGTAGAGATGGGGTTTCGCCATGTTGTCCAGGCTGGTCTCAAACTCCTGGCCTCAAGTGATCCACACATCTCGGCCTCCCAAAGTGTTGGGATTACAGGTGTGAGCCACAGAGGAAATTCATTCTCTATCCAAAAAGATAAGAGATTTAGACTGGGCGCAGTGGCTCAAGCCTGTAATCCCAGCACTTTGGGATGCCAAGATGGGCAGATCACTTGGGGCCAGGAGTTCAAGACCAGCCTGGACTGTTAACATGGTGAAACCCCGTCTCTACTACAAATACAAAAATTAGCCGGGCATGGTGGTGGATGCCTGTAATCTCAGCTACTCAGGAGGCTGAGGCAGGAGAATTGCTTGAACCCGGGTGGCGGAGCTTGCAGTGAGCCAAGATCACACCATTGTACTCCAGCCTGGGCGAAAGAGCAAAACTCCATCTCAAAAAAAAAAAAAAAAAAAGATAAGGGATTTAAAAATGCTAAGCTTCTCCCTGCAATACTAAACTTCTCAGTAAATATGACCAGCCCACAGGGTGATCCAACGAACTACCAGTGTTGATTAGAAAGGAATGTTGCTCAAAGACATAAAATGTGGGGTTTTAAATTGGCAGCTTTAGAAAAGTGTTATTTGAGCCTCAAGAAAAACCCTCAATTCCTTTCTTGTCGAAATAAAAGTAAAATGGAGAAAATCATCTCCTGGTTTTGTGCCCTGGGGGAAATTAAAGGCCTGGTCTTTATGAAGTTTTGGATCTGATTCCAGTTGGAGGGGGTCTAAGGAATCCTGATCGCCTTTCCTTACTTCCTCAAACAAAACAAAACAAAACACACTGGTTTTTCCCAAGCCTTAAAAAACAACTACATCTGAAACCCGGTCAAATGTAATTTGCTTGGGATAGCTTGTCAAAGTTGAAAAGGCAAGAATGGAACTTATCTGACAAAGATAGAAAACATGGAAGAAAAAAGTGGCTGGGCATGGTGGCTGACATCTGTAATCCCAGCACTTGGGAGGCTGAGGTAGGTGGATGGCTTGAGCCAGGAGTTTGAAACCAGCCTGGACAACATAATGAGACCCTGTCAACAGAAAAATTAGCCAGGCATGGTGGTGCACACCTGTTGTCCCAGCTACTTGGGAGGCTGAGGTGAGAGGATTGCTTAAGCCCAGGACGGAGCTCAAGGCTGTAGTAAGCCATGATCGCACTACTGCACTCCAGCCTAGGTAACAGAGCGAGGCCCCGGCTCAAAATAATAATAATAATAAGATAATAGTATTATTACTAGGTTGGTGTAAAAGTAATTGTGGTTTTTGCCACTAAAAGTAATGGCAAAAACTGCATTTACCTTTGCCTTGGGAGGCCGAGGTGGGTGAATCATGAGGTCAGGAGATCGAGACCATCCTGGCTAACATGATGAAACCCTATCTCTACTAAAAATACAAAAAAAATTAGCCGAGTGTGGTGGCGGGCGCCTGTAGTCCCAGCTACTTGGGAGGCTGAGGCAGGAGAATGGTGTGAACCTGGGAGGCGGAGCTTACAGTGAGCCGAGATTGCGCCACTGCACTCCAGCCTGGGTGACTGAGCAAGACCCCATCTCAGAAAAGGAAAAAAAAAAAAAAAGAGTGGGTCCAATGGCAGCGGGGCATCATTTTCCCACCTCCAGCATGTGTATCTTAGGCTGGAAAATTTGAGAGAATTCTAAAGCAGACATCCATTTCATCTGGGGGAAAAGGCTGCGGTTCTCACCACAGGCGCTTAACAAATGATTGCGCCAGCTTTTAAGGCATCTGGTATTTCAAGTGGTTACTGCAGATTTTCCTCCGAGACAAAGCTTTCGTCGCTAAATCTTTTCCTCAGCATTTCCATTTAGAAGTTGTGGCTCACAGGATCTCGAATTCTTTCTTCTTCTTTTTGTTAAGGGGAAACTAATCTTAAATAGCAAAGCTGCTGGAGGCTTTTAACTTTTCCAAAGAAATAAGTTTTCACAGTGATGTTAACAAAGGTTTGAATTTTCCATGAAAAATAAGCAGATAAAGCTCCTGCTTGATGTTCCAGGGCAGAGCTATGACTTTTCCTGTAATTGTCACATTCTGGAAAAGACCAAAATGCTGACCTTGCACAGCCGACTGCGAGACTGCAGCGAAGGGAGCAGCTTCTGATTTCCCCTGGATATAAATATTTTCACATGCCGTGATGGGGGAGCCCTCTTGGGCAAACAAATAATTCCACAATCTTGGAATAAAAAGCTACATTGCTTCAGGGATCCCCTAACTTTCTCAGTTTTCCCCAAATATCTGTCTGGCAAATGTACACAAAGAATTTTCCTTAGCAAGCCACTGGAAATTTTATATTCTCTCTGCCCCTTTTCACTCCAGGTCACACGGCTCTCGTGTCTGGAATGTAAAATACATTTCAAGATGTAACAATGAAAAGGAAAACCTTAATGAAAACGTCAGCTGCTACAAATGCAGGGCTAATAACCAAAGTAACCTGCTGTACTTTTAGCAACACATTCTCTTTCCTTGCTGTTTTGGCATTGTTTTATATTTTGGTTCAGTGGTCTCTGTTGTAATAAAAAAAAAATCTGCTTTTGTCACACGTTGGGTGGGTAAGCTTACAAGAGCTCATGTGGAAAGGGCCCTGTAGTTAGGGAGGCCAGCAGTTAAACTAAGGCAGATGGTGGTAGATTCCATTTTCAAAGGTTTCTGTGGACAGATAGATATCCAAACCTCCCTTGCCAAATTCTTTTTGTTTTTTTGGCTTTTTTTGAGATGGAGTCTCCCTCTGTTGCCTACGCTAAAGGGCAGTGCGCAGTCTTGGCTCACTGCAACCTCCACCTCCTGGGTTCAAGCAGTTCTCCTGGCTCAACCTTCCAAGTAGCTGGGATTACAGGTGCATGCCACCACGCCCAGTTAATTTTTGTAGACAAGGGGGTTCACCATGTTGGCCAGGCTGGATCTTGAACTCCTAACCTCAAGTGATCCGTCTGCCTCGGCCTCCTGAAGTGTTCGGATTACAGGCGTGAGCCATCGCGCCCAGTCCACATTTTCCTTTTGTCCAAGCAAACTTTTCCTTACTGTAACATAAGTTCCCTTACATATGTTTATGGAGTTCAAAATTACAGGTTAGTCAAATGAATTATAAATCTAGATGATCTTACTAAAACAGGGAGTCTATTTAAAAATAATAACAAAAAAAAGATAGGCCTGTGTTAGGAGTCAACAGAATCTTAATGTCGGTATCTGATAACTCTCTTTTCTTGGTAGTGAGTTCACAGTCATTGCAAATAGAATTATTCATGCTACAGCCTAGCCAATTATTCTAATATCTCAAAATGCAGGCACTGTTAGAGACTTAAGTAATCCCATGCTAGATATATATGTATGCAAGTACATATATATATATGGTACTCCTATTTACATGCATTGTTACCACACACATTAGAAAGTGATTTGTTTTGGGACTTCATTTCTGTAACATCTCTGGGAGTCTTTGTAAAAACATACTTAGACCTGACTCCCAGGAGAAACAGCAGCACTGAGTAACTTGGGGACAGTGACTGTCACCATAAGGAGAAGAGAAGACCAATTACAACCTTCTGCCTTGACAACTTGGTTCATTTAGGCACGTTTTGAACAGGGTTTGCACTCAATAAACAGCTTGCTGAATTTCACAGAATGTAATTACCTTTATCTTTCAAGTGTCCCTGTAATCCACTCCATTAATCTTCATTTCCAATTGGGCTTCCTTTCTCTAAGAAGCCGTGTGGTTCCCCAAGCCCTGGACTCCTTCTGTTTGTTCACACTGATACAGATGCTATGAGGCTCCCTGGAGCTGCACCTGACCCGTGTCCTTCCCAATGGACCACCCCATTAGAAGTATGAGAGATGGCAGCTCTTAGAAAGTGGCCTTTGGGGCCCAACTTTGGCTACTGTTAGACTCTTACGGGTACAGGCATTCTAAAGCCAAGTCTACACTGGTCACTAAGGAAAGCTGGTCTAGGAAAGGCAGGGAAGTAATAAAAGGAGTCCACAGGACGTATGGGGGGAGGGATCTGGGTCAATTCTTAGCCACCCAGAATATTCAGGCAAGACTTTGTTTCATGAAAGTAGCTCTTTCTAGGGAGAGGGACAGCTAATTTTCATACTTGAACGAACCTTTGGAAAACAAAAATAATTGCGGGGGATGTGCTAACTGGAGTAGGAAGTGACAAGATGGCAGCCTCACGCTTAGGCATGCTAATAGAGACAGCAGGGGATGGGCCTAGGGACAGGGGACCTGGTAGAACACTGTATACAAAATCCTTCTGTCTGAAAGCCCATGCGCCAGTTCTTGGCCAGTCTGCCCCATAAGGGGCAGTGAGCCTTGAGTACAGCCTGGAGCTGCCTGGGTCTGGACCTGTGCTGTGCAGTGGTGGGGAAATAAACTGGGCTCTGGTTACTGGGCTGGGGTCTTCTAGAGTGGAGCTAAGCTATGAAGAAATACCCAGGAGTGGGCATCAGTGTGTGTGTGTGTGCATCTTAAAATAGGGGTCTTAAGGTGGCAGACCTCCTCTGGTTCCGCCGTGGCTGCTGCCATCTGGCCCTGGAAAGCCAGGTGCCCATAGTCACTGGTCATTTGTGAAGCCAGTCCTCCCAACTCCTCCGGGTTAGTAACCGACTTAGTCATCTGGAAAAAGAAAACAAGCAAGACACACACACACACACACACACACACATACACATACACACAGAGAAAAGCATGAGAACCATGTGTTAATATCACTGGAAGCCAAAGGGTTTCATTCACTTTTAAGCTCCTGAGGGGGTGAAGGCCAGGCCTTGCATTTGGGGCTAGAAGCTGGAGAGGGCAGTTCAAGCCAAGCCCATGCTGCACTGCACACAAAAGGCCAGAGCCCTCGCAGGGCCCTGCTCAGGCCAGATTCTGACCGGGCCAGTGGGGACATGCTCAGCGTTGGGGCTGTGCAGCTTGGAGCCAGCCCCCAGGGTCCCCTCTCTGGCAGGTGAGTGTGCCAGCTCCTCGCCAGCCCTGCTCTGGGGGGGTCACCAGAGGAATTCCCCCTAGAAGCCCCCAGAAGGCACAAGCCCTGTTCGCTTCTCACTCCTGGGCCCAGGCTTCTGTAGGGGGCTGATCTGGTCTCTGGATGCCCCGAAGCAGGTCCCACCCAGGCGAGAGAGGGCATGAGGACAGGGCTGTTAAGAAAACCATGAATGAGAAGTGCTGGATAAGCCAATGTTTTAGAGGAAAAAAAACTCATAGAGGATACAGCTTTGCAGTAAATTTGTGCCAAGGAATTACAAGGTTTTACCCACAAATTTAGTTAAGAGTAGTGTGTAGCCCACATGGTCAAGTTCTGCCTTTATTATGAAGATACTCGGGATTTTTCTCTGTTTCATAGACTGATGCATCTCAATTATCTAAGGTAGCTGGCATGCTAGTTTCTAGTGTTTCTTCTTCCTCTGGACAAAAATACCTTTAAATTCTCACAAAAGCAGTTTTAATCTACCACCCAGAAGGGTGTCAACTTGTCCCTCATCATGGGGCTCCCCTCCTGTTCCACCTCCTCTTGCTCTGGATAACAATACTGTCTCTTTATTTGTGGCCTTTTAAGACCTTGATTTTAAACAGCCTTTTAAAATACCTTTTGAATGACTCTCCATCCATCAAGGCAGGACAGGAATGTCCACCCCATCTAAGGCATGTGTACAAGGACACGTCCCAGCCTTCAGCTGAGATGTGGCCTCCAAGGAACGCACACTGAGCTGCACGAGAGTGAGTGGTGCCACGCACTGCTCCACTGCGACCTGCCAACAGGTGCACTGGGTCACTCCTTACGGGGTGAGGAGGGCCTCTTTCACACAAGGAGCCAGGCCAGTTATCTCAGGAGTGACCACGCAGCCTGAAGCTCAGCTCCTTAAGCTCATGGACACCCAGGGTCAGGCCAGGGCAGCCCAGGACCTGGTTCTGGAGACATTCCAGAAACACCATGAGGCTGCTCAAACATGTTTTTACCGCTGCTGCGCTGTGCTTCCTGCTCATCAGGAATCTGCGCTGAAGGGCTGCTGGCTTGGACCTAGGATCCATCCCCCACGCTCCCGAGAAGGACAAGACTGGGCTCAGCTCCAGCTTTTCACAGAACACTGAGATGGGTGTACCATTCTCCAGCCTGAATTCTTTTAAACAAGCCTGGCACAACCACAGAGTTTCCATGAATGAATGGCAGCAGCCAGGGACGACTTTGTGGTCCAAGCTCAACCTCTAGTGGACACACGATTACATGACAAAACCACTCAGAGGGGATCTGGGCACAGCAACCACGTGGTGGCTCATTCTGGTCACTCCAGCGAGGAAGGCCCATTGATTTCTCAACCCAGGCTTCTGTGGCAAGTATCAAAGAGGCATGTTTCCCCCGAGAAGGACAAGAAATTTTACCTTATGGCATCTGAGCTTTCAAAAGTTGAGAGAAACTTTTTCTATGGACTCCTATCAATTCTTTGGGAACCACATTTGTCATCTTTCTTATAACTGCTTAACATATCAGAGAGCATTCACTTTCTCTCAATGCCATTTGTATCTAAGGATCTATATAATACAGTTCTGGCTGCATTACATTTTAGCCAAAAAAAAAAAAAAAAAAAAAGCCCAAACCAAACATTACCTCCAAAAGTCGTATGCCTTCTACTGTCAGGAATTTTTTTTTCTTTTTACATAACCATACTGTTTCATTTTGCCTGAAAGATGGCAATACCTTATTGTCCAAGTATTATAACTTGATTTCATCAAATAATCTCATCTCTGTTCTATTTTATCCCGAAATATCTTCTCTTGCACTGTTATTTTAATCTACTAAAAACACCTCCAGTCCTTTGTGAGGTGAATAGGATTCTTCCCCTTTCTCCTTAACTACAAATTCCTTGTTTTCCCCGTCTTCTCATTTTCTCTCCTTCCTTTGCTCCTCTGTCCTCATGCCCAAGTCTCAGCCACCTTTAATTCCCTCTTGCAGCTTTTTCATGAGATAAGAACTACAGCAGACTGGGGCTACCAGACACAGGCAGCCAGAAAGACCACAGATAAAGGACAGAAGCTGGAGCCCCTGAGGGACTAGAGAGTGGTCTGGGCTCTCTCTCCGACACAGATCTGGGATTTGCAGGCTCAGCGGCGGCAGTGGATAAAAAGGCAACTAACAGTGGGGAGGGCAGTTCTCTCCCCTCTTACCATTTCCTGAGCTGTCACCGCAATGGCTTTGGAGTATTTAACCACAGTTGTCTGATAGTCGACAAATGTTCCCTTTGGTTCTGGAGGAGTGCCTTCATCCAGCTACAGAGGAGAGGAAAAGAATCCAAAGGTCATAAGAAGCCTGGTGAAGTGTAGACTGTATTTATGAGAATTAGGAACTTTGAAAAACAGAGCGGGCCTCCGAGATTCTTTCGCCTAGTGTCAACTCAATTGCCCAACTTGTGCAATAAGGACTTCAACAGAAGGGCACATAAGGCATTCGGGGTACATGTCAAGGAGAGGCTCCCAGCCTTGCCTGAGAGGAGCGGGAGGCCTTCCAGAGGAGTGATGTTTCGGCCAAGTCTTACCAGGCGAGGAGTCTGCCACATGTAAAAGGTGGGAAAGGCATCCCAAGAAAAGGGAACAGAATTCAAGCACATGGAGGCGGGGGCCAGCCTGACACTTCTAGGGAAGCGCAAAGGGGCAGAAGATGAGGTGGGAAAGGAGGCGGACTATCCATCAGGAAGTGCTTCCTGAGGAATGGTAGAGTCCATGGCTATCCATGGAACCCTTCTTTAAGAGCACAATTGGGGAACAGAAGGAATCAGAAGCACCAGAAATACATTGTTGTTCACCTGACCATAAATGCAATGCAATAGGAACTGAGAGAAGGGCAAGATCACTGTGGGGTGGAAGAACTGAGGCAATGGGACTATGTCCCTTGAAGGCTTGGGGACATACTGGTGTAGGAGATTTGTATTCAAGATCTGCTTCCAAGGCTTGTGAATGAACCACAGGCTGGTTACTTAAACTCTGACCTCCAGTCCTTCAGTGTTAACTTCCAGGCATCACATGGTTACAGTAAAAACCAACACTACACCTGGTCAAGAACTACATATAGGAAGAGGAGAGAATGTGATAATGACGATGCTGATGATAATGTCAGTGATGAAGAAACAGGCAACCCATCTTCACCACCACCATCCTCACCATCACCACTGGTTGCTGGATGGTATTCCAGGCGAAGAGACAAAGTGAACAGAAATGAATACAGGCAGAGCGAGTCTAGTGAGGTCAGCCTGACCTGAATAGGAGGGAGCTGCTGACAGCAGTGGGAATGAGGCTGCATCTGTTTTATGGAGAACCTTGAAATCATGAAGACAACAGTGGGATCTGGGGTAGGCAATGACGTATTTGA
This sequence comes from Macaca fascicularis, assembly GCF_037993035.2. Classification (NCBI taxonomy): domain Eukaryota; kingdom Metazoa; phylum Chordata; class Mammalia; order Primates; family Cercopithecidae; genus Macaca; species Macaca fascicularis. The sequence continues at coordinate 39,300,154 of NC_088381.1, read as the reverse complement.
GATTTCCCTGGCAGCTCTGTGCCATAAATTTCAGTCAGAGAAGAGATTGAGGCCAAGTGGTCAATTAGGAAAATGTTAGCTGGTCTCTTCAGTGAGAGCTATATGTCATGAGCAGGCATGGACTGCACTGTGAGTGAAAGGAACGCATCACTGTGGCCTATGCATGATGTGGCTGCATAGCCCAGCATATAATTTTCACCAAACTATTAACACAAACTCCACACTAGACTTTTTTAGCTTTCCCTATCAGGCAGATAGATGCTGTATCCCCATCACGGCATGGGGACCCTGCTAGTCAAAGGAGACTGAACTGCATACTCATTCACTTGTTGTAAATTGACTGAACATCTTCTAAGCCTCAGGCCATGTGCTAGGAGCTTGCATGTGAGATGTGACATCACTACCAACATGCCAGGATGCTGGAGCTGAAGGGCAGCTCAGAGCTCTTGGCCAGTGGCCACCTGCCAAAGAACCTTTAACTAGTCTGAGGACAATGGGAAAAGAAAGAACAAAGTAGTGACTAGGATTTCAATTTCATTTATTTGAAAGGACTTTCCTTTATTCTGAGATTATAGCCTTCCTCCTTTTGTGGGTGCTAACATGACCTTTCTTTTGTAAAACAGCAGTGATGTAGATAGCACAGTCTTTGTCTGTTTTTGTTTCTTTAATTTTCTTGCTTGGCCAAAAACAAAAACAAAACAAAAACAAAGAAAAGAGACCACATCACAAAATCCCATAGGATCCTACTAACCTCACTGAATGAGGAAATCAAGGTTCTGAGAGCTTGAATGACTGTCCAAGGTCACCCGGAAAGCTGATTACTTCATACTCACTTGTGAGTCTCCAAACCTCCCAGTGCTCAGATGACGAGACAAAATCTCAAACAGAATCTGTTCCACAGTGGAAGCCCCCAAAGTGTCAAGAGTCACATCCAAGTTAGAATTAACTCTGGCTACACTCATGTTTTTCTATAATTCACTGGCTTTGAGAATTTCAGACAATGAGTCTAATAGTATCTCAGAGTTTTAACCAAGTTAACGAAATTCTGAGAGACTATGCCAGCTTTCTAATGCCTTGCAGCACAGGGAGCCAAAGGACCTCAAACATCACTTAATTGTAAGTCCCCAGCAACAGGCTAAGCAAAGGGAGAATGGGAATGGGGAAGAGGTGTTATGTGGTGCCCTGGATGTCAGGCCAGGGTAGATAAGAGTTAGGGGCAACATTGAAACCACAATTATATACTTTGCAGAACTGAGCGGGGAAGAATAGCTCCTGGCCTCTGTGGCTTGTGTTGGCTGGCAGTTCCTAATTACTGCTATCAAGTAACACCTGACTTATTTCCAGCCCATCCAGAAGAATCCAATGTGTCTCTGGCTGAGACAGCATAGGCTATACCACTAACAGCAAGTGGTGCAGGGCCTGCTCTCTCTGTCCACAGTCCATCACAGTGCATAAGGCATAGGGCTATCAAAGAAAGACTTTGGATCTGATGTCCATCTTCCTAGGATGTATGGAATCTTTCCCTGTCATTTGAGAGGTACTGAAAAATATCTTCTCCCAAGAAGAAAAAGATTATCATTTGAATTTCTAATTTGCACCAAGAAACCTTGGGCTCCATTATTTAATGTCCTTGGGTAGATACATGGTTTATTTTCAAAGCTCTGGTGTTCTGACGTCCTGAAAACCAAACAAATCTACTGAGACTTATCCAAAGGCCTTGAGAAGAGGGAAATTTCACTCATTTTCTGCCACAATGTCCATATTTGCAGCATGAGAAGCCCACAGCAGAAACTGATGGACGATTTGACAAAGTGGAGCCTGAAGTCTCTAAAGGTAGACACAGCATTCCATCCTGGGCTTGTTATGTTTGTTCCTAGGCTGACAATGACTGCATAATGCCTAAGGATAATTATTCTAATTATAGTTACAGCGTATCATTTCTTCATGGAGATATGAACAACCAATCTTCTCTAAATTAGCAATTAAAGACTGCTTATTATCCTGAAAAACCTTATTAATGTATTCACAATCTGACAATGGACATTTCAAAACATAGATGATGTCTAAAATTCTTGGCATGCTATCACAGGATGGCAATTAGATGCTGATGAACAAGCATTCTTTCTAATGAATGTCAAACTTACATGACTAGTGAAGGATTCTTTGGGGGAAAGAACAGGAGATATGGAGTTGAAACTGTCTCCAGTCATGTCACCCTAATGATCCAACTCAATTGATGGGTCACTAAATGAGAAAATGATACTCATGTTCTCTTATATGTCTGTAGCCTGCAAGGGTTTACCAAGGGCTTTTACATATATACTATTTCAGTGGTTTCTGTGCCTGGCTAGATATCAGAACCACAAGGAGCATTTAAAGAGTATGTTAAAATGTAACTCAATTGAGTGGGTTGGGGGTGGAGCCTCGGAATCTACATTCTTAAAGCTCCACATGATTTCAAAATAGCCATTCCAAAAGCTAGCACTTGGGAATCACTTTTTTTTTTTTTTTTTTTTGGAGACAGAGTTTTGCTCTCATTGCCCAGGCTGGAGTGCAATGGGCACGATCTCGGCTCACCGCAACCTCTGCCTCCTGGGTTCAAGCGATTCTCCTGCCTCGGCCTCCTGAATAGCTGGGATTACAGGCATGTGCCACCATGCCCGGCTAATTTTGTATTTTTAGTAGAAACAGAGTTTCTCCATGTTGGTCAGGCTGGTCTTGAACTCCCAACCCTAGGTGATCCGCTTCCCAAAGTGCTGGGAACCTTGGCTTCCCAAAGTGCTGGGATTAAAGGCATGAGCCTCCATGCCTGGCCAGGAATCACTTTTATTTCATTTTGGCAATTGTTCCCCCACAACAAACCCTATGAAGTAGACAATCAATTTCCATCTTACAAGTGAGGAAACCTATGATATCTTCTCCATCTCCATCTTTTTCTTTCATGTAAAATTAGAAGGAAGGGCACAACTGGCTTACAAAAGTAATGCATTAATAATAAAGAATAATATGTTGGATGTGTGACTGGATATCTGTACATTAACTAGAACCTTCAAGAAAAGTAGAGGCTTGTTGCTATGAGCCTTGACAGCAGCTTAAAGAAAAGCACGCAAGGCCCATGTGTGAGGGAGATGAGGGAGTGGAGAGCCCTGGAGCCCACGCCCACCTTGCTCATAGCCTCTGCAATGGCGTCCACCATGCCCCCAACCAGCCCCACTTCACTGGCAGCTTCGTTCAGCGTCACCATGATGTCGTCCACCGCTTCCTTCATCAGCTGGGCGGCCTCTGTGATGGCGTCATGGGTGTGCTGCGCCTGAGAAGGAAGTGTGAAACATTTCCTTAAGCAGAAGAGTGCAGTGCTCAGTCTTCTAAGAATAACCTTCAAAAGTAGAGTGTAAAACCATACCCCCACAATGGAGCACAGCAATGTATTCTATTCCTTCCCTTTCTTTATGTTTGGCCATTTGTTTGCAAAGTAAATAAAAATCAGAAAGACAAATAGAAAAAGATCTCTTTTTACCATCAGGGAAAAATAAAACTGCAATATCAAACAAAATCTTATGACATGACTAATTTTATATGTTACTATGTTCAGGACTGTAGAAACAGAATGCCACAGGTCCCTAAATATACAACATATACAAGTTGACACATTAAAAAAATAATATAATGAAAAAATGTGCTTAAAATAAATGTACTTCTCTTCAAAGTCGCCCAACACACTATAATTCCCTATCTAAAGATAAGATTGGATTACAGAAATGTAGGTTCCTCTAAGGGAAATGTATCTGTGGAGTGCCTAATAGGCTTTGAAACTATGTCACAAATTATATGCCATGAGGTTGGAGAAATGCATGCAGCCCTGCAGGTAAAGCCCTGAGTACCCATGCATTCCTTAGACCATATTAGGAAGCAGGTGTTTCACACCTGTGTCAAGCAGAGTAGGGGTTAAGTAAATCAATGGATGAAAACAATGAAATAACGGCAGTCCTGGGCTCCCTGAAAGACACCTCAAGTAGTAGCAAGATGCCGGGGGGAACAGCCAAGCCAGGCAAACCTGGGTTCTAGTTCTGGCTCCACTGCTGGCTAACTAGGTAAGTGGCCCTGGGTTTGCAGTCCTCCTAGGTAAAATGGGGAAAACTACAGCAACACTATGCAGTGATGGATGATATGGCTGCAGGCGCCTTGTCATTTATAAGGGCAGTCTAGGAGGAAATCGTGCCCTCGCTCTGCAAAATCTGACCTGATGTCAGGTTTTTAGGGTTGGAATTGCATTACCTCCAGGCATTGGGTCTACTCATGCCGTGGCCATGGCCGCCCTAAGCCACCTTGTTGGGGAAGTAGACCCTTTCAAAAGGCCAAGATATGGCATCTTTACTTTGGTCAATGAGAAGGTAAAGAAGCCAGTGGAAAGCAGTAAACGAGAACTCATTGGGTGATTTTCTAAACACAAGAGAATTTCAGAGGCTATGTGAGCCACAGGAATTGGCCCTGTCTGAATCGAAAAGCCATAGGAAGCAAGAAAAGTTATTCAAATATGACATCTGATGAGATGGGAAATATGTTGATCATGGGTGGTTATCCTTGAGGCAGCTGTGTCAGGACACACAGGACTGTATTCGGGATGAGTGAAGTAAACTGGTAATTCGGGCTGACAGCTGATTTCATAAAACAGAGATGGTAAAACAAAAAATGTGCAGATTGCTTTATTTTGATGATAGAAGTGTGAAAGGTGATACCTCTTGGACCTACTCTCCAGAAAGAGCATCTCATACATTTTTATTCATACAGAAGGTGAAAGGGAGGGTGCATATTTCTCTAAGTCTCATTTAGAAAGAGATGACTGTTGAAGATACAAAAATGCCAGCAATTCTACACATTCATATGAAAATTAAGTACACCTTCTTGGGGAGATGGGAGCACTGCCTGCCAAGGATCTGTACTCTCATGCAGGCTCAGGAAGGTTCAAAAGCAAATTTGGGGGGCAGCAGTAAATCACAAAACTTTTTGAACTCCTTGGACAATTTAAACGACACTGTCCTGTACCAGGTCACCAAAATCTATGAAAGCATATCCTTGCTCTTGGCAATCCCAGAAATGAATTACCTCCCCATCCACTCATGCTGATGAATTCTCTATAAGGCCTGCTCTCCTTCACTTCTCATGGTTAAGTTTTTCACAGATTCTTAGAGGGTCAGCCCAGCATCTACCTCTTCTATGAAGCCTCCTCCAATTACTCCAGGCCTTACCCAGGGCCTTTTCTTCTGAACGCCAAAGGCAAGTCTCATCTTTATCAGACAGCCTAATCTCAAATCACACACACCTGCTAGTAGAGCTCAATAGTTTCAGACACCCAAAGACACAGTTGGATCTCAATTAAGGCCTGTTTAAACCACCGACAGCAATCTCATAAGTGGCATCAGTCGGCCCAACAATGAGGTCGTTATTTTAGATTCCAGAGGGGTTCCTTGTTACTGTTCCTCATGGCACCACACAACAGGAAAACCAGATTCCATTCTTTTTCAGACACACGTCTGAAGTCCGGCTTCCAAAGGAGCCTTGTTTCTTTATTACAGCGCTTCAAATACAAAGCCCAGGATAGCAGGCACAGACATCACAGGAGTATGGAAAAATGGGAGAAGGCCACAGGGGAGCAGATTTCAACTTTGGTAGAGGGAGAAAAACAAGGAATAATTAGAACTGCCCAACAGTGGAGAGGGCTGCGCTTCTGCTGGAGTGTTGCAGGCGGAATCTGTGGGGGCCCATCAAGGATACTGCAGAAGGGAACTGGGCGGGGTGGGGATGAGTGGAGAAGGGAGCACTGTGGGGTTGAGAATACTGCAGAAGAGCTCAATGGAACGAGGGAGAGGTTACACTGCAAATGCCTTGGTAAGCATGTAATTCATTAACACCAGGTTCTGGGCTGCCACTTTTTTAAAAAACATAATGACTATGTCAGGCACATTATCTCATTTAGTCTCTACCAGTACCTTAGGGAGGCATTCATAATTGCCTTCATTGTTTAGCTGCAGAAACAAAGAAATGAAGTAATCTACTCGTGAGAGGCAGAGGTGGGATTTGAATCCAATTATGTTTGACCCCAAAGCTTGTGCTATTTTTCACCAAATCAAAGCTACCCGTAACTATCTGACAAACCTTTATTTCTTCTGCAAACAGGGATATATAACACCTAGCACATGGCAAATAAAACCTAGTAAATATCTGTCCAAAGAATAACACTCAAGGTGATTAAGTCTCTGCATCAGGCATCTAAGGAAAGGGTTCAAAAAAGCAGACTTGTAGTGTCCCAGGCGCACTTTGGGCTGAGCCTGTCAGGGTTTGCAGAAAGAGAGCAGGTTGAATGAGACCAGTGAGGGACAGAGGTGATCACCTGCCTTGCCTTCACTCATCTTGTTCTACTTCATCATCTAATGCTTTACTGAAAACTACTTCACCCTGGTGGAAAATTATTCTAGACACCACTTTCAAGCAGAGGCTGTTACCAGAAAGCTTACAGGGCTGACTATGTGTGCTCTATGGGTGGGAACACAGGAAACTAAGTCCAAGCTGGATGTTGTGGCTTGCACCTGTAATCCTAGGTACTTGGGAGGCTGAAGGCGGAGGATTGCTTGAGGCCAGAAGTTTGTGATGAGCCTGGGCAACATGGCGAAACCCCATCTCTGATGGCTGGGAGCACAGTCAGCACTGTAAGCTTTCTGGTAACAGCCTCTGCTTTACCAGAAAGGAGAAGCTGAGGTTGTGAGGTTCCTTGAGAGAAAATAAAATTCCACAAGGAGCTCTGAACATACAGTCCAAGCAGATGTGTTCATGTCTTAAAAATCCAGAAAGGTCAGGTGTGGTGGCTCATGCTTGTAATTCCAGCACTTTGGGAGGCTGGGGTGGGTGGATCACCTGAGGTCAGGAGTTCAAGACCAGCCTGGCCAACATAGTGAAACCCCATCTCTACTAAAAATACAAAAAGTTAGCTGGGTATGGTGGCACACGCCTGTAATCCCAGCTACTCGGGAGGCTGAGGCAGGAGAATCACTTGAACCCGGGAGGCGGAGGTTGCAGTGAGCCGAGATCACACCATTGCACTCCAGGCTGGGCAACAAGAGCGAAACTCTGTCTCAAAAAAAAAAAAAATCCAGAAAACTCCTACTTTGAATTATTCTTTTAGTACTGAAACCCTCAGGTAGGAGTGGGGACACGTGGCAGTAAACAGCCTGGATAAAAGACAACCCAGGAGAGAGTCAGAAGGTAAGCTCTGCCTCCTCCAGTTTGGGGAGAGTGCAAAGGGGGCTGGCACGACTGCAAGGCACCCTGTCGTTACTCCATCACGGTCAAAATGGTATTTTTTTTTCTCGTTCTATTCCACCACTTCAGCAACTCAACTTATTTTTCCAAAAGACTCTGAGTGGCTTGAGGGCAGTGGCTGGCTCTTAATATTTCAGCATCCCCAGAATGAGGCTCTTAATAACTGCCAAGTACATGAACGAAAAAATTGAACATAGAAAACTTAAGTCCAAGCTGGGTGCTGTGGTTTGCGCCTATAATTCCAGGTACTTGGGAGGCTAAAGGGGGAGGATTGCTTGAGGCCGGGAGTTCGAGATGAGCCTGGGCAACATAGTGAGACCCCCATCTATAATTAATTTATTAAGTAAATAAGTAAATAAATGAGCAAGCACGCTAGCCAGGTATGATGGCACGTGCCTGTGGCCCCAGCTACTTGGGAGGCTGAGGCAGGAAGAAGGCATGAGGCCACGAATTCGTGACCAGCCTGGGCAATATAGTGAGACATTATCTCAAGAAAAGAAAAGGAAAGTCCATGACATTATTCACACTGCTACTAGTTCAATGTTTCTAAAATAAGGACTGGTTGTGCCATTCCCCTGCTTAAAGACCGCCAATGGCTCCCCACTACTTACAATGAAGACTGAAGTCCGTAATGTGGAAGAGACCTGTCACCCTGCAGCCTAGTCCATCCTCCTGCCTGGTGGTCCCCCAACTCCGCATGTTCCAGATAGACCAGACCACTCACTATTCCTGAAGAAATCACAACCCTTTAATAAATCTACCTATGACTTTGCATATGCTGTTCTCTTTTCTGCACTTCCCAAGTTCAGAGTAAAATGTGGTGCAAGGTCTCCTATGACAGGCTGTCATCATACTTGGCCACTGGTATGGGAGATTTGTATATTAAACTGCAGTCTCTTAAGTACTAGGAATCGAAATGACATTTACTGGAGCACAATAGAGCATTCCTTTGTGCAAGCTGGGTGTCAGTGCTGAGCAGGGACCCAGCAAGCATTACAGTTTTCATTCCTGTCATCATCACACCATACATTTTTCCTCCCCAAGGATACTTGTCTACACATGCTGTCAAGAAAACAATAACTTTTATGTATATTTCTTCGTTTCCTCCCTAAGAACCCTGGGAAGGTCAATAGATTATTTCCGACCTCAGAGTGGGAGCTCAAATGCCACCAACAAGAACTGGAAGTGTTTTTTCCTGGAGGGACACATTACAGCAGGAATGCATGATGGTTTCTTAGTGGTCCTAAGTGAGTCCCCGAAATCCTGGACCATACCTTGGGGTTTCCGCCACCTTCTTTGGCTGCGTACAACATCTGCAAGGCAGACTCTGCGAGCGTCTTGGTCTGGTCCAGCACCGTCATCTGCTGCTGATGGTCAAGAATCTTGGAGGCCACACCGACTGCGGCTAAGATCAAGGGCTCAAAATAGCTTGCCAGTTGTGTCACCTTTTAAAAAAAATAAAAAAGCCACAGATGTATCATGTAAATACACGTGTCTCCTTCAGGGGCTCCACGGTGGGTGCGGGAGGGGAACAGGACTGGGCTGACTCACAGGCAGAGGCAGATCTGTGGCAATTTACTGCTGAAAGCGCTTGCTAATTAATGTACTCTTTCTTGGTTTTTACTTCCTCCAGGGAGTTCTTCATCTTTCTAAATATGGCAGAGGTGCTAAGAAACCCATTCCAAGATCCAGAGTGAGATATGAGAATTGAATTCAATTTTACAAACTGTCAATTTCTATAAATTAACAACTTTTAAAAGAACTAAAGACGTCTTACAAACTCAGGAGGAAGGGGGAGTGGAAGAGGATAAGGTAGCAGGGGAGCAGAAAAAAGCAGGAGATGAAAGAAACCTTCAAAAGCTTTGTAGGAAGCCAATCCCAACTGCCTTTTGCCCGGAGCATTTTGACCAAGCCTTGATTTGGAAAAAAAGCACAAATGATTTCACATCAGCCTAGATGCTCTGTTTATGATTAGCCCAACTTGGGAGAACAAAAAAAGCTTATCCCCACAGGAACCACTGCCTCCGCACAGGCCCCTTTCCAGGAGGGCGATACCATGCATATCCATCCATGCTCACCAAAGCTCGCCTACCAGCTGGGCGCTGTGGGCCACGTGTTGCAAACATCTAGTGGGCGCATCCCCTGTGCCAGGCTCTCTGCTGAAAGTTTAACACCCATTTCCTCACTGAGCCTCCATAACTTTAAGAGGCAGATACACAGGAAGATACCGAGGCTTCAAGGGGTTGAGACACCTGCTCCATCTCATGCAGCTAAGAGCTGGAGACAACGGCATCCCACCCCACAGCCCCAGCTCTCAGCTACCACAGTCTGTGGTCTCCGTCACTTTCATTGTGACTGCAGTCCTGCTGCTGTTGTAGCACTACACTTTTAGAAGTTTATCATTTGGTGTTTGGATGCCCCTCTACCTGGCATCAGAATATGAGATCTTAACATTTTGCTATATTCACTTCAGATACCAGAATCTATCCCCTCTCAGAATCTATTCTCAACTCAGAGAAAATACAATGGCATGAATCACACTTTTCTGTTCAATGCCTCATTCTGTGCGGTAATGACGAATGGCTAAATTATGCCCTTCAAGAGCACTTAAGTTCAAACCTTTAGCCAGCACCTCCCTTAATGCTTCTTCCCCCCACATGTTAGAAGGATGAGTGTTGTGGGATGTGGACAGGAAGACCACTCACATGAGCAGTCACTGGGCCAGCAGCAGCGGGTGGAGGATGATGGTGGGTGGTGGCTAGGGCAAAGTGGGGGAATGTGTCCAAAAAATAAACCTTAATTAGCGCTAAGAGTGAGACATGATTATTGGCCAACAATAAGCATATTTTTAATTGTTATCCCCTCTATGGTTATCTTACAAGAGGTTTCAAATCTGGTGAATAGGGCTGTTGGCAGCCCTTAGGGAGCCTTTGGGTGAATTTTAAAGGGGTCCTTTGGGCAGACATGAGTGACACCAGGGCAGAGCATAGGCTGAATTTGGTCCCTACTTCCCACTTCAGCCAAATGCCTTTGTGGAGGGCATGGCCTGCACAACCACAGGGAGCAGCTCCACACACTTGCATGTGATTTCATCCTCATCCCCAGGAAGGGCACTGGTGTCACCACCAAAGGGAATGGGGCACTAAGGGGTCATCGGGGCTGAAGGCTTTTAGGGTGGTCCTTTATGTCCTAAAGGAGGAGTCAAAATGTTTAATGCATTAGAATCTTACATGTTTTCTAGGTTAATTTTATTATTTTAAAAGTATATTTCATCAATGCAACTGTCAAATGTCAGCGGTTGCTGTGTGCTGAGAATCATTAAACGCAATAACTAAACGGGAGCCCAGCTTCCCCATGGAGATAGCATGGCTGGGCCATGAAGGACGTCAGCTCTGGCTTCAGAATCACTGGATTTGAATCTTCCCTGCCAATTCCTTACTGAGAAATATTTAGCAAATTGTTCTAATCGCTCCCCTTCAGTTTCCTCATCTGTAACATGGGGATTAATAATAGCACTGAGAGTTCATCAGGACTGGTAGGAGGATTAGTGTACATGAAAGCCCTTCACCACGCTAACTGCCACATAGGAAGCATTCACTAAAGGCTAGGTGCTCACATATTACAGGCAAAGCTTTCTGAAGTCATGTGCTTTCCTCTGTATTTAGGGAGCTTAGCAAGGACTTTAACACCTTTAGTTCTTGGACATGACAGAACAGGAAACATCCTCCCTTGGGTTAGCACGTGCATTAAAATAACAGAATTTTGAGTATTTGGTACATGATGTTCATTCCTAGGTCAAGGGACACAGTGGATTGAATGGTGATCCCTCAAAAGATATGTCCATATTCAAATCCCTGCAACCTGGGAATGTGATCTCATGTGGAAAAAGGCTGCTTGCAGGTGCATTTAAGGATCTTGAAATGCGAATGTCCTGGATTAGCTGGGTGGGCTCTAAATCCAGTAACAAGTGTCCATCTAAGAGATAGAAGAGACACAGAGGAGCAGGTGACAACGTGATTATGGACGCAGGGATCAGTGTGATAGTCAAGGAGTGCCAGGAGCCACAGGAACACAGAAGCAGCAAAGAACAGATTCTCTAGGGAATCTACTCTACAGCCTCCAGAGGGAGCACGGCCCTGCCAGCTCCTGATTTTAGACTTTGGATGAGAGAATAAATTTCTGTTGTTTTAAGCCACAGAACTTCATGAACACAGCTGGGGTCTGAGAATTTGCATTTCTTATCACTCCCAGGTGCTGCTGAAGCTGCTGCTCTGGGGTCCCCCATAAGCACTGCATTGAAGCCTTGGGGAAAATGTGGGTGTGAACTCCCAGTCCACGGCTCTTCAGGATAGAGGGCCCACAGACTGCCTCTGTCCAAAACTCTCTGTTAGAAGGTAAGAGATGGATTAGCCCAAGGGCCAAGAGTAAATTTATAAGTCAAGTAACATAATTGCATTATGTTTCTTTTGACGCTAACCAGTAACATAGGAATTAATCTTGTATACTAATGAAGTATCCGCAGAGACATGGGTATTGTCCTCTAAAGACATCCAGAAATGTTTTATTACAAAAGTTCTGGAATAAAAAGTAACTGCTGAGAAAACGTCCAGCTTCTCTTCTAAACTCAGTTTCCCTTATGGGCACACAGGCAGTGGCCCCAGTGTCCAGACCATTCTCCTACCCCTGCAAACCTCTTCACACAGATGGACAAGCCCTTTTCTAATTGCCATATAAAGAAACAGCTATGAAATGAAATATGCTGGCTGGGCATGGTGGCTCACGCCTGTAATTCCAGCACTCTGGGAGGCCGAGGCGGGTGGGTCACCTGAGGTTGGGAGTTTGAGACCAGCCTGACCAACATGGAGAAACCCCATCTCTACTAATAATATAAAAATTAGCTGGGCATGGTGGCACATGCCTGTAATCCCAGCTACTTGGGAGGCCGAGGCAGGAGAATCAATTGAACCTGGGAGGCAGAGGTTGTGGTGACCTGAGATCACGCCATTGCACTCCAGCCTGGGCAACAAGAGCAAAGCTCCGTCTCACAAAGAAGAGGAGAGGGGAGGGGAGGAGAGGAAAAGAGAGGAGAAGAGAAGAGAGGAGAAGAAAAGAGAGGAGAAGAGAAGAAAAAGAAATGAAATATGCCACACTTAAAAAGGCAAACAGACACTGGCCTTTGAGATTTCAAATCTTAAAAATCCCTCCTTGGAACCAGTGGGAAGGTGAGTAGGCCCTTAAGCTATTCTGTAATTTGAAAAAGCAATGAATATTGATTTTCTAAAGTCGATACTTGCCAAGAAGATTTTGGCTACTATATTTCTTCCTATACTGACGGCCGCACTAGGAAACCCAAGGTGGTTAAAAATCCAACCTCTGGCCTCTCCCTATTGAGGCACAGGTTGCACGACAAGCCAACTGCCCTTGAAGAATCTGCAAAATGAACCCCAACCAGGCAAAACGTCATTTGGCTCTTAAGACAATGTGGGTATGAACCGCCAGCCGAATGGCTCCCCCGGAGTGGACACCTAGGGAGCGTTTGGTCATCCAGAGAGGTCTGCTTTGCCTCATTATGTCAAAGAGTAGACACTATGTTAGAAACCACAAAAGAATAATGTACCCTTAAATACACCAGAATGGGGCTGGCCGGCCAGCCAGCCAGAGGTGGCAGACTCCAGGCTGGGAGTGTCTGCTTCAGTCTCTGGCTTCTTTCAGCAAAGGCCGATTGCAACGGACGACTGTAAATGCCACATTACGTCTCTGGCCACAACCAGAAAAACTGTACTGAAGTTTTCTTCTGAACTCTAGGTAAAAATAGAGCCTGAACTGATCATTTCTGGAGAGGATGCCAGAGAGAGGTTCAGTGTTATTTTCTGCAGCTTAAACCAGCATTGGACTCAGGCACAATACTCGCACCACAGGCTTTTGGGAATGATAACAGTAAAGTCAGTAAAATCCTCTCTCCTGTGATCACACGCACACCCTCACAGGATCCCCTCGGTGTGCATTACCTTATGTCCCAGCTGAGCTGCTTCTCCCCGAGCCGCTGTGGCGATGGGATCAATAAGGTGCCCGATTTCCTGGACCACCGAAGTCAGCTGCTCCTGCAGGGCCTGATAAGGAGAGAAGCGTCAAGTTCATCCCATAACAGCTCCCCACAGAGCTGCACTGATTCAAAAAGGCCCCTCCGAAAAACGAGTGAGGCCATACAAAGCAGACACCAAAATGCCTGGGTGTGTGCCATCAAGCCACTGTGCCCTGCCCTGACCTTCTCAGTGATGACTCCTCCAGAGAGAGAGAGAAGAAGCAGGCCTGAGACACACTTTTGCAACTGGCTTCTTGCTCCTGTCAACTCTGACAACTGACACTACTGGTATCTTTACTTTAGGTTCCTTGATGTAATTAGCAGACTTGCGGAACAGTCATGGCTTTCCAAAACGACAACTTCTTCCAAATGCAGGGAGATAATGGAGGGGTCTGAGGGAACATCCGGGTCGCTGTATTCTCAAAACTAAGAACCCCTTAAGGAGGGAGAGTGACATAAAAATGAGATTAGCTCCTTGAAAGCAGGACTACTTCCCAAACAGTGCACTGTGAAAATGCTAAGTCCACTGTGTTTGGTGGTGCATATGCAAATATTAAAAACGGTGCCCTCAGGGCCTTTCTTCTCAGGCTTGAGAGATGGTTTAATCTCTCCACCCCCAAAGAATTGAATCATGCTCTAAAGAGACAGCAAGATATCTAGATGATTCTGAGAGTGTGGGGGATGGGAGATTCAAAGGTGGAGATTCCCAGCCAGTGGCAGGAAAGATCAGATCCCTTTGCAGGACTATTCATAGGAGCTTCACTGATAGATGCAGGATTAATGCATCAGAGCACCGGGCATTTTAGGTCTGCACACACCAGCATGGAACTGAGTGAACTCCGCCGAAGTGGCGATGTCCTGCTCATCAGAAATGAGACTCTAGCCTTTGCTACTTTCCCACAGAACAATGCTGCCTATGGGCCAGCGGGGATGTGGGCAGAGTGTCCTCAACAAGAGGAGCAGACTAACATGCAAACTTGAAAACAAAACCCTGGAGAAAGAAAAAGAAAAGGAAAAAGAGAAATAGAGACAGATGGGCGCGGGCAAAGAGAAACTTCCAAGACGGCCAAGGGTTTTATTTAGCTAATTACTTATTATCTTCACATTCATAATGTGATTATAGTCAAGAATGCAAGAATATTCCAACAGTGCTGTCTTATTACAGATGGTTTGTTAAATTAAACAGGGTGTATGATTAGGGAGCACATGCAGTTAAAGGGGAAGGGCTCTCTTCCTAGTGAGGGAGTTCAAACAGGAGATGTACTGGCTGGGGGAGGATATGGTGAAAGGATGGGGGATGAGGGGGGATTCTGGGGTGCTGGTCATCTTTGCTACTTTTTTTTTTTTTTTAAAGATGGAATCTCGCTCTGTCACCCAGGCTTAAGGGTGGTAGTGCAATCTCGGCTCACTCACTGCAACCTTGCCTCTCAGGTTCAAGTGATTCTCCTGCCTCAGCCTCCCAAGTAGCTGGGATTACAGGTGACTGCCACTGCACCTGGCTAATTTTTCTACTTTTAGTAGAGATGGGGTTTCACCATGTTGGCCAGGCTGGTCTGGAACTCCTGACCTCAAGTGATCCATTCGCCTCAGCCTCCCAAAGTGCTAGGATTACAGGTGTGAGCCACAGTGCCTGGCCTCATCTTTGCTTCTTGATCTGGGTGCTGGTTGAAAGGCCTGTTCAGTTGGTGATAATTTATCAAGTGGTACACTTATTTGTACTTGTCTGCATGCATATACATACGGACATTAATAACAGATTCAAAAGAATAATTCTAGCATCCCACACAGTTTGAGAAAATTTAATCTTTCTTTTTTTGGAAATAGGAGGGTGAAGGTGGAGCGAAATAGACAGCTCTATTAATAAAAATGAGCAATACTAACTCTGGGCCGAAAGCTGATTGTTAATGAATTCAGGGGCAGGAAGATAAACATCAATAAACAGACCATTCATATTTATTAAGCACCTTCTGCATGTCAAGCACTGTGCTTTCAGTAGAGATAGAAGTAAAAGTGAGGAACCTTTGGACAGGTAACAGAAAAAAACCCAAAGGGAAAAAGTAGGAAAATTCCATTCTAAACTTTGGAAAAACAAGCAAGAGAGGGCAAAGTGGCTTTAAATTAATAATAGGATGCCAAAGTCCTCAAATGCTAGATATTGAATAACTTAGGGCAGAATCCTTGATCTCTGAACAGACCCAATGCATTAGTTTAATGCTGAATTTGCCAACTAACTAAAAAGCACACTGATGAAATATGACAACAGAGAATTATTTACTATTTACATACCTAGGTCCACTCTACTGATGTGTTAAAACACAGTACCCACCTAACCCCTAAATTACCTTGATATTGATATTTTCCCTCCCAATTTCAGCCACATTTCAACTTTCCATCCCAGTACATGTATTCCTTCCCCTAAGTCACCCTTCTCTACTTGGCATCCGCCCTACCCTCTCCAAAAAGTTCCCAGATTGGCTCCACAGAGAATGGCTGTCTAATGATGAAACTCCAGGAACAGAAACATTTTGGACCCCCAACCTCTACCCCTCCAAGTCTGATGCTGAGATTTTTCAACATATCTAGAGGCTGCTAAGCAGGCCCCCAGATTCCCAGCTTACCTCCACTGAGATGTCGTCCCTTGTGGCCAGGCTCTGGCTGACAGCAGCCAGCGAGGCCTGCTCGATGTCCCGGATGCACCGGTTGATGCCATCGATGGAGTAATCACACTCCCTCTGTCCAGGGGCCTTGTCCCTGGAAGGAACAGTGCAAGTTGGACACAAGCTCCATGGGGCTCAAGTCCCACAGCCTGCTCCAGCACTGGTGGGCCAGGATCCCTGTCCACTTCCTCCCTGACTCAGTCACCTCCTTTCAGGAGGAATCCCTGACCCTTGGTTGGCAATGTCGCACTGCACAGCCCATGCATTCCTTAATTTAACACTTCAGATAACTCTACTTATTTCTGGTGGAAAGAATATGGTCCTGCCCTCCACCTTAGGCTGATAACAGGCAACTGCAACGGGAGCAATTTGGACTTGGATTCTCTATTCACTGGCTTAAGCACAGGACTCTTACTAAAAAAAAAAAAAGTCAGCACTATTTCCAGTGCAAACGTATTATGCTTTGTACATTGCATACGAGTCACAAAGTCCTGGGCTATAGTAGGAATTAAAACATGTAGTGAATTTTTCTTTGCAAGCCATTAAGAAATAAAGTTAACTGTGGTTTTGAGCTTCAAAAGCAACTAGGAAGCAAAATATAATTAAGGATCATGCTGTGAGGTATTAACTGGCTAACTTCAGAAATGTTATGTCTATTTGGGGATGTCTTTTTAGGCTCCCACTATCACCAAGGAGGTCAGAGATGTTCAGAGTTACTGTAGGCCCTAGAATATTCTTTGTCTTATTAGCAAACTAACTGCAACCCCAAATCCTGCTAAATAACAATGGTGCTCAATGCCTAAACTCCTAGATACAGACAATGTGGTACAGTGATTAGACAGCCATTGGGCCTTACGGTGACCTTGGGGATATTACCCAAATTTTTCTGCCTAAACTTATTCATCGGTACAATGGAAATAATGACAATGGTACCTTACAAGACTGTTGTGATGTTCAAATAAAGTAATACAGATAAAACACTTGGAGTAGTATTTGGTATATGGTAAGTACTTAAGTTAGCAATTACTATTGTGACCAGTGCTTCTGGCCCCAAAGAGATAAAGAAAACGATGATAATGATCAACAACATCACTATTAAGGATAAAGCCTGGTGGGCTTGTCCTCCTCCTGCCCCGCTGAGATGCAGGCTGGCAGCAACCTCCGGATGGGAAACTGACCTGATAGAAGTGATGAGGCTCTTGATGGAGTCGGACACTGTGTGGGAATGCCCAGCCAGCACAGACCAGGTGGGTGGGTCTTTGGGGTTGATGGCCAGAGAGCGTGCAGTGCGAATGAGGTACGATGAACTCTCCAGCATGGTCTTGGCTGAAACCAGGATTGGTTCCTGTGCCTGGGAACCCTGAGACCAAACGGCAGAGAAATCAAAGTCAGGGTCGAAGATACAAGTGAATGAGGTGGGCCCTGAAAGGTCCTGTTCTTTGCCAAATCACCACCTTGGCCCTTTGAAGGAGACAAAGAGGGCAGGGAACCATGAAGACTGGATTACCCGGGGTCTGCACGGTGGGGACTTAAACCCATGTTTGCCCCTTAACTAGCATTTTTGAGCGTGACACATTCCAAGAATCACCCCAAACCTAGGCAGTAAGATTGTTCTCTACATATAGGTCATCTCTCAAGAGAGGTGGAGTCACTGTGTTTCACTCACTGTGCACATGCCATGGGGGACAAGAGTAACAGTCGCAGACATATTGACAGAAAGAGCTTTCGGAGTTCTGACTATTAACTCATTCGGTGCCACACAGAGTTAGCCAAAGACCTTAGTGTGATCTTCCTGCACAAACGCCCTACCTCGGAGCTGATCTGGGCGGGAATGCTGACAAACTCAGGGTTCGAGGCAAACGCCGTCAGGTTCTCCACAGCTTCAATCAAGGGTGCGGTGGCCATGTGACACTTACTGCGGTTGTCTTCAGAGAAATCCCCATCCAGGGCCTGATGGGACAAAACACAGAGATTCTGCCTGATTGAGAAGCACAAGTCATTCGTGAACCACAGGAATCACCTCTGAGTGAAAGAAGGTGGTTCAATGGGAACACTGAAAATGTTTGGTGACTTCATAACCAATAAATAAGAACTAATTAAAGAGACCCCCGCCATCAAGCAGAGGGGCCCCGTTAGCAGTTGTGAAGAATTAAAGACAAATGGGTAGCTCACAAGACAACGGCCTCCACAGTCAATGTCCCCCTCCCAGGAAACAGAGACACAGATTTAAACAGCAGCCTGCTCTTCAACGCCCCGTGACCCCCTGCACCAGACCATGCAGCGGAACGACTTTCCTCCTCACTTCTGAGACTAGAATCCTTCGGATCTTCGCCTTCATTTTACTCAGATTAAATCTATTCTCTTCCAAACAATAAACATACTTTATTGTATTTTAAAGCAGTACTTTTAACTTTTTCTAAGTTTTACCTGGATGTTCCCTAATGACCGATGCAGGCAAGGTGGGCATAACTGTCATCATTTGGAAATGAACACAATGGAATCCAATGGGAAGGAATAGACGAGAACTATCCCCAGCCATACAAACAAATCTCAAACATAATATTTAACAAAACAGGCCACCCACAAATGGGTACCTCCTGTACAATTCCATTAGTACCAAGTGCAAACACAGGTGGCCCTCCTAATCTAGGGTGTGAGAAGAGCAGATAAGACCAGAGAAAGCACAAGGAAAGTTTCTGTGTGCCAATAACATTCTGTTTCTTAATCTGGCTAGAGTTACCAAGGTGTGTTCCACTGGAGAAAATTCACTGGACTCTACAGACAACGTGTTTTCTCTCTATGTATCTTACGCTTCATAATTAAAAAACAATACCAAACAAAACTAACAGCAGGTAACACAATGGCATTGAGTGATCAGGCCTATTGCTGATTTATGGCCTGGATGGATGAGAATCCAGGAATGTGGCCTGTGATCCATGCCAGACTGCCTCACAAAGGGTTAACACTTCGATGAGGTTCCCAGCCCTGGACTCTACCTCCTCAGGATCAAGGCTGTTAGAACCTACAGCCTGTGATCCAATGACAGAAACCCTCCCTCCCAGCAAAAGGCTACCCTTGAGAAGGCAGTTATGTTTGCAGAAGAATGCAAATTTCCTTGTTAAATGAGCAATGAAACTTTTAACTTAACCCTTATGAGCAACAGATAAAGCCAATTTAGACAACTGGGATCAAAAAAACAGGGGCACTGGCATCACCAAGCATAGCAGATCTGAGATGGGAGCATTTCTGTTTTCCAGTAAAGCAAGAGGAGGCAGGCACCGTTGGTTTGAAGGCCATTTCTGAATAACAACTACATTCCAATCAAGCCTTGGCAGCTTGGGACAATAATTACATACCCACAATGTTAATATTTTCAGAGGAATTCCCGCAAGCCTGGCTAATTTATTGTTTTTTGCTAATACAGTGCCTGGCTCGCCTTGGCTCATGCCCTTCCCCCATCAGACGGGCCCTGACCCTACCCTCACCTCTCCAGTTTTGTCATTCTTCCAGGCCCGATGGAAACCCTTGCACACTGGCTACTTCTTGCTCACATTTAAACCTCATTTCTCACTACCACTGACATACTTGGTAAACGTTGATTTATGTTGCCGGCACTGGCCAGGTAGAAGTGGACCACCCTGGCACTCTGATCTTGTTGCACCGTTAATATTGCTCTGAAGTTTGGTAGATCCCTGGAGGTCAGGATTTACCAGACTTCAGGGCAATTTGAGAACACCAGTGCCAGGCAGGGTGGGTGCCCCTCAGCAGGTGCCTGACACAGGTGGACCCAAACATAGGCAAAGGAGTGAAGCAAGCTGATTGCAAGAGTGGACTTTGGAGTGGAAGAAACTCAGGTCCCAGCCCCAACAGTGGATACATGGCTTTCTCCAATCATATCCTTTCAGCTGGGATCACACAACTTCTAGCTTAACAGGAGATGCTCAGCCTTCCCTTGCTGCTGCTCCCCCTTCCTGCTTCTTACCTCTCCACGCTTTTCTCTTCCCCTTTCTGCTCCCACAACCTCTCAGTCTACTGGGAAGAAGGGCAGCCAGTCAAGCCACCAACCCTAAGCTGAACTTCTTCAAACTGAAAAGATGACTCTACTCAAGGGAAATCTCAAGGAATTGGTTTTCTAACTGTGTAGGTTTCACAGACAGCACTACTAGAATAAAGACGGGGTGTTTTTTTGTTTGTTTGGGGCTTTTGTTTTGAGCATAGGCCTTAAAATCATATTAACATATAGCCCATTGCTATTTGCAGGTCAGAGCCTTGAATAACATGACCTAGAATAGCAAGGTACAGCAATCATCTTCCATTCTCAAAAGGGACAAGTTACTTCATCCAAAGAAGGCATCCGGCATCAGAAAGGATAGTTTGCACAGGTATTATTTCACTCTAAACTCTGCTTCCATTGGGCACAGCAGAGCCACTCAAGTGAACTGAATACTCAGAGCTGCCCAATGGTGAAATTTCAAGCATGAGAGTTTCCGTGTCACAGAACGTCTGGCTTACCAGCCATAATGATGAAAGGGTAAATTTACTTAGCCATATATCCAGGCCCCACCAGGACAACAACACTTCCAAACCCGGAGCCTGCTCCAAGTGTTCCCCCTTAGCAAAATACCATGGAGACCTGGAAGAAACAATTTCTGTGAATGCACAAAATCAAAGATTCATGAACTTCGGGGATTAGAGGGGACCCTAAGGACAGTTGAAGCTTAAACCCCCAATTCTCCAGACAATAAAACCAGCACCTGGAAAGTGACACGACTTGACAAGGTCACCTTGCTACTCACTGGCATGCCTCAAACAATGATGCGAGCCTCCTGGCTCCCTTCTCTCCTGCTGACCTTAGACAAAGGCAACAGAACAAGCCGTAAAAAGCCCAAGAGCCTTTTTCCTTTTCCTTTTAAAGAAACCACTTTCCCAATCCAAACATAGGGATGACCAAGAAAGCATACTCACGGCCAAGTCAAATTCGATTAAAGAGAGCTGGATCGGGTGTCTGTGGTACACACTGAAAGTGCTTAACTGCAAAAACCCCGAACTTTAACTCTGCTGTGAGGGGCAAGGCCAAACTTCAACTTCTCAGAAAAACAAATGCTGCTGTTGCATAATTTCTACTTGGCACTCAAATGTGAGTGACTGCACATTTAAAATAACATTCCATTCCACACATCTGATTCAAGACTAGCTAATGAGCTGAATGAAGAGAGAAAGGCAGGCAACAGAGTGCGTGGTGACTCGGAGACACAGCCGCTGTGGTTAGGGGTGTGCATCTTTCCACCATACCCAGCATTTAGAGCCATCCCTGGCAGAAGGCAGAAACACAGAAATGGATTCTCATGCAGCCCTGCTCTGGGATTTTACAGAGTGCCATCAGTAGTGACTGATGCTAATGAGCCACTGTGTGAGGTAATCTGCTCCTGCCCCCTCGTGCTTCTCCTGGTGGCTCCCCTCCCTTCTTCATGACTATAAGGGTGTGGCAGCTGAGATTTAGGCTTGGGCACATCCTCACGGTTAAAAGAAAAAAAACAGCATTAAGCAGCACATAAAACTTAAGAGTAATATGCAGCTATGAGGGCAGCTGTCTTAAGCACTTAGGGAATTAAATATTCATTTGTTTTTCTGTTTGAGAGAATACATAACCATTCCTTCAAACAGGAAAATGTTCAGTATATAGTACCATGTGCTACAGTGAAACGACCTTTACCACTTTCCTGTTAGTAAATTAAAAGCAAAGCTCATGGCTTCCAGCAAACCCTGCCACGCGATGGGAATTGAAAAACCAGGCCCATTTCCACACGCTGAGGGGCAACATGTTCATTTCTGTTCCTCTTGCATTGCTCCTCGTTCCCGGGGTGCTCCAGGAGACAGAGGCCTTTATCTTTTCCACGTTACAACCCCCCGACATTCCTCCTCTGATGTTCTGTACAGGCCTATCTTTTAGGCCATCACAAGAGCTCATTTGCTGCAGGGAATTGCAAAGAGGGTTTGACACTGTGAGGAGAATCTGAAAAGAACATGAGATCTTAACAGAGATGCTTTATATAGAGATAGGTCAGGATTTAAAAACCGAAGAGAAGGCAGACAAGAAAGGGCTCCAGGAATTTCTACAGAATAGAGTGTCTTTCCTTTTTTTTAACCCCATTGGTCCATCTAAATATAATGTTTTTTAACAACCAGAAAATGATCGATTTTAACTGAGATAAGCTCATTACACAGCAACCAACGATGTCACTGCTGTCAACTCTATTGCTCTTTCCACCCTCACCTCCCCAGACTCACATACAAGCCCTGCAAACACAGCAAGGTCTTTCTTCCCAGGCTGGAGAGATGACTTTGTCTCTCCATCCCAAGAGGTGAACAGCACGCCAGGGCTGAAAGCAGGGGCTCTGGGGCCTGGGTTTGAATTCTGCCCCACCACTTCCTGGCTGGGTCACCTTGGTAAAGTTACTTAACCTCTTTGTGCCTCAGGTTCCCACCTGTAAAATGGGGTAAGCACAGGGTGGTTGTATGGAGTGAATGAGTAACATACCCAAAGCACCAAATAAACGTTTTTAAATGTAAGCTTTATTACTTCCTAATTACTGTGAACTATGATGGTAATTCAGGTAACCTGCCACCAGGATCATGGGGCACCTGGACACTGGCTTTATTCATTTTCAACTGAGCTTACTCTTGCCTTCAAATAGGGAGGGGTTTTTGTTTGCTCATTTCTTAAAAAAGACTCTTTGTTTCAATAGCTAAGAAGCTGCTGACTGGGGTGAGAGCCCCATGTGCTGACCGCCAGCTTCCAGTTGGTGCTGGGCTGGGTGTTCTCTCCTTTTGCCTCTACTCGGTCATCCTGTTGACTAATTTCTGCATACAATTGCACTGGTTTTTTGCAGTCAAAATAAAGTGAGGTGTGCAGTGTCCTATCCTCTGGAGAGAACTGGGAAAACTTCTTCCTCTAGGACTTGTCCCAGCAGTAAAGCCAACCCTCCCATCTGAATGAACACAAAATCCTGAAGTAAAAAGTGTTAACTCCTTCAATGCCTTTCCCTTTAGTGGTGTCCAGGGTTTAACACAGAACTGGTATCCTGCCTCCCATGACAATGCTCCTTTGAAGGCTGGGGCTGTGGAGGGAGCTGGGGAGATGGTGCTGGGCCTTCTGCCTGTGGTCTGTTGTCCAGGCTGTGGCTGTGTTCCCACAGGCCAGCTGCCTGCTGCCTGCTTGGTCCTGGCTGAGGGCAGACTGTGTTTGTGGCTTCATCACCCATCTACAAGTACTACGGCCTAGTGATTCCCACTTGCTTCTTGCAAGTGAACCCTGCCTGCCCGCCACATCCCCATATACCTTAATGCAAAGGTGAATTTGCTACAAACACCAGAGGCTCTATTTTGAAAAGTTGATGCTCCACTTAAAAAATTCAAACAGCTATAAACAGAATTAATATCACAGGAACGATGAAAATGTTTTAAGTGATTTTTCCAAAATTTCCCATTCCCTTCTCCTTCTACCTACTCTCTTGGTCCAGATATATCCAGCAACAATGAGAGAGCCCTCTACCAGCCTACCCAAAAACGCCATAAGTAAACATATCGTTTAAGTAAAATCAGAGTATTTGCTACACAAGCATAGCGCTAACAGAGGCCCTATAACCAATCCTTTCCCATCAGAGTTCTGTCCCTAAGCTCCTCATGTACAGAATTTGGGAGGCCTCCTTCCCCACCAGCTAAAAGGTTAGTAGAGGGCAAGGCTGTGGGTTTTTCACGAAGAGTATCTCCATTAGTAAGGGATGCCTCTTCAGTGACATAAACCATAAGACTGAATTAGAAGTTAAGCTTCACTAGACAAGGAGAGGAGCAGAGCTTAAATCTTGTTCCCCTCCCCGCTCCGGAACAGGAGTTGAATAAGGCCTATAATCCAGCTACCTACCTTGATGGTCTTCACCAGGTTGGCAGTGCTGTTGGCGACTTCCTTGGCTGACTGGACAAAGTGCCTCTTGGCTACTGGGTTGGCCGTCTTGGATGAGGCGATGCGGCAGGCATTGCACAAGGCTGATGTGTGCTTGGCAACAATTGTGGCAGCTGACAGGACCTACAAAGCATGGAGCTAGGTTGGGGGTACCCCATGCTACAGTGCAGAGGGGTCCACCCTGGTCCTCGGCCCTGGGTTCCTGTTCAACTCACATGTTCAGAGCCTATGTAATTACAAGCATGTCTAGTTCTGCCACCCTCAAAGTCACTCCAAGAAAGAGGAGGGCAAGAAATCTTAAGCAAAGATAATAAAGAAAGAACAAGAAAAAAGAAGGTGCTGACATAGTGGTGGGATAGGCTGAGCCCCACGCAGTCTTCAAGGAGATGTAATCAGTTAGCCTTTGGAATCCCACATAGGAGGTCCAGGGTGTAGAATCTAGACCAAGGTTTACACATACATAATTTTAAGTTTTCTAGTAGTCACCTTAAAGTAAGTAGAGAAACAAGAGAAATTAATGAAATAATTTCTTCTATTTAACTTGGTATATCCAAAAATTTCATCATATAATCAATTTAAAAATATTACTGAGATTTTATCATCTTTTGTCATACCAAGTCTTTGAAATTCAGGGTGTACTGCATATTCACAACCCATCGCAATTCGGACTAGTTCCATTTCAGGTGCTTAACAGCCACACGTAGCCAGTGGCCATCAGACTGTAGAGCCCAGATCCAGATGAGAAAAATACATATCAAGGTGCAACAGCTCCCTTCTCATCCATGGGAGAGCTGCTGACATCTACTGAGGTGTCTGGCTCAGGAAGTTCCACAGGCTCCACCCTGCCAGCCTCAACTCATTTGCTCTACTGAATCCACCTGTTCTGCTTTGCTGAGGCTGGTAACACTCCTTTGGCCTTGCTGGATGGGTAAGGACTCCCAGACACACCAGCTCTCGGGGCTGCTTTAGGTCCACATGGTCCTTGTGGAAGTTTCCTTCTTTGTTCAGGTCCTTCTCCCGCCTCAAGAATGTGGGCCCCAGGTTGATGGTGGACATGTTACTAACAAGACTGCCTCCGCCACCCCCATTCCAGCCACTTCTCCTTCCTTTCGGTACACACTGTTTTAATAAGTGACCGGTACCCTATGCCACTCAGGTATGAGACATGTTATGGAATGTCACACGCACTGGCTCTTCATCAGATGGCACTCTGGCTTCTTTCTGTGCTGCAGATTCTACCCAACTTTGAGGCCTGGTTCAGTGCTGTCCCCTCTGGGAAGTGAGCCCCGACAGCCCCCTTGGAGAATTAATCACACCTTCCCTGGCACTGTCATCATGCCCTGGTCATTGCATTTTCCAAACTTTGCCCAACACACTAAGAGCCAAGGGGTAGAAAATGGACCCTGCACACACTGACCCCTTACAGCTAAGCACAGAACAAGCCCTCAATGCATGTCCCCTGAAATGAAGACTCCTTGTGAATCTCACTGTGATTACTTCACTCCTTTTGCCTTCTGGCACCCCATTTCAAGGCACTTACAAATTTCCAGATCCATCATATTTTGCAATATTTGTCCCCACCCAAGTCATTACCTACAGTGCTGGCATTTAGCTACCTTTGCAAGCTCTGAAAGGACAAGATTCTTTACTAATTTCTCATAGCCTCCCACAACCTACCTAGAGGAGCTGCTTAAGGGCTTGAAATCTTACATCCTCCCCAACAGTTACCTGTGATGGGCTGCTGCCAGGGTCCACCAAGTTCTGGCATGCCATCTGGATGGCCTGGTTAGCCCTGGCAAACTGGATGGGGTCCACTAGGCCCTGGTGGCCTGCCTGGCTGTTTGGATCAGAGATGCCAACCAAGTATGCAGCCTAGAAAGGGAAGAGAAAAACCACAGCTCAGGCTCCATGCTCCCACATGAGCCTGTCAGGGATGATGGTCCACACTATATATGCTGCTGTCACACTCAGGCACTGCTTAGTTCAAACTGGTCAAGGTCATCTCATCCCACTCACCAATAAGGGTGTAGTAATGAACAGGTTTATGCCAGCTTGACATGCCAGCAGGAGTTTATCACAAGCTCATGGAACAAAGTCTCCTTGTTCTTAGGAGACAGCCTCAAGAAATTCTTCTTTGGGGGCATGGATAAGGATGGACGCAGCCCTGACTACTCTGGCAGCTGTCTTGTGATCACGAGGCTGCCCAGCCTCAGAATGAAGCTGACTCTTTGGCTGGCAGACAGCAGAGGCAGAAAACAGTGGGTACATGCAGACCAATGGCGTGGAGCTGCTGGGTCAGCCAACTTTGGAGCCTGCCCTGTCCTAGGGTTCCTCATCTCGTAGCTTACCGAAGCATGTCCTTATTGCTTAGGTCAGTATTTTCAATAGCAGAAGGGATCTTAATTTTGTAATTGAGTAA
Source organism: Macaca fascicularis (assembly GCF_037993035.2). Lineage (NCBI taxonomy): Eukaryota > Metazoa > Chordata > Mammalia > Primates > Cercopithecidae > Macaca > Macaca fascicularis. The sequence goes on along the minus strand of NC_088381.1, from coordinate 39,273,722 downwards.
GATGGCCCAGAAAAAAACAACAACAAAAGAGACAGCATTTGGTTCCCAAGAGGACAAGAGGGCACAAAGGAAGGTCTTCTCTTTGCAATTCCGTTTAGATGTGTCAGCCAAATAAAAGAGAAAAAATGAATCTGTGCACAGGAATTTTATCTTATTTCATTTCCCCTGAGATCTGAGGGGAAGGATGAAGGTAGAGAATTTCATCCCCTAAACTAGTAATGTTTCTCTGTGGTTCAGTAAAATCTTCTAAGTTCAAGGTAATTGTCAAATGATGAACCCGTTAAAGTAGATGCTGACATCTTTGAAGCTTCTGTCATAGGAGGTCAATCATCATTGAAAATACATAGGATAGTCAAAGAAGGGCAAGGAATGTGCCATATCATTTCTCTGCATGATGGCATCTAATTTTTTTCTCTCTCTGATCCTAAAAAGAGCATGATGAAAGAGTTTTGCATTTCTAAAGCCTCAGCAAATTTAAATTATTTAGTGCTTATTTTTCTACCCCAAACAACTCATCTATAATAAAAACTTTTAAAACGATTGAAATGTTGGCCTCTGAACCTATTTGCTGGGTCTGTACTGAGTCTCGCCGTGCTCCCCAGCCTGGCCCATGGCTGCTCTGCTCCTGGGGGGTAACTGGCTCATGTTTTGTGTAAATGCCCCAGCCAGCACAGAAGCCACTGTCTTTCCCATGGTTTCTGTGGTGGTACTTGGAGAAATAGGTGCAGCTGGAGTTCCCCCGCACCTCCCACAGGGATCTGGCACAGGGCACATGGGTGTATCAGGACCAGCCCCTTACCTGGGCTGCGGCCTCTGTCAGTCCACAGAGAGCCTTGGATGCAATCCCCACACATTCCCCAAAGGCAGGGAGGTCCCCAGTCTTGGCGTTCTGTGAAATCCCTGCCATCGATTCACCCAGAACCTGCAAAACAAACGGCCAGCAACATTCTCTATCCAGCATTGCCTCAAACCAAGGGGTAAAGGAGGCTATACTCCAACTTTAATATTCAAGGCAACTGAATTTGGAACATTTGACATTTTCTCCTTTATTTGTATTAAGAAGAGATGGAAAAGAATTACATCATTTCCATTCCACAAAGAGATATGTACAATGAAAGTATAACCCCAAAGTTATCTATATTCCAAGGAGTTACAGTTAATATACACAGACTATATAGTAGAGTCTATAAAAGGCAACTCATAGGTGAACGGTCTAAACTGAGAACTAGTTCCTAGAATATAAAAATCATATCCACTGAGCTGTAGGTGAGGTCATAAACAGAAAGCAGGAGACTCACCCTTCCAGATATCATTTGTCTAGTTACTGACAATAAAATTTAAATAGAGATCTTTGTTAAGTATGTTTCCTGAAAACTATAAGAATTTTGCCTTATTTTGAAAATCGCTGGTATGGTGTGTTCTTTCTTCAGAGATCTTTACAATAACAGCTAAAAGAGATTTTAGTGTTCAGAATCCAATCCAGAGTGGTCACGCATCCTGTACAAGGTCACAGTGAAGGTCACATGGGCAGGTACAGGGTGCACGATGCGAATCTGATGTTCCCTCACTATGTCCCAGGAGGGCTGGTCATATTTTCCTGGGCAACAATGATGGAACTGAAGGATGTCTTACCCTTTGGAGAGACTATGGTATTGCCAGGTCTAGAACCCAAAGCAGAGACCATTTGTCAATAAGCCATCTTGGAAGGGAATAAATTTCCTAAAATTGCTTAGATATACAAAATAATCCAGTTTACATAAGGACTTGCCAAAAAAAAAAAAAAAAAAAGAAGGTAGAGGGTAGTTTCATGTACACTATTTCTCCCTCCCTCCTAAGCTCACATTCCTCTTTAAGAAGGAACCATTTCTTTAGATCTGAGTGTGTACACATCCTTCCCTTAGACAATCATAATTCCATAAAAGGTACTGGATGAGGATATTCTGGTTTTAGCCTAAATCAAACTGAGTCCTTCTGACACTACCAATACAGATGTTTCCCTGCTAGAATAAAAGTAACCATGTTCCAGCTACAAAGCCAGACTGCAACAACTCGACATCCATTCATCTGATGAAGGTGAAATTTTCACATTCTCAAAAGACATTGGTACGATTACTACAGAGGAGTGTTTCTCAACAGTTTGTTTGTTTTTTTCATTATTGTTCCACTAAGGAGCCATTTAAGTTTTTTTTTCCTAATCAAATACCAAAGAACAAGATTTTGTTGAGTAAGCTTAAGATAGGAGCAGAGTAACAAGCCATTACATTAACTTAAATTTTTTCAACACTTCTCCAAAAGAGGATCCCACGTAAGTCAAGTCACTGAAGGACTTTCCAAATCAGTTCCAGTGTAGAAAATACACGATTTGACTCACAATAAGACCCAGTTGTGAAAAAAGAGAGGAAAGGGTTCTCAAAGTATGGTTCCTGGACCACAGGGGCAGGACCTGGGAGATAGTCTGAAATGTAGAATCTCAGCTTCATCTCAGATCTACTGAAACAGAAACTTGGGGGTAGGCAATCTGTATTTAACAAGCCCTCCAGGTGATTCTGATGCACCCTCAAGTTTGAGAAGCTCCTGAGCAAAGGGCTCCACAAGGCTTCATGCTACATGCGGCTAGCCCTGCAGACCAGCCACGGGCAGATGCACATAAGGCACGTCTAAACTTCTCCCCACATTGACAAGCAATGCTAACTTCTGACTTATGGTACAGACAGTCTTACCTTGGAGTTTTCCATCACACTCTCAATGCAGTCAAAGTAAGAGAGGTCACTAACAGGTTCATTAGGATTGTCCAACATCCCCTTCACAGTCTACAGAAGAAGAACACAACATAAAAAGCAAGCAAACGTCATACAGCAAGAGAAATGCAACATCAACTACCAACTATCAACTTTCCCTCCATATATAAGTTTCTGGTCATAATCACTTTTACTCAGATTTTTGAGAATTTAGATCATGACATCATGACTTCAGATTTCCTGTTAGCAACACAATGCTCATTATAGGGGAGCGGGTCTCTGGTTAGCTTTGCCAGACATTAGAATCTCTTGTTTTCAGTTTTAAAGGAGAAGAAACAAGGTAAACACAGAAGGATGGCATTTAAAACAGATTAGAACATTACTATAAGGCAATACATGCATGGTCAATTAGCACAATTTCTCTGCAGGATAATTCTAAGGAGTTTAAATTTCAAAAGGCCATTCATTCATTTCTTCATGACTAGTAAGAACCCTCAGTTTTTCCAATTTTGGAACATTTTAATGGGAAGGCAAGAAAGAAGGTAATTTCCCCAAACTGCCCATTGCAATGGTTCATTTGTTTTGAATTTAAACAGTATAGAAAATATTTATTGTTGTTTCGGTCCTCATCAAGGAAATAAATGGGTATAGGGGCCTGGCTCTCTGTCTCTAAGTCACTGAAAACCATGGCTAGCTCAGTCATGGCACTGTAATGACCTTTGATCACCACTTGTAAGGGACTTTTCCTGGGGATGCAGCCATTTATCCTCCTCCCCAGGAAACGAGAATGTACATTAGGACCCAGCAATCTTTGGGACACAGCCAACAAAAAGACAGTCATTTGAGTTACAAAGGCTGGTGGGGGGCTGGGAGATAAGGAAGGGGAACTGCTGAGCTGTTAAAAATGGGAGGGAAAGAGGGCAGTGTAAGGAATGAGCTCATTTCATTCAAGAACCTCCTCCCACTCCTTGGATAATCAAAATTGTTTTAGTAACAGCAATCCTAAAGTAGTCATATTTTTCAAATAAGGATATCAATAAGGGACAGAGTATTGGCACCTAGGCCAACAGAGCTCATTTAGATCAACAGCCTACATATTTATATTTGCAAATGTGAACAGAGCAGAATAGGGTAGTAATTCAGCCAATGTAAGAAACATTCTCAACTGTTTTCAGAATGCTTCGGTCCTGTGATAACAATCCCCTTCTCACTTCCAGCTGTGCACAATGGCCTAGTGCCAGTACCAGGGCCTCAATCAAATGCTTCAGGAGCTGCAGTGGGTATTCCCACCATGCCAGACCCATGCTGATTTATCCAGAAATGGAAGGTACCTTGGGACAATCAACCCACATCTACTGAGATACCCATCTGGCACCTCAATATAACCTGCATTGGTTAGGACTGCAGGTTAGGACATACAAGTAGGTACACTGATTTTATGTTTACCCACACACACATTCTATGGGGATACATAACTTTTCCATAAATAACATGAGTATGAGTATAAAATGAAAAGTGCCCACACTGTGTTCTGGGCCCTTAGGGGACCCACAGCCACCTTGACTGTGTAAGTAGTATTAGTCCTAGGATTCCTCTTACATATCCCCTATATGGTACAGACACAATATATGGGAAAATCATTTTTACTCAAAAGCACACCTATCCCAGCCTCTAGCTCTCTCCCCATTGTTCCAGAACAATCTCTCCAATATTTTTTAGGTAAAAATTGCTGATCTTCAGCCTACACCCAACATCACAGGCCTCTTCCTGTTTGAAATAAAGAATCCTTTAACAAAATACATCTCCTCCTGCTGGAAAAATGAGAAGCAGGAACGATAATCCCAACTAAATCTAGTTTATCTTAGTTTCTTTCCACTTGGATTGGAACTTTGGCCTTAACAGCCTCCGAGGAAAGATAAAAGGCAAGGACAGAGAAGAGAAAACTAGCCCTATAGGGAAAGAACAGACACAGACAAAGACAGACAGACACACAGACACAGACACTCCCTCTCTCAAGTCCTCAGCAGCCTTCCCAGGGACCCAGGGACCTACCTCGAGCTCCCGCAGGGCATTATCGCACTCTTTCTGGCCCGGAGCTTGTTGGGTACACAGAGTGATGAGTTGATTGATGCTCTCTGTCACAGCTCTGTGACAGAAACAGAATTTTTTTTTTTTTTTTAAGATCAACAGTAATTTCCCCTACAATGCTTTGCAGGCTCACCAGAAATACAATTAATTCACTATTTCGGCTCGGGTCCCCAGGAGAACTCTTCCACAGAGGCTCTATACAACCAAAAATAAACCATACCCAGGGAAGACAGAAAGAGAAACCCTACCTTGCCTCTGATAATTCATTTGCTAGACCTGGAAGGGGTCCTAATACAGTTGACCTTTGAACAACATGGGTTTGCACTGTGCAAATCTGCTTATAGGTGGGGTTTTTTTTTTTTTTTCAGTAACAGTCACACCAGTGTATCTACCTCTCCTTTCTCCCCTTCCAACTCTTCCACCTCTGCCACCTCTCAGACAGCAAGATGAACCCCTCTTCCTCCACTGCCTACTCAATGTGACAGGGATGAGGATGAAGACCTTTATGATGATCCACTTCCACTTAGTGAAAAGTACATTTTCTCCTCATCATTTTGTTAGTAGCTCAACTTATGGCAAGAATACAGTACATAATACATTAACATAAAACATATAAACTATATGTTAACTGTTTATGGTATCAGCAAGGCTTCCAGTCAACAGTAGGCTGTTGGTAAAGTTTAGGGAAGCAAAAGGTATACACGAATTTTTGACTGTGCAGGAGTCAGTGCCCCTAACCTTTGCATTGGTCAAGGGTCAACTGTAGTTCTGCTAAGAAAGCTAATATATTCATAAGAAAGAATTTGCAACAAGCAAATAGACCATATTTGTACTATTTAAGACCCTTAATCAGCAGCCCCCAAGGAACAAGACAACCAGAACAATTTGGAATATTTTGTACATTTTTTAACACACAGACATAAAGTGAACTGTGCCTATGATTTTAAAATTTCTTCCTTCCATTAAATTCTATGTGATTGACTGGTTCCTAAAAGCGACCACAAAATTATTCATTAAAATACCTATTTTCTTTGTTAACATTAACAGAAATAAACTAGGGACTCTTATATGACTTTACTTGTTTCTATTCTTAGAATATAAGAGGTAGCCCAGATTTTTCTACATTGACAAGCACTCTGTCCCTCCTGGGCAGCCCCTGTTTAATTTGTCTGAGCTCATGACATGGATAATTTTGAAAGTCATGGCCATTTCTAGTTAACTTTTTATAAAGTATAAGATATGGGTCATAGTTCTTTTAAAAATTGTTTTGCATATGTAAGCCCAATAGTTCCAGCCCCATTTGTTGAAAAAGACAATCTTTTCCCCATTGATTTGTGTTGCACTGATCTACATGGTCAATGTTTTGTCAATACCACACTGTTTTAATGACTAGCTTTATACTAAGTCTTAAAATTGAAAACCCATGCATTTTATAAATGAAAAATCTGAGATAACTCCCAAAGAGGATACTACAAATAAGCAGTAGAAGTAAGACGTAAACTCATGCCTTTCTGACTCCAAAACCAAATACATAGTTCTTTTCTGCAGTGTCATAACTGGTCCACACTTCTGGCAGGGCCCCGAATTCTACTCAGTTTCTAACCACTGCAGCTTTGGCAAGTTAAACAAAAATAAAATAGGCACATATTGCTGTTAATCACCAACACTAATATAAAAGATGCCTCATTTTATTAGTTAAATTGGCTTTGCAGCTTCCCACAGAATATCAAATTAGACAGAAAATGATGTTGCCAATGTACAAAAGCAAGCAGCTTAATTATTTGATGAGGAGATACTGCTTTCAATTTTAAATTGAGCTAGGGTGATAGGAAAAATTCTAAAATAGTTTTTGTAAGATTGACTCTGGTGATTCATTTATTTGGGGACCACTATTTAATTAAGGTGTCATTGGGAAGCACCGTGCTCTCCATGGTGCAAAGCAAAACAAGAATAAGGAGACAGCCGGACAATCCCCAGTTCCAAGGACTGTGGAGGGGTGTAGTCCTCAATGTGTGCATTTAAAGTACCCCCTGGGGAGAGCAGCACCCTGTTCTCCATGGTGGTGGCTTTGAGACACACTTCTGAGATAGGCTGGCATGTATCAACATCATAATGGCATGATCGTTTGGTGCTATTTCCACATATCACAGAAGCTTTCTGTTTAGCTTAATTCTCTCTGTGTTTCCTGTTTATCTGTGTTTTTAAAAAACCGTGTTACTATATAAAAGTTTCTTCCATTAAAAACTAAGTGTTTATAACTGGTGAATCCAGAGGATATACAGCTGTGGGAAAGCTGCCAGTTTTCCTCATCTCTTAAATTTTTCTGTAGATGTAAAGTTTTTTCAAATAAAAACTTGGGACAAAAACCAACAGACTAAGGGTTTGTGGTTGGGTAATCCACAAAAGTCCCAGCCCAGCATCGCGTGTCTAAGTGAGATGCTTGGATAATACTGATCCAAAACTAAGAAGCATTATTTAGCTATCACAAATTCCCATAATTCATTTTACAGTCGGGATTAAACAGCTAAATAAGTGCTAAGTGGTCCAGAGGCAAACGGTTATGTAAATTTGACAATGAAAAATAATATTTATGTTTTAAACCCCAGCAGTTATCTATGAGCAAAGAACATGGAGCAACCCAAATACGCAACAATAAAGGATTAAATAAATATACAGCCCACAACAGAATCCTGGGGACCCATTAAAAGTCAGTGGTGTAGCATATTTTCTAATGTCACAGATGAATATATGTGTTACATGATTAAGGAAAATAAAATTTACAAAAGAGCATAAATAGAATGGGCCTACTGCTCTAAAAATAAACATATATATGCGTAGAAAATGATAGAATGACATATATTAAAATGTGAAGCGACTTTATGTTATTTTGAAAGAAAAACTTTCAATAAATCTACCCCCCATTAGAAACTGAGTAATTTACATTATCATAAAAAATATGGCCAAAATTAGAAGGGTCTCTGTTCTTTGTAAATCCAAATAGGTCTGAAGTATCCTTTGATTTTTTTTTTTTTTACAATTTTTTTTAATGATCAAAGCTACATAAGTTCATTTTGAAAAATACAAAAAAGCTAAATAACCATAATGCTACCTTCCAGAAACAGTGTTTTCATCTAGGCTTATCTAGCTCCTCTCAGTTTCTAAAAAATTGGGGTGTACAACTTCAATGGTTAAAAAGGGTTAAGGCAAAAAATTATTTAGTGTTCAGAGATGCTGAATTGATTCAATTGAAGTGTGAGAGCTCTGGCTGGAAGTTTCAAGTAGATACAGAATTGGGGAGGAGTGTGAGAAGAATCAACCGCTTGGTGCTTTTGATGATCTATTTCGCACAAGTCACCCAGTCAGGAGCTTAGAGGTAAAAAGCAGCAGCAGACACCTCTCTTCCTGCCTCCAGGGAAGAGGCACCTGGGAAAGGAGGAGAGAGCAAATCGAAATTGACCTAGCTGTATTCCCAGGGTCCTGTTATGTCAAGGCACAGATATTAAAAAATAATCTAGGCTGGGCGCGGTGGCTCATACCTAGAATCCCAGCACTTTGGGAAGCCGACGCGGGTGGATCACTAGGTCAGGAGTTTGAGACCAGCCTGGCCAACATGGTGAAACCCCGTCTCTACTAAAAATACAAAAATTAGAGGCCAGGTGTGGTGGCTCATGCCTGTAATCCCAGCACTTTGGGAGGCCGAGGCAGGTGGATCTTGAGGTCTGGAGTTCAAGACCAGACTGGCCAAGATGGTGAAACCCCATCTCTACTAAAGATACAAAAAATTAGCCGGGCGTGGTGGCAGGTGCCTGTAATCCTAGCTACTCAGGAGACTGAGGCAGGAGAATTGCTTGAACTCGGAGGGCGGAGGTGCAGTGAGCCAAGATCGCATCACTGCACTCCAGCCTGGGCAACAGAGTAAGACTCCGTCTAAAAAAAAAGAAAATTAGCTGGGCATGGTGGCATGGGCCTGTAATCTCAGCTACTTGAGAGGCTGCGCCAGGAGAATCGCTTGAACCCGGGAGGCGGAGGTTGCAGTGAGTCGAGATTGCGCCACTGCACTCCAGTCTGGGCAATGGAGCGAAATTCCATCTCAAAAATAAATAAATAAATAAACAAACAAACATAATAATAATCATCTAGCTAGGCATGGTGGTTTGTGCCTATAATCCCAGCTACTCTGGAGGTTGTGGTCAGGGGTTCGAGACCAGGCTGAGCAACACGGCAAGACTCCCTCTCTTAAAAAAAAAAAAAAATTATTTAAAAATAACAAAAATAATCGTTTGTATCTCTCTAGGATGGCAAGGTGTTTGCAATCTAATTGAAAAGGCAAGACAATGAGAAGACAAGGTACAAAGAAGTCGGATGAAAGAAAGCAGTACCAGGGCGGGACACCTGGCAGGGCATGATAGATGGCTGAGCTAGGGAGCAGATAAATGCAGGGACTCACAGGGAGCTAGAAGGAAATGAAAGCCTTAGCCGCCGGGCGCAGAGTCTGCCTGAAAGGGAGGGTTCGATGTAGACTGAAGCAATTGGAAGTCAGGACTGAGTGAGATCCTGATTTGGATGGAGGGAAGGAAACATTCTCTGTAAGACCCACGGAGAGCAAACGTCTCTTGTACACCTTTCTGTTTACGGAGCAGATGCACTCTTCTCATTTGTGCTGCTTGCTGGACCATCCGTCTTCACAGTCTTTGGGGACAGGAGGAGCCCTGCCCAGCAAGAACCTCAGACCAAAGGGGAGCCAGGGGGACAGGCGCTACCTGCGAGTTCCTAGGGAGCACCCTCTGTGGACTGGAAAGCAGCTGAAACCTGGCCCTGGGGTCTGATGCTGGCCGCTGTGGGCCTAAAGCCTTCTCAGTTCTGGAGTCCTTCTGGCCAGGATGACTAGTGGTGAGCAGTGATTCAGGGAAGGTGCTCAGAGGTAGGATACCCCCTACCTTTTGGCAACTGCAAGCTAACTTTCTATTTCCTTGACTAAGTTCAGGGAGCACCTGCCCAGCCCCTGGTTGGGGAAAAAGGCTGACGAATGGGTGACAAAGGGTCTCTAGCTTCACCCGACTTGTCAGAAAAGCGCCAGAACCCAATCAGTTACATGGGAAGAAAATGAACAAGCCAGGCACTAAATAGCAAATGACTTCCTCTCCCCTAGGCACCCAAAACCAAGGGGCTAGGTAGGGTCCCCAAAACGCACCCAGGCTCAAAGGCAGAATTAAGAACAGAGGAACAAGACATTCTCTACATTTTTCTCCAGAAGCAAACCTTTTCTTCCCAGAGAAAGCAGGACCGCAGACACCACAAATAATAAGGGGTTCGAGACTGTTAACACAACAGGGCTGAGTTGGTCCAGGCCTGGGCCCTCGCAGTGGCATTTCTGGGGACTTTAAGGATATACACACAGGAAGGACAGGCAGGACCTGACAGTCTCAAGAACAAGGAGGACAGAGGACTGAAGACTGAGACTATGATGATCAGATCCCTTCTGCCCAGCTTCCCGTGCACTTTTATGCAGGACTGTTCTAGGCCCAGATGAAATGAGGGGAGCACGTGCTGAGTCCTGCCTAACTCCACCAGGGCCACATCCCTGTCTTAATCACAGTGTGCACTCAGCACTGGGCCTCGCCCACATCAGGTCTGTGATGAAAATCTATGTAATGAAGACATGAATGAATAAGACAATGAATGAATGAACCCCAGCCTGGCGGAGCTTTGTGTCCCAAGAGGAGCCTGCCTGACCCTCTTGACCTGGCTGGAGTTTCTGCTGAGAAACAGCCCCAGGGAGCAGAAGCTTGCCAAAATGCGCCAAGAAACCAAGGAGAATGTGCCAGCGTTTTCTTGCACCAGTTCCATCCTGAGACAATCATTTTCACATGATGATTTTTAAGTGCTTACTTGGCTATGAAACCATCAGGCTGGGAATTCTCTGTCAACTGCTAAAAGCCAGGACAGAAAGGCAAAGAAAGCTTTTTTTTTTTTTCCTTTTCCCCGTGTCCTTTCTTCCAAGCCACCACCAGGGGGCCTGCAGCTATACACAGAGCCATACACCAGCAATATTCTTTCCGGGTCTGTTTCCTTCTATAGCTGGCTTTCAAAAGGGCAATTTATACATTCCCCCTCCTTCCCACAATTTAGGAGAGTGAAGACATTCCAAGTTGGAAACTGTAATTTTGAAATGATGCAAAAAATTGAAGATAATGAGAAACATCTGAGTTCAGATACCTGGAAATGTCAGTTGCTTTATCCAAAGGCTCTTTGTAGGAAAAAAAGGAATGATTAAGAGGGGGTTTTCTATCAGAAACAGCTGCTCAACAGAACAGACATCACCCCCAACCCCACCTCCCAACTCTCCCGCCATCGAGGGAGGTCACTTATTTACTAGAATAGTCACTAACAAAGCATGAGATGGGGAGATGGGAAGATAATTTTCCAGTCCTCTGGTGGCTCTAGCTATTGTTTGCAGTTAAAATGCACCTTCCAGGAATAAATGAAGAAACTCAAGGGTTTGCAAGCAAACTGCTCTGACAGTGTCTAACCCTTTACACACACACACACACACACACACACACACACACACACACACACACACACCCCACTACAAGCCGAGAAGGGAGGAAGGGCAGGTTTGGACCACGAGTACCATGAGATCTCATGTGCTGAGAGCTAAAGATAGCTTTGGGATGATGCAGTTCACACCCCCACTTTGCAGACGGGAAAGTTTAGACAGGCTGAGCAACCTGACCAATGCGACTGAGTCAGTCAAGTAGTAAAAAGCTTGGAATATAATTCAGGTCTCATGATGTCAACAATTTAAAAAACAGCCATTGAGCTCCCAGGGGAGATATAAAGACACACACACACACACACACACACACACACACACACACACACAAACACACACACACACAACTAAGCAAATTTAAAAAACCAAGTTTAAAAAAAGAAAGCAGAATCAAAGCTATGCTTTTCAAAAATCACGAATCTGCACATTTTGAAAAGGCTTCCAATTACTCTCTATCCCCTAATAGTCCTGCTTTTAATCTCTCTCCACTGTCAGCTTTCTTATATATAATGTGATGTTAAATAATGCTAAGAAAACATGCCTGCACCACCACAGAATCATGACCACCCTCCTCTCTGGGTTCAGGAAAATGAAAGAGGAGCAGCTGATATGAGAACCCCTTGGGCTGTCACTGCAGTGCTCCACATACCACATTCAACCACTAGTTACTGAACTAACTTGTGGCCCTGGAGCAGAAACTGTACTGTTTTACCCACTTCCCTGTGTGAAACCAATAGGAGAGAAGGACACCAGAATCATCCCAAAATTCACACTCATGTTTTAATATATTTCCAAAAACAATTTATTCCCACTGACTCCCTACTCATCTTAAAGTGGAGCCTTCCCCATGTGAGAGATATGACGTATTACATTCAGTCTAACACTGATGCCAGGCACAGGGTTAAATGCTCAACAAATGTCTGTTAAATGACTTGATGAGCACCGCTTTTTATCTTTACACTTTTTGGTATTTTCTGATTTTTCAAGAAGCATATGTTATTTTATAATCTGAAAGATGTAACACTGCTTTAAAACAACTATCTGATCCATTGTGTTTACAAGTCAAAAAGGACCTTACGTCTAAGCAAGTCTCTACTGAAAAGGCTGTATGAGAAGATGGAAGGTATTTTTAGTGGGGAAAGAACATGAAAATGAACCAGTTTTATAAAATACCAGAGTGTCCATCACTCTCAGCTCCACCTCCCATGACCTAAGGACAGCACCAATTCTTTGCTCAGCAAAACTGGGAGGATGTCAGGCACATCTCCAGACTGCAATGACACTGTTTAACCACATACAAAAGCACATTTTGTCCCACTCCTACCTTGCAGCTGCAGCCAGGAGATTTTTTGCGTTGGGAGCTCCTGGATCTACAGAGAGAGACTTGGCAGCTAACAGCAGCTTGCTGGATGCCATCGAGATATTCTTGAGGTTTCCTATCACTTGGATCTGGTCTTCTTTTGTCTGGAAGGTCAAAAGGAGCCAGAGCGATTAGGACCTGTCCATTTCTGGAAGGAGGCATTCAGAGAGCTAGAAGCAGCATCCTGACATGCAGGCAGGTTATCTGTATAGATCACATTAAACCCAATTAGCCTGTGGATGCCTAACTCGTTGAGACACTGACCAGTGTCTACCCTTCTCCAAACAGATGCTCAGATCAAGATGCATGCCATGGGGAAAGAAATCCATCCCCAAGTGGGTCAGCCAAGAGCTGTGCTTTCTCACAACCAGAGGCATTAAGCGGGGAGCAGGGTGGGAGGAGAGCGAGTGAGCTGTGAGCCAATGCACAGACCAGGCAGCGATTCCAGCGTCTTGCTCAACAATGCTGGAGTTGTCAAGGAGCTGTACATCTCGGCCTGGCACAAACGACCAGCACTGTCTCGATATTCAGAGCTGACTGCATCCCTAAAGTTCCTGACTGGGGAAAGGACACATTTCTCACCTGGTTGCCATCTGAGAAACAATTCTTTGTAGATACTAGAAGAAGATATACCCTGGTTATCTCTTTTAGGGAGGTCAAAGCAGCACAGGAAAAAAAACAGCTCTGCAAGCTGACACCAGATCAGTCAAGCTCCCTTGTTCTAAACAAGGGGTTTATCTGTTCATCTGAAGGAGACAGTTTTTAATTACTTGACACTCAGTATTAGACACAGACCATTTGAATGGTCCATTAAACCTCAAATACATAAATATTTTTACTTTATTATCCCACATTTGAAGAGCTGTTCTAATCTTTGTTAAACATTCTCCTTCTTTCTACCCTCCCTCCAAATAGTAAGACTATGAATTCTGCTGGAGGATCACGGGAGAAGATATCCTTCATTACTAACAGCACCTCGTGCATAAGCTGACAGCATCTTTGGGAATGCCATTCCCAAGAGGGCATAAGCTTCCTAAGCAGCAAAAAGAATGCAACCATGGCCTGCCTGCTTCCAGGTTCCTTTTCCTATTTGTTCAGTCAGTCTCAAGGATGGATTGTCCACCTTAGAGGAGAGGCTGAGGTCAACTCCAGACAACCACCTCCACACCCACCTGCGCCTGGCCAGCCATCTCAATGCCAGCATCGAGGAATTCATCAAAATCATCGCTGAACTTTCCAGAGGCTGCAGCCAACTCTCCACTCTGGCCCCGGGTGGCATGGACAACTTCCCCAGCAGACTGGTTCAGATCAGCTGCTGCCTGGTTCAGTTCACTCTGGGCTTCCTGGAAAGGCTTCGTGCTTGGAGGTAGCTATGGGGAACAGACGGCACACCCCATGAGACATTTTGCTTTGTCGGGGAGGGATAAAAGGAAGGTATTGTGGAGGGGAGACAGACTCTTCAGGGATGCATTTGAGTCATCACGACTAAAAGGCTCTGAGTCATCTGAGCCCATTTTATTAATAGGTTTGACCCTCAACATATACATTCACTCATTCATTTAAATTTATCAAACACCTACTCAGTGCTAGACACTGTGGATCTAAAAATGTAAGCTATCTACAGGGGCTCAAGGTTTCTTATGTGGCAGAGACAGGATCCACACCAAGGTAATCTAACTCCGGGGTCCATTCTCTAAAACTCTACCCTATTTTGTCTCTCTTAAGATGAAAGCTACATTTTAGCTTTGTAAACTAAAAGGCAGATGCTATCAAACTTCAAATCATGTTCTTCCAAACTAATAGCCAACAATTATATTAGTGGCCTTTGCTAATAACTTTTAAATGTCATCTAGCAGAATGATAACCTATTTGTGAAAAGTTCTAGGGAGTTAAGCTAGACTCTATTCATCACCCACATGCATTGCCTCTATACCTGTGCAGAGAAGAAACAAACATGCACGAGCACAAACCCTCCTTCAGCAGACTCACAAAGCAGGGACGGGAACAGGCCCCAAGATGAAACTCCTCAGACTACTTGCTGTCTCACTGAGTCTTGGACACATGTACCCTTCCAACACCTGATTGTCGCTATCTGAGATGTCCTGATAAGAAGCCAGGCGATCACACACCCCTTTGCCTGTCTCTCTGGGATGATCCAAGAGGAAACGGCAACATGGGCTCAAAGAAAAAGTAAGCTTTAAAAGCTTCACCTGGGAACTTTGTTGATCAGACAGCAAAACATGGAAAACAGAGACTGGTGGGAAAAACAGGACTCCTAGAGGAAGGGTCAGCTGCTCAGAGATCTCATGGAGAGAAGACTTCGCTCACACCTAATGCAAGCCGAGTCCCCCAGTGTCCTTTCCCAATCTAAGAACCTCTCACCGAATCCACAAGCAGCTTCTTGCTGGACTCCCCGATGCTCTTCAAGGCCACGTCCACATCCTTCTGCCCAGGGAGGCAATTTACACAGTTATTCAAGGAGTGAGAGACGGCTTTAGCCACCTGAATTCGTGGAGGGAGAGAAGCACCTTTAAGTACAAACATTTCCGCGCACTTGTTGGGAACGGGCAGTGATGACACGCAGAGCTGAAACACACACGGAAATGACCCACCAGCATCCGCCTGCCACTGTCCCCTGTCTTACACCACCTCATCCAGGCCCCTCGTCCCAGAGAAGATGTTTTCCACCGTCTTACTGGGATGAACATTCTCTCTCAGCAAAGGGTCTGACATGGTGACGCAGCACATCCCACCTGTTCCCCAAAGCCAGGCTAAGCCACAGTTTTGTGATTCAAACACAGAACTCTCCAGCATGAGGTCAGGTTCTAAAGCAAAGATTTCTTATAACCCAGAGAAATGAAAATATCTCCCTTCTTGGGAGCCCTGCTGAGGTCACCGAGGTGGAAGGAGACCTTGAGTTTTTTGGATCACAATTAGAAGGCCTGTGGTTAATTTCCTCTCAGTGACCCATGGGGCCATCCTCCCAAACCTCACTCTACCCAGGGGCAAGTGGGGTGCTCTGAGCACAACCTGGAGTTGCCCTCATGCTGTCTAGGAATGTTTAGTGGCCCCCTGTATGCATTCTTCGGTATCCTCAATTAAAAGGAAGGTCTTTGGAGGTGGGGAGGGTCATTTCCTGTAATCTAAGCCATCTCCTTCCCAGCCCCACATCTAGGACTCTGCCTGGATGCTCCTTAGCCAACAGGTTCCATCAGGCAGTCGAAGAATCATTCAAAGAAGTAATAGAGAGCCAGGGTTGAAAACTTCTGGGTGGCCAGCCCTAGTGGATCTACCTCACTCCCTGGCGAGGAACAGCAATACAGGTCAGCACGCATAGGCCCAAAACAAGCATGTTATGTCCTGGCTCCGAAACTCCCAAGGACAGAATTCAAAGGCCCCCATACCCTCTCCTGACTGTGAATTAAGCAGATCACACATTAATGTAGAGAATACTAGGCAAGACTTACAAAAGTGAGTATCATGTATGGCCAGCACGGTTATGACCTTTGGAAGTTTCTGCAAAAAACTGCTGTGTCAGTGTTCATATCAGGGAAAAGTGCCCAGGAGACAGCCCCCCGACATGTCCACGTTAATGATGACCATGACAACCACAAGCCTCACCTGAGCCAGTCTTTGTTGACTCTCTGCATCTCCAGGTGCAATCAGGGCCTGCTTGGCCTCTTGAATGAGCATGGCGGAGCCCTCCATCACGTCTCGAGCAGAATCTAACATGGCATGGGCAGCCGCGGGGTCGGTCGTCGATGCAGCCACTCCACGGGCGGCCTGGGCCAGCGTTTTCAGAGCTTGGGCCGTCTCTCTAGCAGCCACCCCTGGGGATAAAAGTCCATCAGACTTACAATTAGATTCCATCTAAATGTCACATTTTACTTAGGAATAAGCTTCTGCACCAGGGCCTGGCACAGAAGGGGAGCTGCAGATTACTTTTCATAAAATTTGAACTGCTGTGTTTCTCAAAGAAGCAGCTGGCTTCAGAAACATATCCCCCTGGCTCTGGGCAAAACCAAGAGACACGTTAATAACAAATGCAATACTAAAGACTTCCTCCCCCTGACTTGCCTTGCTCCCACTGCCCCACTGTCCCTAGACCTAGAACACCAAGTGCCTGGGAGTGAGTACACAGATGGACATACCTGGGTATGTTCATGCACACGTTTGCGGGAGGCCATTGAAAGGCACCTTTCTTCTCAATTGTCTTTCTGGGACGTAACTTACATACACTACAGTGAACAAGTCCACATGTGCAGCTCAGTGAACTGGTATGTATGGACACAGCCACATATCCACCATCAGTTGTGCCAGTCAATACTCCCTTCACACCAGAAGGAATCACCATTCTAATGTCTATTACCTTAGACTACTTTTACCTGTTCTTAAACTTCATGTTAACAGAACCACATACATGTATATTTTTGTGTCTGCTTTCTTTCTCTGACCATAATGCTGTGAGATTCAGCTAAGTTGTGATGTGTGGCAGTTCATTCTTTTTTCTTGTTATATAGTATTCCACAATACAAATATGCCAATATTTGTTTATCCATTCTCTTGATGGACATTTGGGTTGTTTCCCATTTGGGGCTGTTATGAATTAATCTAACAAGAAAGTTCTTATATATTCAAGTGGCCATATGGGATCACTTCTCTTTGGAATCACTTCTCTAGGAGTTGAAATGCTGGGTCATAGAGTAAGTATATATTTAGCTTTAGAAGATACCACAAAAACAGTTTTCCAAAATGATTTTACCATTATACATTCCACTGGCAATCTGTAAGAATTGCATTTGCTCTACATCCTAGCCAACACCAGGTATCATCAGATTTTAATTTAATCATTCTGATGTATGTGTAGCTGCATCTCAATGAGGTTTAACTTTTATGTCCTTAATGAGTAATGATGTTGAGCACCTTTGCATGCACTTAATGGCCATTTAGATATCCTCTTTTGTGAAGTGCCTGCTTATCTTTAAATATGCATCTAAACAGATGATGGGATTTGGTGATAAACTATGAATATAAACTAGTCCTTTAAAGCTGTAGCACTAACTCATGCAGAATAAACATGAGTCTTACTACCTGGCACGCAATCCTTGACACATCCGAGAAGAGGATGAAGATTGGAGACGCCAGGACACATAGGAGCCTGAGAATCACTGAACAGTTTACCCTAGAGCTCATCTCATAAAATTTCACAGATGAAGCCTGGTGCTGAGACGTATCTTGCCCACAAACACTTCCAGAGGTGGCACGAGAGCTACATCTGAGCTTTCCTCACTTCGAGGTCAAATATTCTTTATAGTGCTTTTTGGGGTAGAGAACTAAGAGCCCTTTTTGTTAGAACACGTACGATCTACATGAAAAATATGCAAATCGATGTCTCTCTCGCACTGAACTTTTGAAATGACTATTTTCTACAGGACTGAGCTGGAAGGTCTCTTGGCACCAGCAAGCGTGGTCTTTACTAGCCACTGCTTCAGCTGAGTCAGCACCTACACAGGAGGTGGTCTTTTCCTCATTGAGGGCGAGGCTCTGTGATACAGTAGAGTGTGAAAGGCCTCAGATCCATAAAACCAGACGGGTTTGCAGTGCTGCAGACTTGCTAATATGTAAATATTTAGTAAATCACACAGCTGGGATATAAAACTACGATCTAATCAAGGTAAATTACAAAGCTGCCAATCTATCATTTATCCCATGGCACTTCTGAATACAGCTGGCGGAATGAAAGAATTTTAAACTAAGTGCTTTTTATGGCAGAGGAGAAGTCCAGAAGAGAAAGCACAAAGGTAAACAAAGCTAAGGTGAAGAAGAGAAACAATCTGAGGAGAATGGTCATTCCATTTTACGCTTAAGCTTTTGGCACAGGGTTGAAGGATGCTGTTGCTCAGGAAAGCGCCAGATGTAGTTAAGACCTCATCTGGCTCCGGCTCTGCTGCTGATTAGCTGTGTGGTCTAGACTGCTGCCTTTTCCCTCTGGGCCTCAGTTTCTCAAGGGTTTTAGGAGAGGCTGAGTTCCTAGCTCTGACCATTGCAGATTCTAGGCTGTGATTTCTAGACCTCTCCTCTTGTCTTCCCATTTGTCATATGGACTCTTGAATCCCCTTCTCTTTGAGTCATATATAAGTTTGGAGGAGTAAATCATTTATCATATGCAATTAGAAAAGACATGTTTATGCAAAATCCATTTACTGAAAAAACCTTTCCTAGACTCATACAATTAAAAAAACACAGAAATCAGAAGAGCTAAATTCCAAAAACCTAAGCTGGTCCATCCCATGTGTTTTCTGCTAAGGACTCACTGTGAAATCTCAAAGCACATCAAAGATCTTCTTGAGAGAGATCACGTTTCTGTAAAGAGGAAGCCATATCATCAAAAGGATGAAACCAGGCTATCAGAGGTCAGAAAGCCCAATGAACACCCATGGCTGTGCATGGCTGAACACATAGCAACATTCTCAGTGCTCATCACTACAGGGTCAGATCTCCAAGCAAACAACACCCTCCGAATGGAACTGTTCCTGCAGTCAAAGTGTGCATCACAATACCAGAACCACCAGAGTGAAATACTAAAGCAGATTTCTGTTTCAATAACCACAGTCCTTTGAAAACACAGATTACTTTCACGGTATTCTTGCCATCTGGATCTTAAATGATACTCAGTAACAGAGTCTTATGAAGGCATATCAAGTGATATCAAATATAGCAGCATTCTTCATAATGGTTGCTATTCTTTACCAGAATTCAGGTGGACTGTGTATCCAGACAGTATTGGGCCACACAGCAACCTCAAAAGATAAAGACCAGGTATGACACAAACCTTTTATCTGTTCCAAAGTATTTACAAAGGGTTCTGTGTAATTGTAATCAGCTATACAGAAATATATTTTGAACACTGCACTGTATCTGCACTGGTCAAACAGAAACACACTTGCATTAGAATGCAGCCCAGTGGCAGCTCACGTGCAACTTCTGAAAATCCCACACACCTCAATTGTGGACAAGGAAACTGAGACCCAAGAAGTTTTCCACATGTGCTGTCTCTTTCCTTGCTTCCCATCCATTCTCCAACTTTCCTGAAACTGCCTTCAACAAGGAGAATAGTGACCTCCTTATTCCTAAAGCTAATGGATGCTTAAGTCTTCCATTTGACAAGACTTTCTGGGCAGCAACTATGTCTGTGGCTCTAGAGACATCGCTCTCTCCTGGTTTCTCTGCCCCCTCCACAGCTCCGTGTTCTTCTTTCTTTCAAAGATTTCCATTGCCAGTTTCCTCCTTAACTAGTCATGTTCTTCAGGATTACAACTGATAGGATGTCGCTTACTTTACCACTCCCTGTTGGCAAAATTATCTACTTCCAATCATTATCATTTTACCAACAATTTTCAAACCTGTATCATCCAGCCCAGCCTTCTCTACTGAGTTCCAGAGCCAAAGATTTAGCTGCCTAATGATGCTCTCCCTGCATATTCTCCAAGCACTTCAAATGGAATATATTTAGTGCTGAACCCAGCATTCCTGAACTTCACCTTCCCTACTCCTACCAATGGTCCTGTGTTCCCATCAGTGATTCATACAATTCTTCACTGAGCTGTAAGGCCAAACACTTGGAACCGTTCATGTTACCATCTCCACCAACTTCTAACCAGTCACCAATAATGATCGGGTCTTTGCTTCTTCAATCCACCACTTCATCTCCACTGTAGGACACTATCATGTCTTATCTGGATTAATGCAACAGCCTGCTTGCCTACCACTTTGTTTCCATCCAATCTATTCTACACATGGGAGGAAGGGCAACCTATACAAAAAGCAATCTGAACTGTGTCCACAGCTGAAAAACATGTTCACATATTCTTCAGTTAAAGTCTAACCCATTTATTTAAGTTTATGAGGCCCTTTAGAATCTGACCCTGGCCTAACTTTTCAGCCTTATCCTCTTACTTCTCACTTCCTCTTTGCCTATTACTTTCACCATCTTCAGTTCCTTCCATCAGCCTTCTTTCTCTCATCTTTAAGGATCATACATGCAGTGCTCACTTATGCAACTGCCTTCCAATGCCTGCCAAAATTAAATGGGGCTACTTCTAGGCTGTTTTTCAACACCAACTAGACAGCATATCTTTCTGGGTGTTATCAGTATGAGATGACGCAACCTGTAAAGTAGTCTTTTCTCTAAATATGCATTTCATCATCTACACAACAGCTGGCAAGATTTAGGGAAAGTGTGGAAATTTCTGAAATTTAAATCTCTCATATTACCCTATGATTTTCTAAGAATTTTATCCTACTTTTCCTTCTCCTAGAATGCTAAAGGAGTCCTAAACAATACACAAAGCCCTCGCTAGGTGTCAATTCTGCTCTGAAAATTTCCCCTATCCTCCCATTGGGATCAAATTTTATGTTCTTATTATTGCAGGTACTATACATGCTGTACTAACTTTGTGTTCCTATTGTGCTCTTTAAAATTTTTATTTTCAAAGTAATAAATGTATACAGTTTTTACAAATCAAAGAGGATTTTGCTTGTAGTGATGGCAGAATAACTTACTGTAAACAGCCTTCCCACATAGAAACTCTGGAAAACATACATAAAACATTTATTTGAAGGCACTGGAGAAATACCAATGCCCCAAGGTAAGGAAGGCCAAGATCTTGAAAAGAAGGACTGAGTCCAATACTTAGGGCTGCTTTTTCTCTAAAGGCATTTCCTAATTTGTAACCTGTTGCCAAGAAGCTGAGAAGCTGAGTAAAGTTTCCTGAAGTCTCATGGGCTAGGAAGAGAAAAAGCATAGTTCTGAGCCCAAGAAACAGAATGGCTCTGGTAAATAGCAACCCTTTCCAATAGGACACGCAAGGGCTACACCCTCAAAGGTAAACTGGAAACAGACCACACAATTTCCAATCAGCTCAGTTCCTGCATTTTTATTGTGATCTGTCCTTATCTTAATCAGTTGTCAGGAGAAAACAGTAATTCTATGTAGGGAAAAAAACGTAATTCAGAGCCTCAAACTATCCCTACAATTTAAAATAGCAACGTTCAGTCTTGAAGGAAAACAAGCAAACAAACAAACAAACAAACAAACAAAAAAAGAACATGAAAACACCAGGAGACAAGACCAATGGCTGAAATACCAAGAGTAGGGGGAAAAAAACCCTGACAACAAAAACAGGCACAGGCTATCCAGATATCAGGATACCAGATTTCAACTTTAAATAACTGTGATAAATATGTTGAAGAAATTAGATAACATACAGAATTTCAGCAGAGACGCAAACTATAAGTAAATAATCAAATGGATATTCTAAAACTGAAAAATATGATACTTACAATTAAAATCTCAATTGAAGGAGTTGAAAGCAAAATAGACACCGCTAAAGAGAGGAAAAGTGAACTGGAAGATAAATCAAAAGCAAATATTGAGAATAAAGCATGAAAGAAAAATGATGAAAAAGAAAAGGGTACAGAAGATGTAGAAAACACATAACATAACATAAGAAAAAGGAAATGGGACAGAAGCAATATTTCAAGAAACAAAGGTTGATTTTTTAAAAACTGGCAGAGGACAACAAATTCCATTTTCAAGGAGTACTTACAACCCAAAGAAGGATAAATATGCAGGAAAACTCCCCCAGGCACACTGCTGGAAAACCAAAAACTAAGAAAACTCAAAAAGCAAGGAAACGGGAAAAATAAAACCACATTACCTTTATAGCTAACTTCACAACAGAAATAAAGGAAGCCAGCGACAACAGAATAACATCTCCAAAGTGCTGGAAGAAAACAACTGCCAATCTAAAATTTTATAATAAGTTATATTATCCACTCAAAATAAAAGCTAAACAAAAGCATCTTTAGACAAATCAAAATGGAGAGAATTTGTCACCTGTAGATTAAGACTAAAGAAAATAATGAAGGGAGTTCTTCAGGTATAAGAGAAATGATCCCTAATGAAAACCCCTGGAGATGCAGAAGGAATGAAGGGTGATGGAAAGGGCAACTATGGGAGGAAATCCAAATGAATAAGGATTATCTGGAACAATACTGAGACTGTATTGCAGAGATGAAAATATACCTAGAATTAAAACATACGGCTGGGCACGGTGGCTCACGCCTGTAATTCCAGCACTTTGGGAGGCCAAGGCGGGCGGATCATGAGGTCAAGAGATCAAGACCATCCTGGCAAACATGGGGAAACCCCACCACTACTAAATATACAAAAATCAGCTGGGTGTGGTGGCACACACCTGTAGTCCCAGCCATTCGGGAGGCTGAGGCAGGAGAATTGCTTGAACCTGGGAGGTGGAGGTTGCAGTGAGCTGAGATCGCACCACTGTACTCCAGCCTGGTGATGGCATGAGACTCTATCTCAAAAAAAAAAAAAAAAAAAAAAAAGACAACAATAATTGAAAGAAAGGTAAATGAAGTTAACATGTCCCAAGATTCTTGCACTATGCAGGAAGAGGTAAACAGAGTAACTTAGATTTAAAGAAATCATAAAAGAATAGTAAATGAATGTACAACTAACAAGCTAATCAAGAGGAAGGAAATAGAATTTAGAAAATGTATATGAATCTGAAAGGAGGCAAGCAAAGGGGAAAAAAAGGAACTTACCACAGGTAGGCACAGAAAAAACAAATATTAAGATGATAAGACTCGAACTCCAACATATCAGTAATTACACTATCTATAAATAGACAAAATACTCCAATTGAAAGAAAAAGATTGTTACACCACCAAATACTCTCTGCCCTCCCCAAAGAACAATGACAAACTCAGTGGATACCCAACCCATTAAATATAAGCATGAAGAAAAACTGAAAGTAAAAGAATGAAAAAAGATATGTCATGCACACATTAACCAAAACAGAGACTTCTATGCAGAAAACCATAAAACGGCACTGAGAGAAAAGAAGACCTAAATAAATGGATATTCACAGATTAGAAGACTCAATGATATAAAGACATCAATTCTCCCAAAACTGATTCAATGTTATCCCAATAGTGGTTTAAAAACACTGGTTTAAGAAAACAGTATTTTTTATTATTATTCTGTAGAAATTGACAAGCTGATTCTAGAATTTATGTGGAAATGGAAAAGGCCAAGAATAGTCAATACTAACCTGAGGAAAACCAACAAAGATGGAGGATGTGCATTACCAAACATTAAGACTTAGTATAAAACTGCAGGATAGCAATTAGGGAAGCGTAGTACTAATATAAGAATAGGTAATTAAATCAATGGAAAAGAACAAATACCACAGACTGATCCAAACTTATATGTTCACTTACGTTACAACAGAGTGGCACTAAAGATCATTGGGAAAAAGTAGCCTTTTCAATGAGTGATGCTGGGTTAAATGGATATCCATGTGGAAAAACAATTAAATGAACCCTACTGCACATAAACAAAACTCATTCCAGATAGTTCAAAGTTCTAAACATGAAAATCAAACAGTGAAGCTCTAGGATATGACAGAGGAGAACATCTGCATGATCTTAGGCAAAAGTTTTAAAATAGGACACAAAAAGTACTAACCATAAAGAAAAAAAGTGTAAATTGGAATATATTAAAATAAAAACTTTTGTTCATTAAAAGGCACTTTAACAGAATACAAATGCAAATCACAATATACAAGCAATACATGTAAGTACCAAAGAACTCCTATAAATGAGGAAAAGACAATAACCCAATTTTCAAACAACGGGCAAAACACACAAACACACTTCACAAAATGACCAATAAACCTATAAAAAGGTCCCTGATGGCGTTGTTCATCAGGGAAATGCAAATTAAAATCATAATGTGATACTATCACACACAAACCAAAAGGGCTAAAATTAAAAGACTGATGACACAAAGTGGTGACAAGGATACAAAACTACTGGAGCTTCCATATGCTGCTGAAAGAAATGTACTGAACACATGGGGAGCCTCTCACCTAGGAAATCCACTCCTAGGTACACAGCTAGGAAATGCTTACTATCTTCCCTAAACAATGTGGACTGGACTTGTTTCTGGCAGTGTCTTTTGGAAACAACCCAAATGCCCAACAACAGTATAAAGAACAGCTATATTTATGTAATGTAATACCATAGAGATAATGGAAATAACCACTCTGTGTACCACAGATGAGTCTCACAAACAGTGCTATGAAAAAGCAGCTAGACATCAAGGGCACATATTATATTATTCCATTTACTTACAGCTCCAAAACAGGCAAAATTAATCTATGCTGTTAAGCGCCGTGAGTGTTTACCTCTGGGGAAGGAGAGCGGGGATACAGTGATTGGGAGGGGGCACAAAGGAGCATGTGGGAGGCTGAAGATGTTTGATTCCTCCATCTTGCTAGTGGCTTCTTGGGTGTTTTCAATTTGTGAGACCTTATGAAGGTATCCATTTAGGATTTATGCTGTTTTCTGTGCATATATTATACTTTAATAATGCATATTTCAAAAAGTCAGGCAGTGTTACTGTGTAACAAAAGCAATGATCCAAAATCCACTCCTCCCCTCTTCGTCCCTCCTCCTAGAGCCACTCAATTCCTTAAGCTTTCCTTCCGTATATATTTTTAAGACATGTGCCCATACTGAAACCTCTTGGTTTTAAAATTTGAGGTATGTATAGACTTCCTACCACAATAACATTTCCTTATTGTATAACTTTTCTGCTTTTCTTAGAGTTGACGATTACACAATCTGTTCCTTACACAGACTCCTGTTGAAGGAGTCTCTTACCTTCAGGGCACCCGGCATCACCAATACTCAATACCGCCTCACCCCCCAGGGTTCTGCAGCACAAATCAGCTTGCCTCCTTGCTGGTTTCCCTACCCCTCAGGTTTCTGTTCACTCGCCTCTACCTGTTACCACGCGTCTGTCTGCTTCCATTTTCACACACTCCATTGACATCTTATTTGTCGTCATCTCTTACCCTCTTTAGCCTTTTGTATGCCTTTACTTTAGTGGGATTCCTGGACTCACAGATAGACCTGGAAGTCTATAATTACTACTTCTTTATAGTCTCATGGGGGCAATCCATAAATAGTTTGAGGGAATCATATTTTATTAGTCTTTGTGTGCTTAGTATCAAGCCCAGTAATGAGCACATGGTGCTTGAAAAATACATGGTGAACTGCTGGGGGAAAAATGGCACGTGTATTGTCCAAGGAATGAACGTTCTCCTTCTCCTCCCCCGCTACGCCCAGTGGTCTGCAGCTGACTACAGAGGCATGAAGAGCGTGGGTCTCACCTGTGTAGTGTTCGTTGCCTTGAGCAGCACAGGTCAGCAGCTGTGCCATGGAGGAGCCCACTGCCTTGGATGTGCTTCCCAGGTCCTGAGCACATTTTTCCAGCTATAAGAATTTTCAAGGAGGAAAAGAACGTCTGCTGAGGTCTTAGCATAATTTAGAAAAGTCATGCAGATCAAACTTTGAGCCCTAGCTCTTTCCCACCAATGGCACTAAGATGCAGCAGGGTGGTACAGGAGAAGAAGCCCGAGCTTTAGAACAAACAAATCTGGGTGCAAATCCCTGCCCCCTGCTCCCTCCCCTCCCAATTACTAGCATGAGATTGAGTAAATTACTGAGCCTCTCCAAGCCTCAGTTTCCTGAGGAAATCATAATATCTAGGCTCAGGTTTTCAGAGAATTAATGTAAGCTCTCAACAAATGGTAGCTATTAGTATTATGCCTTTAGAAGCTAATTTAGAAAGTCTGCAACAAATCCTTAGCGAGAATTAATTATGGCTGGGCAGGAAGTGGGCAGACATCCAGCTGCACCACCTTCCTGGCATGTGAGACCATTAACATTGTTCAATTTGATCATTATACTTTGAGGAGTTCCAACTGAAAGGAAATGCAATAGAAATAGAGGGTTGGAGTGGTAAATGAGATTATGAAAATGGGCACAGTGCTTGCTTCCCATGAACAGCATGTTACTTTGCTTTGTAAACTGAATAAAAAATTCAGGGAACGAAGTCAGTAAAGGCCTAGTATATGGACAATTATTTGATTACTAGATGAGGTTTTGGAAGAGAATTTCTAGGTATACTGCGAGAGTACAAAAAGGCAGCAGAGAACAAATGCATTTTAAACCTTGCAACATGTTTTCCAGGAGAGGCAGTGCTTTCCAATAAAAATAGAGCCTGGTCTATTATAGCAAACAATATGTTATGACACAATACAGACTTTATTAGAGCAATTTCTTTAAACATTCATGATGTTTTCCTGCATTCTAACTGACTGGTCTATGCTCTATGTAAAGGTGGAATTACATGTCATGCCAGTCTCTCTTGCACTCCCTGGGGTATAGGACTTTGCAAAGAGACTTCCGGACTACTTTGCAAAGCTGTGGGCCCGGGAGGCAATCCCAACTCTGTCATTAACTGGGTGGCCTAAGTTAAATGACTTAACCTCTCTGAACCTGAGTTTCTTCTTTTGTACAATTAGGGGAACTTGATTTAACACACATTTTCTGAGTGCTTTCTATGTACCAGGCATTGTTCTATGGTACATTAGATGCTCCTGAAGTTTCCTTTACATTCTAAAAGTCTTCAGTTCATTCAAAGAGCCAGAAGCTCTCAAAAGCACAGGTTTTAGAGTCCTGCAAATCTGGTTCTGCTTTGAATCAAATTCAAACTGTGGTTCTGCTCCTAACTGGCAGATAACACTGGACAAAACAGTGACAAACTGTGCCTCTGCGTTTCTCACCTGCAAACAGGGTTAATAAAACTTGTTCATGAAAGTTACTATCACGATAAACTAGACTGTGTGTGTACAGTGCTTCACAGATGCTTAATACATGGTGGTATTTTACTAGCAATGTTCAGTCATGTGAGAAAGTACATACAAATGAGGAGGACTGGTAAAGTTTTAGCCAACAAAACTCTGACATAAGCATGAGGAGGTGTGGTAATACGACCACAGTAGGTCTCTAGGGCCATTATTCCATTTGCAGTATGGCTTTCCTGTATGGACGCACTTTGTCGTCGTCCATCCTAGTGCTTTGCATTAAGTAAATGTTTTTTTTTAAATGATTGTTGATAATCTTTTCTATGTGTATCATGATAGCCTCATTGCTACCCATTTTGTAGATAAAATACTTGAGACACAGAGGAGATATGAAACGTGTGCAGAGCTAGTTGATGATACAGCTGAGTGTAGAAGCCAGCACTCCTAACTCCAAACCTAGTTCCTCCAGCTGCCCTGGGCATTCTTTACAGAAAAAGGCCACAGGGTTAGAAACTTCTCGACATGCTGCGACATTTAGCAAACACCCTAACAACAAATAATTTAACATCATAACAAAAGGTACACCTGCACCCCAGCTGGCTCTAACAGCTCACCGTTTCGCCTGGAAGTGGCTTCAGCTGGCTCTCCACGGCCGCCATCTTGGCATCCTGCAGTTCATTCTTAAGCGTCTGCACAGTATTCAGAGCTGAATCGATTTCCATCGGACCACAGGCTTCATGGGCCTGTCAACAGAGTTGGGAATATGTGTACCCAGTATGCTTCGGAAAAGTGTCCCCAACACTTTTGCAACTTATAAAATGCCTTTCTGGATATACCCAGTGATTCTCCAAATCCAGGAGGAGGAGCAAGGAAAGCAAGTATTTTTAAGAACAAAATCATCCTCAGTTAGAACCTTACTCTTAACTTCCTTAAACCACCAATTATGTATGTCTGATAACTAGATATAGTAAGTGTTCCAGAAGTGACCCTTATCTGAAATGCACTGGCCTCTTAGACTCAGTGGATCATTTATTTTCACTGTGGCTGACTTCTAGAGGTAGGGCACCTAGCACAGCCATGCGTATACAGAGAGGCATGGAAAAATGCACTGAATGAACAAATGAACCCACGCAGGACTCTGGGGGCAAGTCTATGTCAACTTTATCGCTTCTCTTTACAAATTTCCAGATTATAAATCATTACTTTTCTGTACCGAAGATTACAAACTATTTTTT
Organism: Macaca fascicularis; assembly: GCF_037993035.2. Taxonomy (NCBI): domain Eukaryota; kingdom Metazoa; phylum Chordata; class Mammalia; order Primates; family Cercopithecidae; genus Macaca; species Macaca fascicularis. The sequence goes on along the minus strand of NC_088381.1, from coordinate 39,245,004 downwards.
CCTTAGTGATTTATGAAAACTACTTTATCTCTTGGTCATCTATAATACTGATCTCCAAATGCTTTGATTCCATCCCTCCATATACGCATGCACATATAATTATATAAACATGTAATTATTGATTAGTACACTAAATACTGGTACATTTTCATTTCTTTCCATTTTTAGATAATAGTAATAACAGCAGAAATAAATACCAATTGATTTCTGTGCCAGTATTACTCAAGAAGGAAACTGAGGCACAGAGAGGTTAACTAACTTGTCTAAGTCACAAAATTAGTCAACGACAGTCTGATTCCAGAGCCTGCACTCTTTTTTTTCTTTTTTTTTTTTGGGGGGGGGGGGGGGGACAGAGTCTCACTCTGTTGCCCAGGCTGGAGTGCAGTGGCATGGTCTTGGCACACTGCAACCTTTGTCTCCTGGGTTCAAGTGATTCTCATGCCTCAGCCTCCTAAGTAGCTGGAACTACAGGCATGCACCACCACACCCGGCTAATTTTTGTATTTTTAGTAGAGATGGGGTTTCACCATGTTGATCAGGCTGGTCTTGAACTTCTGGACTCAAGCAATCCACCCACCTCGGCCTCCCAAAGTGCTGGGATTAGAGCCTGCACTCTTAATCCTTATGCTACATATTAAAAAATACTGCTGGGTGCAGTGGCTCATGCCTGTAATTCTAACACTTTGGGAGGCTTAGGTGGGAGGATCACTTGAGCTCAGGAGTTCGAGACCAGCATGGGAAAGATGATGAAATCTCATCTCTAAAAATAAAAAAAACACAAACAAAAAAAATTAATCAAATGTGGTGGCACATGACAGTGGTCCAGCTACTCAAGTGGCTGAGGTGGGAGACTGCTTAAGTTCAGCAGATCGAGGTTACAGTGAGACATGATTGCACCACTGCACTCCAGTCTGGGCAACAGGGCAAGACCCTGTCTCCAAAAAACAAAACAAAACAAAACATATATATACACACACGCACACACACACATATATATGTACAAGTTTTCACAGTGTCTTCCTGTACCCAATGGACAGTCTTGCTTGAGTCTCACTTTAGGGATCACTGCTCTGGAGCAGTGTGGTTCAATGTTGGTGTGTGTCTCAGACTCAGCAAAGCAGCTTGTGAAAATGCGGATGTTCAGGCTCTATGACCAGAAATTCTAATCTGGTTTCTCAGAGGCGAGGCCCAGGGATGTGCAGTCTAATAAGCATCCCCAGGTGATTCCAGTGTAGACAGTACCAGGAGCTCTCTTTGAGAAACATAGGTCAAAATAACTTTTTTATTGGATATAGTCTAAAGCTCTGGATATTTTTATTTGGCAGTGTAGCATACTCCTCATATTAAGAATTCAAGTCAGCTTCTACCTTCTTCTCTCACCAATTTATGAGGCTGCTTGTTTCTATAAAGGGATTGCTACAATGAAGAAAAGTGAATTCATGCTAGAACTTGATGCTAATACCACATCAAACATGAGTAGTAAATGAGGCCCTTTGGTAATTAATATGCTCCAGAGACAGAAATTCTTTCAGTCCTCAACTCTGTTCTCCTTAGGACCTTGTTAAGGTGAATGCTTCCATGTAAGATGTGAAAACATTGCAGGGCAAAAAAGATAACAAAGATGACCCTTCAAAATAGATTTTCTGCCTATATAATTTGTTATTAAGTTCACAAGATGACACCTGGAATATATGATCACTTATTCTGGACCACAATTTAGCTGGCACTGAGACACTGATGGCTACCATTCTCCCCTAAGACTGTGAAAAATGGACCACTGCTTGTCCCAGGATATGGGAGGAGGAGGAGGAAGTATGCAACTCAAGATACTTCAACGAAAGGCATCTGAAACCAAAAAGTGAATAGTAAGTCTGGGAGATAGTGGCTTAATGCAATAAAAGCCAACCCCCAGGGGCATCTTTAACAGTCATGCAAGTGGAACGGACAACTCTGCCAAGAAATAGGTTCAGCAGTGTTCAGGCCCTGGGTGGCACCCATGCCACCCCAGTTCCCTTCCTGACAAGCTAACCCCTGTGACATGCTCCACTTGCCTTCTGCGAGGCGGTACGCAGCTCCGCCAAGCTGGTGGCCAGGTTCTTGGCACACTGGCTCAGCTGCATGGCTGCGGCCTGGTCACTCACGGTGGGCACTGCGGCTTTGGCAGAGGACACCATCTTGCTTCCAGGCTATAGAGAGATGAAAAGAAAGTAAGACGGCTCCTGGGCAGCAAGAGGTAGAGAGGAGAGACCCAAGCAGCGATATCTCCACAGCAGTCAGAACTGATTTTGTCCTAAAAAAAAAAGGAATATTAAACAACTCGTCCCCTACTCCCAAACTGCCACCTCAAGCCAGATACTCTAGGGCAGTACATTCTAGGAATGTTTAAAAAAAGAAAAAGGGAGGTGTCATGGAGGGTAGAAAAGGCAAAATTAGAATAGTGGCTTGAAATTCTCATTTAAAACAGATTTCAAAGAGAGTTCCTTATCAAATAGGTTTCACTGTATTTCTCAGAATAGCTCTTCATTCTGAGTCACACATACTCCCAAAAGACTGCTTAGGAAAACGAAGACAGATAAATAAAACAGCTAACATGACCTCGCATCTCACAAAGCAAAATAATGTCGCCAGTGAATGGATACCTATGTGCATGTACATATATTTTCAAAAGTAAGATCATACTGTTGACTCTATTTCACAATCTCCTTGTCTCACACATCCTACCTTTTAAACAGCTATACAATATTCCAGTATATGCATCTATTGCCATTTCTCAATTCTCTGTTGTTGGGCACGTTTCCATTTTTTCCAATTTAATAAACAATGGTATGATAAACAGCTTTGCAGCTAAATCTGTAGACATTTATAATTTTTTTGTGTAAACTTTTAAAAGTAAAATTTCTGGATCAAAGAGTATACATACTTTTAAGACTTTTAATATATATGCTATAAAACTATACTTAGAAAAGTTGCAACAAGTGCCAGATCATAAATATTAAGGACAAAAGTTAATATTTTTAATATTTAAATAATATTTAAAAAGCTACCATGAGTATACAAAAAGCATAAAAAGATAATTTTGCACAATAAAAAATAACTGAAACTTATGAAAAGTGTTTAACATTGTGAGTATCAGAGAAATGCAAAACCAAACAAAAATAGTTTTACAGAGCAAACTGGCGAAAACATACATGTTTTCTTAAAACCTGAATCCCCAATGTCATAAAAGATGTATTTAAAAGCACGCTCCATATTACTGCTAAGTTGTAAATTTAGAGTTGTTCAACCTCCTGGAACAGCAGTTTTATAACATGAAGTTTAAAATGTACAAACTTTTCGATCTGTCAATTCAATTTCTATTTATTTTCAACCTTCCCTTTTTCTTGTAAAGATCTATCTATAATAGCAAAGTTAAAAGAACAAAAGAAAAAGGGAAAACAAGGGCAGAGACAGAGTAGAACCAGGAACACGTCTACACGGCTCTGTCTTAATGCCCTACACTCTTGCCAGGGTGGAGACAGCACCCACAACTGGCTCCAGGCTCTCTCCCCTCTCAAATGAAGAGAGAAATGCCTTGTCCACGTCATAATTTGCAGTGTCCCAAAGATAAAAATAAGCTATTTGCAATCATCTCTCTAGGAGTTCAAGAAGAGAACAAAGACTTGAGCACATAAAGATTTTTATCACGTTACTCACGACGGCAAAAAATTGAAAACCTGTACGTCCAATGATGAGAGAAAAGTTAATTGTATATAGGCCCTTTTGTGTTTTTCGTCTAACATATGAGTGTTTATGATTTTGAATAATCTGTTGCAAAAGGGCCTATATACAATGAATACCAATTTAAAAGAGTATATACACACATACACACACATACATACCTGTGTTGCATATGTATGTAAAGTATGAGGAGATACATCAAACCTTTCACGTTTTATTTCTGCATATTAGAGTTATACAACTTGAAAAATGAACCAAACAGATGTATCGCTGGGTCCTACAACTATCGGTTGAACTAGAAAGGGAGCGGAACTGACCCACCTCATCATATCAACTGCTTTTAAGTTGAGAAAAAGTGCTGATAAAGTAGAGACATTTGAATATAAGAAGCACATAAAGGGGAATTTTTCTGCAACTTAGTATTTTTGTTTATTTTATTTTCCTTAAAATGAATCTACCCTTCTTCACCCCAAAGAGACTGACAATACTAACTGTACAATTGCCACAGAGAACGATCACATCTCTGGAGAAGATGCACTTCACACTTCTTTCCCCAGTCCATGAATAATGACATTAGGATCTCTGCAAACAAAAACCTAAAGCAATACCTATTCCTAAGCTGTTCATCACAACCTGCAACTTTTTACATGCTTTCTTCTCTTTGAAGAGAAATACATATGATAATCCTGAGGAAAATGGATCATATGCCATCTCCCCAGGGCAATTTCCCTGCATATCAGCATTTTGCTTTGCCAAGCTGAACCCACCTCTCCTGAAACTGAAAAGGTAAAGAAGAGGCCTTCAAGCCCTGCCTACTGCAAAGACTTAGCTGAGGCTGTGGAATTCATTAACTCCTCTCCTTAAAGGGCAGCCCCTGCCCAGACGAGGGCTGTGAGTGAGCCCAAGGTGACCACGGCCCTGTTACCTGGAGGAAGTTCTGGCTGGAGATGATGAGAGCCAGCTGGGCACTCAGGTCTTCGGTTTGAGCTTGGCTCCCCCTCACTCCCTGGACCAGTTGAGGGATGTGATCAGCCACTGCCTGCAGAAGGCAAGGAAATGAAAACAGCATGGCTAGAATGGTGGGATCATCCAAAGAAGCTAAAACATGACTCAAGAGCACTTTTTGGATGTGCCATCCACTCCCAGGGGACACCAGCCCCAGGCCTCGGAATGACACTGCACATTAAGCCAGCTGGGTTCTTACCAACACTGAATCCCATTTTCTGGGCATTTTCTCTACACACACTCTACCCTGTGGTACTGGAGGTCTCAATGCATTCCTTCGAAGATGATTGTCTATGATGAGGCCTAAAAGAAGTTCCTTAGCTGCAACTCACACCATCTGGCTCATTGCCATTGCAAACCTAGAATCAAAGGATCTACACGATTCACCGGTGGTAAACTGAAGTCATATGGCCCCATGTTCAGAAGGTGAGGGAAATACTTGGATACCCGTGCATGTAAGTGCTTTGGCTTCTTTCTTTGCAAGCACGCATTCTGTGCATCAGCCTTTGTGTTGTCATGGCCCCTCTTTCTCTAAGAAGGACTTCTCATTCTCAAGCTGGACAGCCCAAAGCCAGGAGAAAGGAGAGAGGCACAGCATTCTGTGAGGCAGGGCTGCTGTACAGTAACGGGCTCCTACGGTATCTTGGGAGACGAGCCTTTTACTTTCTCTGTGTTCTGTCCACACTTCCTTTCTGTGCCCACACGTCCTTCTCTGCTTAACGAGGCTCTCAGAGGCCACAGCACTGTGGCTATCACCGCAGATAAAGGTGCCCAGGGCATACTGGCCTGGGAACATATTTTTCTAGGACTGCTCCAGCACAGGTTAAAAAAATGTTTCCAAGGAATTTTAGGCCCCCTTTAGGACTGCTAGTTCTGCTAGTTCTAGTCATTTGCTCCACTCTCCCCTCTTCATCTCAATCCTTTCATTTCCTGGTAGTGACACTCGACACCTAGTATCTTCAGTCTCTCTGCAGAAGAGGGGCGAGAGGTCTCACTCATCTGGTGGCATGTCCCTGCATGTGAGCTGCACATGCTCCCAGAGAAGGAAGTTTTCACCCCTGCTAGCAGCTGAACTGAGGACCCAAAGGAAGCAAACTCCCCCACAGCAGATGCCCTCACTCTCAGCAAGACCCCTTCGCTATCCACACAGGACCGAAGGACACCAGCCCAGGACCCTACTATGTCACTGAGGCTTTTCTTCCTGGAGTGCATTCAGTCCACAACAGCAGCAGGGCTGGCCTCAGAGAACCCAGATTCAGGAATAGAGGGCTCTATCAGAAGTAAAGCCATTTCTGAAGTGGGAGCAGTGGCACCCCTCACAAATGTGAATCATTTGGCAGAGATTTGAAGGAGGAGAGAGGGTGCAGTTGGCTCTCATAACCCCAGCACAGACAGGTATGCCTCCCAGCCAGCTACCACGGCTAGCTGCAAATACTTCTAAGACATACCAGCCAGACGTGCCACCCACATGTGGGCAGTGGCTCTGCAACTGGATTTTGTGTCTGCCACAATTCAGAGGAGCCCTGGGGAAGTCAACTCCCTGGGCTCTTGGAGAAACCAACAAGGGTGTTTACTGTCCCTTTTGTAGTAAACTGGACTCAACTTAGCATCAAGGCCCAGGTGTCAGAAGAATAGAGACATAAGGGCAACAGCAAAAAGCACCAAAGCACAAAGTCACAGAGGCTAGACGGGATGAAATAAATCCTTGAGGTGCAATTACTAGAAAGCAGGAAATCAACCCTGCTCCAGGGAGCAAGGCTGAATTCAAAGTCCTGCCTCTCAAAGAAAGGCCACTCTGGAAACTCAACACTTCCTTCCTATTTCAGAGCCCTAAAATGGCCTCGTCATTGATCCTCTTTGGTTCAGTCTCTTGAAAAGAAAACTGTGGGCAAAAGTAAGACAATGCTGGGAGAAAATCATACTTTCCTTCCAAACACAGGCCATCCACTTAATGGACAAAAACCAGACGTGTATACACCTAGAACATGGGAACTGGGACAAATTGGATTAGAAGCTTGGATAATCTGTCTTTACTGAATTATCAGGGGACTTGGCGTTCTAACGTTATCAGGGTCATCTGCAGCTGATCTGGCTCTCTGTGCACTGGAACCTCACCTTGCAACTCTGAACCAGCTGCTGCTGGGCCGCAGGGTTCTTGTTGGAAACAGCTGCATTCTGGGAGGCGGCAATGGTCTGTGTGGCTGCTGCTGCGGCCTGCTTGGCTGCAACCTGCAGATGAGTGATAGATGAGTCAGGGTCTGCGTATGCAACACACATGCATGTTGTACAGGTCACTTCCACCACAGAGTCAGGATAGGTTTGTTGCTCTAAAAGAACTCCCAAGAGCAGGCTTTGTCTTTTAAAACCAGTGATGACCCTAATCTCACAACACACTATCTTCCTTGTGTTGACATCCTCTGAGACAAGTGACAAACACAGGCATGCTTGAAAGCTCAAGCTTTAAAGTTCATTTGTCTTTCGCAAAAACAAAAGGGATGATCCCAAGATCATAATGACACTGACAAGCTGCACCAAGTCTAAATGTTTTTGGAAAAAAAATCTTCCACAAGCAGCATAGATGGTTCTGTGTCAAGCACAAGTGCTGGTGCTCTCTCAGTACTCAAAAGCCTTAGTTCCAAAATGCTGAGACTTTCCCACAAGGGCACTTAATTGGGTTTATCCTCGTCTTTTTCCAAGAACAACAACGTTACTTTTCTTCCAGAATATAGCAGACTGCATATGGAGGGACTTCCCAGCACACAGGCAAAGGTCTCAGCTTCCAAACTCTCAAATTTCAGTGTAAGGTTCTCCTGTGTGCATTTGTAGGATAAACTTTTTTTTTTAAACATAGTTTGTGCCTATTACTATTTTAACTTTCTTTTTCAGAATAATTACTTCAAAAAATAACAAATATATTTCACTCCCTTCTATACCTCTCCACCCAAGCCTAATCTCCGAAGTTCATATTTCCTATGGGAAGTCCTGACAAAGTCACTGACTCTAACAGAATATAAATATTTTCAGCAAAAGATCCTTCTTGAATGTGTATATCCTTTAATGCTAGAAAAAAAATAATCCGGTTCCTCCTGAAAAGAATCTAAATTCTATTCTTGAACGTTAGAAAGGATTCGAGCTTACAGAAGCAACTTTTCCCAATGGAGTCAATGCTTTTATAGTACTCAAACCTTCAAACAATGATGTTTGAAGTCAAACAACCTTGACTTGGCTTTCTTTATATGGGCAACACCTTGTTAATTCAACTATCTTTTCAAATAACTCTTTGCAATTTAAGATGGGCATCCCAGGAAGCCAGCCTCTTTCCTGACCTCTAGTCGGTTGACAATTTTTTTCTTAATAGCATTCTGGGCAGCTGCGTTGGTTGCTACCCGGAGGCCTTCTGCAGCTTCTCTCAGCCTTTGCTGCTGGTCCTCATTCTCCGGGTTGGCTGCAGCCCCCTGCAAAGGTGAAAATAAAGATTTCAAGTGGTCCAGCGGGAGACATCACTGAATTCATGCCTTCAGTATTGTTTTTTCTTTGTAACAGAAAGCATTTGGAAGGATAGTCGAATGCTGCAAGCAATATCTTTATGATGAAGATGTTTCCTCATGCAACAAAAAATACCTACCAGGGGATGTTTCAAAACTGCGTGGCTAAGCAGTTAGAAATCCAAAGTAATAATTAAACACTTGAGAACACTGCCTTGGTTGTCCATACAGATTAACCTGTGGTCAGAAACCCATGGTTTAAAAGATTTTTCATTGGCATGACATAGTAATGGCATGACATAGTAATGACACGTCTTCATGTCACTCCTGAAATACCCTGTGGCACAGGTAAATGTGAAGGGGTAAGAGTCCAGTATCAACTCAGGCGGTGACAGACGGAAGACGGGGAAGGATGGAGGGAGGGCTCAGGAATGCCATTAAAAAGATTCCAAGGAAATTTTGTGAAACATAGACCATGCCCAGAAATCACATTCCTAGAGAGACAGAGTTGGAAAGTCTAGTGTAAAGTCGAGATGGTACCCAAAAGTACTGAATTAATGAGAGAAAGGTAATGCCCTCAACCCGACAGAAAAAGAGGAAGGCAATGTGCACAGTCAGTCATGCATTCTTTGTCCAGCCCCACAGCCCTTTTACTTTGTTGCTTTTAGTTGAACATGTCTTAGAAACCTAAGTGGATTTTATTTAGATGGGTGGGATTCTGAAGCAGGGGAAGGCTAATGGTAATGTAGAGAAAGGATATCATTTTAACTCTACAATAATTCAACAAATGCTCACCGCACATCCAGCCTTCCTCTCCCACCAACAATAACAGCAGCCATCAAGATTTCCCTCACCAGGGCCTGAATGCTTTGTAACTGTGCTTGATGTCTATAGATCAATGAGTTTCTTCCTATGAACGCTTTCAGGCAATAATATTTGCTCTCGAGGCAGGGAGAACAGTAGATAACAGCACACTGATTTATCGAAAATCAATTTCCTAAAAGTCTAGATTTCCAAGTGGCCAATTTGCTAAACTTACCAATTTATAAGAACCGATTTCTTTGAGCTATTTATAAAAGTTATAGCAATGCATACAGGATGGACTAGTTTTAACAGCTGTGGCAGAATTATTTTGGCAACCCTCTTGAATAGAATCTCCTATTCTTTCAAACCTTAACCACTCTCATAATCTTGATTTTGTGTTTCTAGCACTGAAAAATTTTTATTTCTGTATTTCACATGCAAAAGGATTGTTTGGGCTACTTTTGGTTTCTTTTGCAGGTTTATGGAAGTTATTTTGTTTTTTTCTCTGGTCTTCAGGTATTTTCTAAGCCACTCCTTTATATATGTCTCACATGCACATCAGTCTTAATTTTATTTATTTTGAGCAGCTGGAAACCAGCATTTCTGCACTTCACACTGATATGGATGCTTTGGGTCCTTGCTCAGCAATGTCTTTTTTTATGATGAATATGTATCAGATATGGGGTACTAATCTTGGCCTGAAATCTTAGTTTCTAATCATGAAATATATTTTTTCTGCACATTAAATATAATCCTTGGAAGTCTAACCTTTGCGTGTTCTTTAGCTTTCAACAAAATTCAGCAAATTAAAATATTGCTACAAAGACAAAATGAAAACTTTTAACTAAAAGCTGAAAGAATTTACAGAAACACTTAACATTGTCCCATTTAATATAAATAACCAAAATCACATGAATACTTAGAAGAAATGAGTTTTTGGTAACTTGGTAAATGCAGTGAATTGGCCTGGTAAACAGTCACATCAAGAAACAAAACATGGCCGGGCGTGGGCTCATGCCTGTAATCCCAGCACTTTGGGAGGCTGAGGCGGGTGGATCAAGAGGTCAGGAGATCGAGACCATCCTGGCTAATACAGTGAAACCCCGTCTCTACTAAAAACACAAAAAATTAGCCGGGCATGGTGGCAGGTGCCTGTCCCAGCTACTCGGGAGGCTGAGGCAGGAGAATGGTGTGAACTCGGGAGGCGGAGCTTGCAGTGAGCCAAGACTGTGCCACTGCATTCCAGCATGGGTGACAGAGCGAGACTCCATCTCAAAAAAAACAAAAACAAAAACAAAAAAAAACGAAACGTGCACACTGGCCTGGCTCAATACTGCTTAGGTGGCATTAGCATTCATCTTTTTGAGTTTTAATTTTTTTCATTTGTAAAATAAGGAATGGACTAGATCTACCCTACAGTTCTTTCCAACCTAGCAAGTAATTTTTTGTGAACGTAAGATTGCCTCAAATAGCTATGTGTAGACTGAGAGAGGTGAGGTAAACTAGTAAAACCTTTTAAAAAAAATTCAACTACTACATAAAACCCAATACATACACACACACACACACAGCATATACATATCATATATACATATATGATGTATGTATAGCTTCAAGAAGGGGGTTAAAAGCAGAGCTTATTGGCTGAAACGCGGATTAGGAGACAAGGGAAGGCAGCTCAGATGCTGCCCCTCCCTGGGTCTCTGCTTCACCGCTACCCACGAGGTGTCTCTAAGAACTCTCAGTCCTCAGGTAACATGAATGCCAGTTCAGTCAGGAGAGGTCCTCTACATGGCTATGTATCATAATACTTTTTTTTTTTTTTGAGACGGAGTCTTGCAGCGTCATCTGGGCTGGAATGCAGCTGGAATGCACTATCTCGGCTCACTGCAACCTCCGGCTCCCAGGTTCAAGCAATTCTCCTGCCTCAGCCTCCCTAGTAACTGGGATTACAGGTATGTGCCACCAAGCCTGGCTAATTTTTGTATTTTTAGTAGAGACAGGGTTTCGCCATGTTGGTCAGACTGGTCTTAAACTCCCGACCTCAGGTAATCCACCCACTTTGGCCTCCCAAAGTGCTGGGATTACAGGTGTGTGCCACCATGCCCAGCCCACAATATATTTTAAGTGAAGTAATGCACATATTAGGTTGAGATACCAATTCCCGGAAGCCAGGGAGATGAGATAAGATGTGGAAACACTTAATGAATCTATTTTTTTTTTTTGAGACGCAGGTTTGCTCTTGTTGCCCGGGCTGGAGTGCAGTGATGCAATCTTGGCTCACTGCAACCTCCACCTCCTGGGTTCAAACAATTTTCTCCTGCCTCAGCGTCCCGAGTAGCTGGGATTATAATAGGTGCACACCACCACCCCCTGTTAATTTTTTGTATTTTTATTAGAGACGGGGTTTCACCATGTTGGCCAGGTTGGTCTCCAGCTCCTGACCTCAGGTGATCCTCCCGTCTTGACCTCCCAAAAGTTCTGGGATTATAGGCACGAGCCACCATGCCTGACCTTAATGAATCTTATATGCATAGAAATACATTTAAAATATTATTTTAAGGGCAGGAATTTGAAGGTGAATTTCATTTTCTTTTTTCACATTTATCTGCATGTTCTATTAATTCTACAAGAAATGTGTGCTAGGTACACAATAAAAAACCCAGAAAAATATAGCCTTATTCATTTAAAACAGTTCTCACCTAGAGATGCACATCGGAATACCCTGCAAAACTTAAACACGCACACGTGCGGGCACACGCGCGGGCGCGCGCACGCACACACACACACACACACACACAGAGTCCTACCAGTGACCTTGTGAATCAGGATCTTTGAGGATGAAACAGAGGCATGTGAATTTTAATATGTTTCATAGGGGGCTATGTATCAGACCCCAGGTTCCCAATCACTAGGTTTTGTAAGCATTATGCCATAGCATAGCTGTGAAAAAGCACAAAGCTAACACTTAACTCCTCATCCTTTTATAATATTTAAAACTGTGATGGGGATTTAAAGAACGGTAACGTAGGAAATAGTCTACTGTGCAAAATCTTGCTAGAAGTTTAGTTGAGAAGTCAAATGGAGGGCAAAGTAACATTAAGGCGTTGAGGAAGAGAACAGGTTTAGGTGAATTTGCTACTGAAAAATCTCAGGTTTAAATTAGTCACCACGTTCAATGAAGCCAACACAGTGATGACCAAATGGAAAAAGAGGCCTCCCTAAAGAGGGCACTTTGCTGCTACGGCTGAGTCAGTACCACTCCCCTGAAGCATTTCATTCAGATGTTCCATCACCTCCTTTGCCACAAGAACAGGGTTAGATGTTACAAGCCACATATGTTTTAAGCAAACAAAAATGCACACTTGGCTGAACATCCCCCATCTGGAAGGTACCTTCCAAATGCTAACACTTAATAGTGTTCACTTTTCATACAAACAAATCCAGTACCTTTGCAGCTTCCACCATGCGAGCAGTGGAGTCGGCTAAGAGTTTTGCTGCTGCCAGGAGCTTCTTCGAATTCTCCATGTCGATTTCGGCTTCTGCATCTGACCTCATGGCATTAACGAGGTCTGATGTGGCTTGGGCCAGGACCCGCGCCTGGCGCACCATTTCACCTAGAGGACGGCATAGAAGATGTGGTCAGTTTGCCTGCTTTTCAAAGGTCAGTAAAACCTCAGGAGCCAGTAGAGTCTTGTCTCTACTCTTCTAATAAGTGGGAGCAAAAAAACGGAACCTCCATGCTCTACTCCTAAGCAATGCATCCAAATTAGAACCCAAAATGAAAATATTCCCTGCGGCTGCCAGGATGATACTCGCCAAACACATCCAGGTTCAGCCTTTCACTATGAGGCATGAAGAGAACAGAAGGAACCAAAGAGGAACACTTTATAAAGAGAGGGCAGGGAACAAAATTAAGTGGATTTAGCATTAGTAAACACTTATTTAGAAAACACTGCTTTCTTCACTTTGAAAACCACTTACACAAAAGCCTCTATAATAAACTTTTTGAAGAACTGGCACAGAACAAAATTATTTTTAAATTCTGTATTAATGTGTAGGCTACCTAGCACCAGATGAGGGATATTACACAATCCACTCAATGTGTGCCACTTGGCCTTTGCTAATAGAAGCACAGACCCCAGCTTCATGCTCAAATGCTATGACTTGCCTTGGCCTGGAGTTTTCCCTGCCAATTTTCTCTTTGCTCATCCTTTTTTTCCCAGCACTGATTTTGATCTTGCATTATTCTTTGGTCTTATTGTCCCTGTGATTTTACTGAAATCTATTTTAATTTCCTTTTGGAAGTAGGAGGAGTATAACAACCAACATTAAAAACTAGCACGATTCAAATGTAAGGGATTTCTTCCTCTAGCAAAAGCCATCTGAAAAGAATGCTGAAGCACTGTAACAAAAAGGGGGAAGAAGAAAGTTTTTACTCAAGTAAAAATGTGCTTAAGTGGTATCCTAGACTGGATCCCGAGACGGTTAAAGGACATCAGCAGAAAAACTGATGAAATCTGAATAATGTCTGTAGTTTAGTTAGTAAAGTACCAATGCTAATTTCCTGGTTTTGACAAATGTGCTATCTTTTAGGGAAGCCGTCAAAAATGGAGAAACTGGGAAAGGTATATGGGAACTCTCCTTATTTCCTCTGCAACTTTTTTGCAAATTTAAAAGTATTTCAAAATAAAAGGATTATCAAAAACAAACAAACAACAACAACAAATTCAAATGTGTGAGGCATTCCTATCTTGTTAAATTATTTACGGATACAGAAGAACACAAGACAATTTTCTTTTTAAAAAAACAAAACTCGCTATAAGGTATTGTTCTATGCTGTCAAGGAAGCTCAAAAATAGATCTCTTACAGATTACTAGTTGGGTTGCAAATTGTGGGTCCTTTCTGGAGAAAAATTTCTTAGACACATTTAAAATAAAAATTTACCTACCAGCCCAGCACCTCCATTAATAGGAATTTACCCTACATTAGAAAAGTAAACCATTTTTACAAGAATGCTTATTGTAGTGTTTTTGTAAAAGCAAAACAAACTAACAAACAAAAAAACTAAATGTCCATTAAAAGATCACTGGTTAAATTATGATGCCTACAAAAATAGAATACTATGCTGCCACTAAAAAGATTAACACACAGGTGGACATGAAAGAAGTCCAGGCTGGGCACGGTGGCTCACCCCTGTAATCCCAGCACTTCGGGAGGCTGAGGCGGGCAGATCACCCGAGGTCAGGAGTTCAAGACCAGCCTGGCCAACATGGTGAAGCCCCATCTCTACTAAAAATACAAAAATTAGCCGGGCGTGGTGGCAGATGCCTGTAATCCCAGCTACTTGGGAGGCTGAGGCAGGAGTATCTCTCGAACCTGGGAGGTGGAGGTTGCACTGAGCCAAGATTGTGCCACTATACTCCAGCCTGGGCAACAGAGTGAGATTCCACCTCAAAAAAAAGAAAAGAAAAAAAAAGAAAAGAAAAAGTCGTTAAGATATATAAAGTGAAAAGGTTATGAATTTCTGTGAGCTGGGTTTGGGGAGACTTCCTTTTCAATAGATTATAAAAAGGTGTATTGTATATGTTTTTAAACTGACTGCATATTATGTATGATGCTTTGGAATCTGAAAACACCTTTCTGCTGGAGACAAACTGTCCTCTAAGGGCTGGACAATTTAGAGACTGCAGAGGCTCAGCAGGGAACATGTCTTTGATATGCAAACTAACCAATCCAGAGCTATTCCTCCTCTAACTGGCCCAGACACTCAGGAGACACTGTTCCTCTGCCTGGATCATCCTGGGGCCAGGTCCCAGGTAACTAGCCACCACCTCCATAATTTAGAGCCTGCCAAAATTATTTAAACTAGCCAATCCTAAATTGTTTACCCTGCCCTGCATTTCCCAAGAAGTTCCAATAAAGGCCATGGTCTAGGCCCTCCCCTTGCTCCTGTCTTCTCCCTCCTGACCACCCTGGTGCTCTCCCATGACCCTGTGTGGCAGGCGCTGACCCCTCCAGGGGACACGCAAGTACAACAAACTGAATTCCAAGCCTTGATCTTCTTTCCTTCTGTGGCTGCTCCAACTTTGCCATACCATACCCAACATGTGCATTCACAGAACAAAGGATCCGCCCCGAATCTAACAAAATAACAAAATCTAACCATCACAACAAAAACCCGGTGAACTCTGTTTAAGTCTGTAAGCATGGCTATGGAAGAGTCTTGTGTCTTTTTCCGAGCTTCAGTGGGGAAGTCTTTGAGACCGATGAGAACTTGCCCTTGCCAGTTATCCAGGCAGCCTTCACCTTCCCTGTGGGTGAGCACCACCATCAGGAACACCAAAACCCACCCATCCACCCACCCACAGCACAGTGCCTTACCAGCATCACCCATGGAGCTGAAGATGCTCTCAGTGACACACATGATGGTGTCGGTGGCCTGGTCGTAGCGGCCAATGGGCTCGCCTCGGCTGGCAAACTGCCGCACATGCTGAAGGAGATCATGGAGGGCCTGGCTGACCACGCTGGCCGCTGCGCTGACCTGCTTCAGGAGCTCACTGTCGGTGGTGGCCGCCTGGCAGGCACGGACACAGTTCTCCACTGAGCGGTCCACCAGCTTCCCTGCTTCAATCAGCTGCTCCTGGCACACAGGGGAGCTGATAGTGGGGCTCACAACCTGAAGCGAGACAGGAACAGGTTGTGGGCACTGCGGTTGAATCCTGGTCCCTCTCCATGTGCCCCCACAGTCCCATCAAGGCCCTTCCTGCTCTGGGCCTCGGTTTCTTACTCACAGGACCATTGCTCGGTTTCTTACTTACAGGATCGTTTCATTCAATGAAACCATTGCTTCAGTCTCACACACTCTGCTATTCTACTTCATCCTTGTGATTTGACATGTCCCGCTGATTTATAATGTCATTAGTCACACGTGACAGTCCATACTACTGCCCTACTTCCATAGAGAGAAATTCTTGAGATTTCCCAATTATACCTCCTTCCTTTTAGGATCCTTTGAATTGAGTCTTTTGAGTTGGGATACAAAGACTACCTAACAGAATTCTATTTCTATTCCCAGAAACACCTGAAACTCTGCCTCATAGTCCTTTAATGAACAGGGGGGTTCTGTCAGTTCCTTGTAAATTCTAGCAGTGTGGACAAGGAAAGCTTGAGGGAGACAATGCTGCAAATCTTACCATAGGCTCTCGATGGCAAGCTGAGCCAGATCACAGATCTACACAACATGACAGGCCATCAAGTCCAGAAACGGACATTTCCCATCTTCTGATGCATCATCACCGAGAGGACACATGAAGTGGAGGGGAAAGGTATTTGGAGGCAGACAGACCTGAGTTGTTACTCTAGTTCTGCCACTTACTACTTCTGTGGCCTTAACCTACTAACATCTAAGGGCCTCAGATTCCTCATCAGTGAACTAGAGATAATGGTACTTAATCCTGCTTGCAGCATTACTGGGGAGATGTAATGAGGGGATGTATGACACACAGAGTGTGTATACCCTGGCAACAATTAACATCCCCACTCGGACACTGTGCAGCCTACAAAGGGTTCCCATAAACTCTGGGGCTTATTTCTGAACCCATTTATAATGCTGTACCACACAAGGCAAGAACTATTTTTGTGCAGGTGTAAGATGCACTGAGAAGTCCAAAGGGGAGACACAGCAATTTGCATATAGAAATGAACTAGTGAAAAGTACCAAAGGCCTGAGGACTTGGGCAAAGAACAAATGATAAAAGCAGAATCAGACCACTTATGCTAAAATCCCATCATCACTTAAGATACTTGAAAGAAGTTCTAAAGCTTAGACTATTTGAAAAAATTCCACCCCTGCTACCCACCAAATGCCTGGAGGCAGATAACAGCAGGTGATACTGCATAGAAAGGGCTGGGGCGCCAGCTGGCTTACCTTGGCACATGCCACAAGCTGGGAGGTGGAGAGGGCACACTGGGTGGCAGCGGCAATTACCCTGTTCTGTAGGACAGTATCTTCGGCCACTTGGGCAACATTCTTTGCCTTTAGTACCAACATGGCAGCTGCATTGGCAACAGCTTTGGCCAAACTCATTAAAACATCCTGAGAAAGGGGAATCAAAGACTGTTCATTTATTTCTCTCTAATCACCTTTCACAGCCTGAAAATAAACATGTTATTAAAATTCCGTTTGATCTTTTTCCTTCAGCACTTCAGAAGTTTTTTTACTTGTTTTTTAAAATGTCAACTTATCCTTAGAGGTAATTAAAAAAGGAGACTTGTATCCTAATAACTCAGTCTCTTATATCCATTAAGTAGCACAGGTTTAAATCTAAAATAGTGAATTTGAGGGAAGGGTTATTATTTTAACCACTGATTCACATTCATGCACTTATCTAACACAAAGTCTTGACCACGTCTCTTGGATGAGTGGCCGATATGGTGGATCAGGAGAAGCTGAAAACATAGCCAGATGCCACAACATCATGTGCCATAGTTATAATTCATGGCCTCCAAGTCATCACGCCCCACTGCAACTTGAAAATGTATCTTCTGGATTTCTACTTTGCCCAAAGATCTGAGTCGTCATCAGAAATTCAGCCATAGCTCTACCTCCAGAGGGCAACACTTGATGCGCACAGACACATAGCTGGCACCAATACCTACAGCTCAAGAGCCAAGAAATGCTCTGAACATGAGTTATTCTCAGTGTTCTGCAGCCTTCCGGGTAGGAATTAAATTATGACAGAAAGCAGAAAGAGAGCCTATATAAATACACTAGCTATAAGACGGTCTGACTGAAGATGCAAGGAGCGCTGAGCCTTGAAACAGCAGTTTATGTTTCAACTCAATGACTACGCATTCTGCCTGAAGAAAGAAGAATCCTTTGAGCCTACCAGATTTGCCACCCATCTGTTTGACCTGAAGAATAACCACGGTTACAGTTAATTTACTTCTTTGCTTTTAATACTGAAAGTAGTTTATTTGACTTGGAAATGCCTTCCCAAACATACAAGCCATTTTTATTTTGAACAAACATGTCAAGGCTTTTCCCCTCAAGGAAATACGGTCAGAAGTCTTTATTAGTTCATCAGATGATAAAGACCACATTTGATTCTAAATGTAAAGGGCACCCACAGTGTCTTTACAGTGAGATATTTTATGAGAAGATACAATGGAAATAATATTCAGCCTGCACAGTTTAACACAGAACAAAGACTAGATACAATCCAGCTAAAACAGAAACCCATGAATCTATCAAGTAAGCTGATTTTAAAATGGACAAAACCTAACTGGTCTTCAAGGAGCAGGTTATTCCAGTCTTTCTTAGGTCTGTGATGTTTCCTGGCTACCCCAGGTATAATTAAAGCCCATGGTGCTGAAAGCTGAAGATTCCTTTGGGATTTGACTGGCACTTGTCTACCATACAACTTTTAGGAATTGCTCCCACTATGGCAAAGTTACAGTTCCTGGACATTTATCTCAATGCTCAGTGAAAACACAGCTTGAATGTCACAAATTATTAAAAAGATTTTTAAAAATAACTTTCCAAAGTAGGTCATGGTATTCCCTCACTTGACATGAATTCATCTTTTCAGATGGGGGCCAGGATTTGGTCACATAGAATCATGATTGTTCTAAAGGGCTTTGTTAGAATTGTTTAAAGAAATCCTGTTCCTCTTATTAATTTTGTCCAAAAAAATACAGTTAGAAAAAGAATGTGATACTACAGCTATAGCTGCTGACAAGGCCTTTGTCAAAATTTTCAACAAGACCACTATTATACAGCCAGTGTAAAATAAATCTTTGTTAACTATGGGAACATGCAGTACATTAAGAACCCAAGAAAAGCTCTGAGATATGATCTCAAGAATCAGAAAAATAGAGTAAGAAATCCAATGTCAGTTACCCATAACTGGAGGAGGTTGCAGGATCACCTTACTGGCCTGGTCTCTACCTAGAGAGCTTACACAATTGAAAACATTCAAGTCAGGCCTGTCCCTGCTAACAAAAGCTCTGTAGGACTATCACCCTGAACCTGAACCTACTTCCTCTGCACATCTGAATAGAAACAAACATTAGGAAGCAGGGTTGACATTCATACACAATGAAAATAATCTGCTAAAGCAGGGAGAGGCAGGTAAAGCTTTTAAAAAATACAAGGTTGCATGCGATGTTTTAAGGAAGAATTGTCTTTCTCCTTAACCTTCCTTGGCACTTTGGAGAAAACAATAATATTAATACTTTTGGGGAAAGTAAATGACCATGTCAAGATAATTAAGCCTAGTAAAACAACAGCTGAATCTCCTATTTACCAAGTTCCTAAATGGGTACCTGCCTACAAATAATTACCTGCCCTAATTTAAAAAGTAAAGGCCAATGCAAGAGAAGTTTAGGGATATGGAAAGGGAAATCAGGATGAGGACACAATAAACTCGGGTTTAGCAGAATATATTGATGTGCAGTTCATTCTGATTCTAGGGAACTTATGACCGGCCATCTCAGTGTAGAAATGGCTTCCAGGAATATTCCTACAGCCCATGATACGAACTCACCCTCCATCATGACATAAATGTACATCGAATGTCTTATTGCACTGCAGGATATAAGTGAATCCCATAGCCCAGTGCCACAGGCATGTGAAGAGTGAAGGAGAAACAAACACATCTATGTATGAAGGTTGAAATTTCATGTCTCACAACATACATGATCACATCTTAGTTTAACTAACACATCTTTTGCTTATAAAATTTAGAAGTTCTAGATAAAATGGCATGCAAAACTGCCACCCATGAAGCAAGAAACCTGAATGCCAGAAGAAAGCTAATCATCTTTTTGTTCTGTCTATAACATATTATAAAATCATTGTCAAATGAAGAGGTGGTCAAAACAGATGAGGTCAAAAATGCAGGAAGAAAGGTATTGAGAGGTGTCAGATAGTTAATAAAAACATTGTGTTATTTTCTGGACTTCGTGATATTTGTGGTATGAGTTTATATAAGTTTGCAATTCTTTGTGATTTCTTCTAAGCAAATATTTCACTATATACATAATTCAAAAACATTTTAACAAGTGAAGGCCGATGAAATTCTGTAGAATCCTAAACAGTGAACTTGACACAAGATTTGGAAAAGGGCATCTTTCAGAGAACCTGGGCTAGAACAGTAACAATTTCATTAGGATATATTTATATATGACTTGCAAAATTAGAGACTTAGGAGGAGGAGTAAAGGGCACTGGCCCACCAGCACATAAGCAGCTCATGCTGGCCTGAACTCCCCCAGCAGCAGGCCTCTGCGCCTCACCCTTTGAGGGACAGAGATGGAGGCAGACGAGCAGATACCTGATGCTTTCTGAGCTGCCGTGAGGTGATACTGCACACAGTGGTGACACTCGCTCCCCAGAGGGCAAGCAGCACATGGCCCTGGTATTGAAAAAGAAGGGTCACAAAAAAGACTTCTCTGCCACGCTTGTGGTTTTGGATAAGATACAAAAAACAAACCACCTCTGAGTACAAAGGAAATTCTCTCTCTCTCTCTGTATGTGTGTTGAAGTACATAGGTTTTCATGTTTATGAGGACTCAAGAATGATGCCATTAAACCCTTCTCCTAAACAGGTAAAATAAGACTGGCCAGGCGCTGATAATCAGGGGTTAGGTGACAGATACCAGGAGTTCATGACACTATTAATATTTCCTCCCTTCTTGTGATTAAAGAATGTCCAGCATATTGGAAAAAAAAATAATAATCAGGGTCACGTGTGGTGGCTCACTCCTGTAATCCCAGCACTTTGGGAGACCGAGGCGGGCCGATCATGAGGTCAGAAGTTTGAGACCAGCCTGATCAACACAGTGAAACCCCATCTCTACTAAAAATACAAAAATTAGCCGGGCGTGGTGGCATGCGCCTGTAACCCCAGCTACTCAGGAGAGGTTAAGGCAGGAGAATCACTTGAACCCGGGAGAGAGAGGTTGCAGTGAGCCGAGATCATGCCACTGCCCTCTAGCCTGGGTGACAGAGCGAAACTCTAATTAAAAAAAAAAAAAAAAATCAGGAAAGCTACATATGTGCTTTACAGTGATGAAACATGGTGTCAGTGAAATGAGTTTTCCTATTAAAAAAAATTTTTTTTTGGTAACACAAAAAGACCTCACTCCCAACATAATACATCTCAATCGCATTCTTGACAATCTCAAAGAAAATGTAGTTAGCTTTTGAAATATTACATTCTGCCTGCTGGGGTCTAAGACCATCACTTAGACTTCTTTCCATGACTATAAGGCTGCAAATATCTTACCTGGAATCGCTCATCAGTCTCATTCTCTCCAATCTGTCTCAGAAGATCCCCACTGGCTTGTCCGATGCTGCCAGCAGCAGTCAAAACTGTCTGTCGAGGCTGTGAACAAAGAACACACCTTAATTGGAAAGAAAACGCATTTCCTCCAGTGCCATGAGACATGGAAGTACAGGAAGTAGAATCTCATAGAATTTGCTCCCTTTGTCTATCAGTGAGAATCTCAGGTGGTCTGCCGGATAGAAGACATCCTGGTGAAATCCGTGCAAGGAAACATCCGATGTCTCACAAACCAGCAATAGGTATGTGGATTTGAAATGGCCCATTAGTGAGCCTTGTTCAGGTGTTAAGAAGGTGATGTGCATTCCGTGGAAATTAGGGTGCAAACTTATATTTCCCTTAAATGTGTGTTAATCCTGTGTGTTAAGTTCCTGGGGTTGCATCTACTCAAGTACCCTTGACGGGGAGGCCGTTATACTAAGAGCTCAACCACTCCTGAATGTGGGTGAGCTCTTAGTTGCAGAGAGAAACATACCCCATCAGGATGCAAGGAACAGCTGGGGAAGCAAGAGCCGCATGGTCCCCCAGCAGATGTAGCCATCCCATCAGAACCCCAGTGATGCGTGCCTCTGGAGCTTACCTCTCCAGAAGTAGGCTGCACAGCTTTCAGCAAGTCTGACACTGCCCCAGCGAGGGTCCTGGCAGCTCTGAGCAAGTCCTCCCCGCTGCCCACCTCATCATCCATGAGGGCGGCCAGTAGCTTCACACCCTTGGACATCTCCGTCAGGTTGGAAGAAATAGTGGTGATTGCACATCCCACAGCTGTGTAGTCAGTGTCTGCAGGGTCACCTGGGAGAGAAAAGAACCATCCCCATCGAAGGAGGGCACATGGTTCTGGTGAGAATTTCCAAAACCCCACACTGGCGGTAGTTCCTCACCCACCATCCTGCAGGAGTCAGACAGCAAGCGTCACATGAGCACAGTGAGATGGCCTGTTCCCTGTCTCCACAGTGACTGCAGAAAGGTCCTTTTGCCTGGAGGCCTCAAGCATTGAAATACTGAGTACAACCACCTTTAAAAACCCAAAGGATGTCTCAGCATCTCACAGCCTTTTCCATTAGGCCCCTGTCAGCAGCTCAGGGGGTCAACTCTGCTCCTGAAAGGCAGATACGCTGCAGGGTGAAACCAAGCAAGTTCCCAGCTCTCCCCTGAGAGCGCAAGGCTGTGAGCCACACTGTGCCAGAAGAGACCACTGCTGGACAAGATGGGTGAAGGCACACATGACAGGTCTGTTCGTTCAAAATCATTTTCCAACTGTAGGTGCCCAGAAGGGAGAAAGTAGCCTCAATAGACTTTGCAGTATGTCCAGCAAAGTATGTCCATGGCTTCTCACAAGCCATGAGAAGATCTGAATAGGTGCTTTTTAATGAGGATGCAAGATACAGGCAAAAAGCAATAAGATGTTCCTTACCCGCTCTCCTGGGTCACTGGGAGAAAAGCGCCTAAGAATAGACTATCCTCTCATAATATGAAGTCTATTGTTTCAATCAACAGATAACTTATATTTTAAAATTAAAAAAACAGCTTTTAAACAAAACTCCAATGCAGCACAAATCTTAAGGGACTTACCCGCCGTGAGGTTAACAACCGAAGCCGTTCCGGCCGTGATAGCATCAACTTGAGAATGGATTTCGTGTTTGGATTCATCGACTTTGTTCTGAACCCATACCCTAGATGCCTGCAAAGCCAGACAACGGCACAACACAATCACAGCACAGAATTACCCAGGAGACCGGAAAAGCTCCCCCATAAAATCAGACCAGCATTTTGGCTACATTCTTCTTATGAGGCCAACGCCGACAGGGCCCTTAAGTTATCCTAAACAGTATCCTCAACAGGCCTCTTGCTCCTTCGGAGATACTCAATGGCATGCAAATTCTCCCTGTGTCTTACATTAATTATGTTGTTTGTGTTTTTAACTTTTAAGATCTTAGGGAGAAAAATTCCACATGGCTTTATTTAGAAAAATTCAATTGAAAAAGAACGAGAAGCGAAAAATCAATGTTTCATAATAATACTGCACATTAGCACTGATAATTGTTGCTAATTTTCACCTTGCTTTGCGGGGAGCAGGGTGAGAAGGAGGGTGTTTCAGCTCATAGGTGTTCTCTGTCAATGTAGGAAATGTCTCTTGCTTACAACATGCATTGCCTTGAAGACGACTAAAGGCCATGCTCATGTAGATGGTAAGACCTTTCCTGGTAAGATGAGGGGATGGGTCGAGACCCCTGTTCTGGATCCAGATCTACCACTAGTAGGTGATAGGACCTTGGGCAAATCATATCCAGGTCCTGTGCCTTATACTTTTTCTACCGTAGGAATTCAATGGTTTTTAAAAACCTTTCCAGCTCTTATACTTTATATGTTTATTTGAACCTATAAATAGCAAGTTCTCTATTTTCTGGTATGAACTTACCTAATAAATGATCATTTATCTTGATAATGATGACCCTGCAGTAAGGTGCTCATCTGCTTCCCAAAATATCCCAAAAATATTCATCTATGTTCAGGATGTGACTAGCACTAAAAATAATTTATTGCATTCTAAATCTTTGAAAACTGGTGAAAGAGGAATGTTAAATCTTAAATATTTTAAAACTCTACCTCCCAATTATACTGGATATGGGAATCTGCCATACATGTTTTTACTCTGGAGGTCCCCAAAGCAAAATGTTTATTGTCTTCAGGTACCCGGGAGAAATGGCACCGAGGATACCAGCAACCTCCACACACACAAATGTGCAAATGAAAGCCTCAGCATTCTGGGAGAACTTGGAGGGCAGTTATCCTGGCAGGACAAGATGAGACTACAGACTGTATCTTGGTTCTGGCCCCTGTGATGGCACCAGTCAGTCCTACAACAGTGGTTGTCAACCCTGACTGGCCATTAGAATCAGCTGGTGAGAATAAAAACCACTGATTCTCAGGCTCCACCCACAGAAACATCGATTTATTTGGTCAGAGCTGGTGCTTTGGGCTTTGTTTTTAAAGTTCCTCGGATGATTCTAACATACAAAGCAGGGTTGAGAATGACAGTGCTAGCCGGTGCTTCTCAAACTTTAATGGTCACACAAAGAAGTTGGGAACTTGGCTAAAATGCAGATTCTGTTTGAGTGGGCTGGGGAAGGCCCAAGATTCTGCACCTCTTACAAGACTCTGGGAATTGCCAACACTGCTGGTCCTGGGACCACGATTTGAGCAGTGAGGAGTTGGAAGATTTTATGCAGCAGTAGCTACAGGAAGATCTCTGGGTTAATCACCCACCTTGCTGAAAAGCTCAATGGTAGTAAGCCAGTGCTTCTCAAAGCACAGTCCCCAGACACGCAGCGCTGGCATCACCGGAGATCTTGCTGGAAATGCAAAATCTCAGGCCCTACCCAAGATCCAAAACCAAAAACAAAACAAAAAAAAAATGGGGGGAGAGTCCAGCAATGTGTGTTTTAACAGGCCCTTCAGATGATGCTGACATATGCTACAGTTTGAGAACCACTGGTAGCGATAAAACTAACCAACAGCTAATGCTTACTGAGCTCTTACTACGTGCTAGGGGCCATGCTAAGAACTCTACAGGTGATTAGATCATTGCAGCTTCACAACAACTCTATTTACAGATGACAAAGTGGAGGATTAGAGAAGGCAAGTAGCCCAGATTCACACAGCCAGTACTGGAGCTGGGGTTTGAACCCAGGTCGCAGGATCCTAAGGTCCAAGTTCTCTGCCCTACCATGGTACTGCCAAAAGCCTGCAGTACTCTATGATTTTCTCCTCCTATGGGTGCAACTGAGAGACAAAGTCTCAAGATCCTGAAAAAATCATGGGTTTCCATTTCACCTAGAGACAGAAATTTACCTAGATGAATCCTGACAGAGTGCATAACACTGCTTTCTGCCAGGACAGAGACTTGGCATGAAAACCACTCAACAGTATTTACCATATCCTGGCCGAGAGGTGGCAGCGAGTCGAGCTCACTGAGGTCATCCTGGGCCTGCTGGACGGCATGCATGCTTGTGTTGATCGTCCCCATCAGGGCCTGCTGGGCTGAGGTCTGCAAAGGCAGATGAAACAAAGCTGTCATCCCACACTCCTGGGACTGACATGGCCCTTTATGCAAAACAAAGCAAAACAGAACTCTGCGCTCGAGACAAAGCAGCCCAGGCCACATCTCAACAAGCGCCTGAACTATCTCCCATTTCAACCTGGAGGCCAGAAATAGATACTGCATTATATTAATAGAACACAAAATGAAGGTGATTGCCATGGAGGGATTATAATCAGAGGTGTGTGAAGAGCTTAATTAGCTGACAAGAAGGCTCATAAGAGTCCTTGCAGGGGAACTGAGGTGATCCAGTCTTTGAGTACCGAGGACCTCCTCATGCACAGGAAACACGTGGGTGTTAAATGAGAATGCTTCCTGATAGATGCTTAAGGACTCCACCTAAATCTACGGTCAACATACTTTTTCAGAGACAAGTGTTGCTCCTGAGCTTTCAAAAAGTTCTCGTCCAATAGCAAGAGAGTCAGTCCCAAGGCCAGCCTCAGAGGCACCGAGCCAGACAGACCAGCACAGTGGAAAGCAATCAATGACTCCCAGGGTGAAACCTCAAGTTTGCTAAAAACCTGGTCTACTTCTCAGCCTTTCCTAGGGGTATCTGGACCAATCAGCTTCGTGCTGCCAGGACATGGGAGCAGGGTTCTGTCCCTGTATCAAAAGTCATGTTGAGAGCTCCCCAATTTTCCAGTCACAGAGGACACCTCCGATACCAAACAGGCAGTGATCCGAGTCATCCTATTTAAAAAATGCACAGCTGAACGAGACATGATTCAGCCGGGAACTAGAGAGAGTTCCAACACTCAGCCCATCACCACCGCTGGTGTCCACCCTGCATGCCGGAGGCAGCAGACTAACCAGCGGGGGAGGAGCACAGGAAGCCTCACCAGTGGCGGCATGTGGCCTCGGTGCATCTGCCCAACCATGACCTGCTGCTGTGGCGAAGGCATGCTGCCAACGTTGAAAGTCTCAGGCCCGCTGGAGCCCGAGCGCATCACGGCCGGCAGCGCCACTGAGCCGTGCTCTGCCTTCCCGGTCCGGTTGAACTGCTGCTGCAAGATGGTGGACCTGCCGGGAAAAGTGGTTTGGTCACTGTAAGGACGCCACCCATGTGGAGTGCAATGAAGAGACCCCACAGATGTCACGTATGTTCCCTGCTTTATGCTGTGAAGGCCAATTTAAAGAGGCACATAGAGACAGAGAAGCAGGAATGAAGAAGTGGCATCACAATACTTAGCAGAGCTCTGAGATGAATCCTTTCACGATAAGTAATGTAAATAATTACTCCCAATTTATCCACTTAAAAGACTTATGATATTATGCAATTAGTTGTTATTAAGAAAACAAGGCTGGGTGCAGTATCTCACCCCTGTAATCCCAGCCCTTTGGGAGGCCAAGCGGGGAGGATTCCTTGAAGTCAGGAGTTCAAGACCAGCCTGAACATATGAGACCTCATCTCTACAAAAAATTTAAAAACTTAGCCTGGAGTGGTGGTACATGCCTACAGTCCTAGCTATTCAAGAGGATGAGGTGGGAGGATCACCTGAGCCCAGGAGCCAGAGGCTGCAGTGAGCTATGATCATGCCTCTGTACTCCAGCCTGGGCAACAGAGTAAGACTCTGTCTCAAGAAGAAAAAATGACAACAACACAGAGATTCCTATAATAATGATGTCCCAGGTTTTAAGTGAATGTTTTGATATGTTGATATATTATTTTTGGTAAATCATACCTGAAAGAACATTCACTAAACAAGTATCAACCTTCTGCCAGGTTCCATTCCAAGCATCAGAGATACAGATGATGTATCTGCAGCTTGAAAGGGGAAATGTGGAAATGAAGCTAGGGCAAAATCTCCCACAGCTTAGCTCCCTCCGTCAGGCCCACCACCACTGACCACAGAGGATGTTTCACTGCCTCTAGAGCCTTGACCACGTGAGGCTTTGGCACCTTCCACAAATGCTTTCAGCTAAATACTGGGAAGACTCTTAAGGTATCTAATGGAAAAATTGCATTTTTAATTTTTTTTTTTTTGAGACAGAGTTTCACTCTTGTCATGCAGACCGGAGCACAGTGGCGCGATTTCGGCTCACTGCAACCTCCGCCTCCCGGGTTCAAGTTATTCTCCTGCCTCAGCCTCCCAAGTAGCTGGGATTACCAGCGCCTGCCACCACGCCTGGCTAATTTTTTGTATTTTTAGTAGAGACAAGGTTTCATCATATTAGCCAGGCTGGTCTCGAACTCCCGACCTCAGGTGAACCACCCGCCTCGGCCTCCCAAAGTGCTGGGAATACAGGAGTGAGCCACAGAGCTCAGCCAAAAAATTGCATTGTTTACTTTATATTGTATTAGAATGAAGAATAAGTGCAAAGGATGCAGATCGTCTAAAGGTAAGAAGTCTGAGGGTGGTGTATGTTCCTCAGAAGCCCAGCAGACAAACCCACAGACAGCATCTGTGTGTGTTGTGAGGTAGAAGGAAGGTGGAGGTGCAGCTGCATGAAGAGACAGGGGCCTCTGTCCCAGGGCCCTCGCACCATCACAGATCATTCCCTGTTGCCCAGGGCAAGGCTCGATAGCCATGCTGGGATCCCAAGCATTAGGCATCCATGGAGAAACACTGCAGTCTAGGGGTGGGGTGGTGAGAGACTAGGGAAGGTGGGTCTGGAGGCTCCAGTGAGAAGTCAGTTGCATTCTGAGATCTCAGCCAAGGACCAACACAGGAAGAAGTGGAAGGTCTAGAGATGGGGACCATCCTGACCATTCTTTCTGCTTGCCTTGATCAGACCCCACAGTGATGCCGTGGGCAGTGGAGGAGGCTACAGTGGTCCCAGGCAGGGGAAGGTCCCAGACCTCTGGGCTCAGACACTTACTGGGCTGCTCCTATGGGAAGCAAAGCACAGCAGAGTCCTCTGAAGTGAAGCAGATCACCCTGTCAGAGAGCACTAGCTCACTAATTTACATCCAATGGCCATGAATAATTCCAAGGACTTAAGGTGCTCTGCCCAAGGGTGGCAAGTACTAGAAACACATCATATCAAGTTTGGTTCTAACTTGCATACTAGTGGGGACAAATGGAAAAACACCTTCTGGGTGATTAGGAAGCAAATTGTGAGAAACTGGCAGCAAGGGTGAAAATGTTAGAGAAACTACTATAGCTAAGCAAATTTAATGGACTGGAAGATGCTAGAACTTTCTAGCAGCATACTATGGGAAACATTGCAAGATCTGAATCTGAGACCTGACTCTACCACATATGTATATCTCAACTAACTTTCATGAGCTTCAGTTTCCTTATCTGTGGACTGGGAATGATAGCACTTGGCCTCCCTTTTGCGTAGGGAGCTGTTATTGGAATTCCAAATGAGACAGAATGTCAGATACACACACTAAAGAATAAAGAACAGTCATTACATTGCTCTATTAATATAAAAGGGATGTTTGTATAGGTTCCCCATAAAAAACATTTATTAGATGTTACTTAATTTTAATAAATCTATCTCCTCATCTACAAATGGCACTAAATTGAGAACACTGTGAATTTAAAATAATGATTGTGAGGATGATAGTTATAATAGCAAGTGCTATGTTCCAGGCATTGTTTTATGTGCTTTATTAGTAACTACCATGGAAATAAAACCTACTTAGGTGGTAATATCATTATCCCCACTTTATAGATGAGATCATGCCAGAAGAGAATTCAGTAACTTCCCCAGGGCCACACAGTGAAACACAGACCCCAGATTTGAGCCCAGGACGAGTTTCCATGCTCTTAACCACTCGCCTGTACTACGCTACCTCACAGCACTCGAGACAAGCGTGGCATGCAGCAGTGCTTCACTATAACTCCTCCACTGGCTACACTCTCTCCTCCCACAAAAGGGGCCAGAATCAAACACAGAGGCTCATCCTCTGACCTTCTCATGGTATGATTCGATCATGAGATTTAAATCAGAAATGCGGAACAGGACTCATGAACACTTACTACCTCAAAAGACACAGTTAAACGCCACACTTTGGTCAATGTTTCCCTAAAATCCTCAGCCTCCCTCATGAGACATTTGCCACTTCAATGCTGCTGGTCTGGGGACCATGCTTGAAGAAGATTCAACTATATCATCTGCTGTCATCTTCTCCAGGTGACAGGCTTCAGAGCAGCAGGCTCCAAGCTGGCAAGAGGAAACCTGCCTGTCTAGGGAGAAGGTGGTGCTCTAGTGCTCTTCATAATACTTACTTTTTTGGGGAAACGGACTCTTCTAACATGGTTGACTCCTCATCACCTTCTAGTCCAAATCGATCTTTACTCTGTTTCTGGAAATGCAATAAAACAAAATGCAAAAATGAAACCCAGGCCAGGCACAGTGGCTCACACCTGTAATCCAGGCACTTTGGGAGCTGAGGCGGGCGGATCACTTGAGGTCAGGAGTTCGAGACAAACCTGGTCAACATGGTGAAACTCCGCCTCTTTAAAAAAAAAAAAAAACCATAAACCAGCCTGGCATGGTGACAGGAGCTTGTAATCCCAGCTACACCAGAGGCTGAGGCAGGAGAATTGCTTGAACTCAGAGGCGGAGCTTGCAGTGGGCCGAGACTGTGCCTCTGCACTCCAGCCTGGGTGACAGAGCAAGACTCTGTCTCAAAGAAAAAAAAAAAGAAAAGAGAGAAAAGAAAATCAGCAGGTCTTCATACAAGGACCTTTAAAAAAAACATTTTGAAGGGACACAAGTGAAAGTGTTGAAGTTTACTCAAAATTCTTTATACTGGATATTTAGTAAGTGATGGATGAACAAAAGCATAATAATAAGAGAAATATATTATTTAATATATAGTTAAATGTCATGTATTTATTGCACAGACTTTAATTTTACATAGTAAAAAATCAAGATGCACATATTAACATTCTATTAAAACTTGTTTTTTTAATGGGCTGTATCTTGAAACCTTAAGAAATCTGTTTTTCTGTATACTACTATGGCATATAACCCCGTTACATTTGTTTAAAAAAAAAACAAAGACATGAAAACTGCAAAGATCATTTTTAGCCCCTCAATCCAAGTTTCCACAGAGGCTGAAAAGCACAGTACAGCTACGTGGAAAGGAAGATGCTGAGGGGTGCTAGGCTCATTCATTAGCTAAGTGACATGCTACTGTTCACTGCCTGGTAGTAAATGATACAAATTTATGCTACAGAAAAATCAGGAATTCTCATAGGATCTTGAGATCAAAGATCTCATACTTAATTAGTGATTAAAGATGAAATTAGTAAATCAAGTTTTATTATTTTGTGTTTTCTTTGAGACAGAGTCTTGCTCTGTCAACCAGGCTGGAGTACAGTGGCGTGATCTCAGCTCACTGCAACTTCCGCCTCCTGGGTTCAAGCGATTCTCCTGCCTCTGCCTCCCAAGTAACTGGGATTACAGGCACTCATGCCTGGCTAATTTTTTTTGTATTTTTAGTAGAGACGGGGTTTTACCATGTTGGCCAGACTGGTCTCTAACACCTGACCTCAGGTGATCTTCCCGCCTCGGCCTCCCAAAGTGTTGGATCACAGGCACGAGTCACTGTGCCTGGCCTCGAGTATTTTTTAAAAGGGCTTTTTTTTTTTTCAAGGTACCCACACCATCGAAACCGAGCCTTTTAATAAAGCGGTCTTGCTTTTCCAATTTGCATCAATACAAAATACCTTTTTCAGGATGATGTCAATGTAGCCTGCAATCAGCTGCGATATCTGCTCTCCCTCGGTGGTTTGTACTGAATAGTAGCTTTCCTGATACTCCCCAAAATCCTGAAAAGACAGCATTGGAGGAAATACAGCTAAATCAGATATATCAGCATTTTAAAGGCTAGGAGGTCCAGCTCTAGAACAATATGACATAGACTTCATTTCCCCTGCTCCTTCTCTCTAAATACAAACGAATACCCTAAAATTTATTGAACAATATTCAACAATGGTAAAAGAGCTCTCAAAACTGAAAAGATGAACTGGTTGGGGGCCTCAGAACATGTAAAACCACAATGTGGTTCAGTTCTTGGGTTTTCTTTCCTACCCCATATACCCGTAAGACTAAGAGCTGTAGAGGCCTGAACATTGGAACCTCCAACAGGCAGTTCCTGAAAAGCATGCTTTTAGTCAAAGAACCAGGAGAAGGGGAGCCCAACAGAGACTAATTTGGGGAAGTAGTCAGGAGCTCCAACTCCAGCTTAACAACCTGGGTTGACATTCACCGGAAGCTGCAGAGCAGTGAAACCTCAGACCCTCTCAGGCCCTTTTCCACAACCCAGGCAGGTGGATGGTCTGATCCTTTTGCTGCAGCAGGCACAGTAAAGCCCTGTGTCTCCCTGCCCTCCAGCCAGTGGCTTAAAGAGACTCAGACCCAGTGCCTTCTGGTTCCTGCAATGAAGGTCACCCAGCAATAGCAGGTAGCCCAGGGAAGTGTCTTCTGCCTTGATCAACAGAACCAACAGGGTTTGAGCAGGAACCTTAGTGTCAAAAGAAAAAATCAGCCCAGAATGGCACTGAAAGGGCTCAGAGAATAAAATTGTCATTGCAACTTAAGCCCACAAAAGTAGGCCAGAACACTACACACTGAACCTGAACAAAGTGGCCACCTGCTAACATAGAATATTTCAGTAAGATCAAAAGTCTCCTGATAGGCTGGGCACAGTGGCTCATACCTGTGATCCCACCACTTTGGGAGGTTGAGGCGAGAGGATCACTTGGGCCCAGGAGTTCAAGACCAGCTTGGGCAACATGGTAAGACTTCACCCCTATAAATTTTTTTTTCTTTTTTTAATTAGCCAGGCATAGTGGCATGAGCCTGCAGTTTCAGCTCAAGAGGCTGAGGGAGGAGGATCGCTTGAGACCAAGAGGTGAGCTATGATCACACCACTACACTCCAGCTTGGGCGACAGAGTGAGAGACTGTCTTTAAAAAAAAAAAAAAAAAAAGTCTCCTAATAACCAAGATGTCTAGGATGTTTTTTAAAAAATAAATATTCATATCAAGAGCCAGGACAACCACAATATGAATGATAGACAATCAACTCATGCCAATACTGAAATAAATCAGATATTGGAATTCTAAGGATTTTAAAGCAACCATCATAAAAATGCTTCACAATAAACTGCAAATTCTCTTGCAGCAAATTTTAAAGAATAAAAAGTTCCAACAAAGAAACAGAAGTCATAAAAAGGAACCAAATGGAAAGTATAAAAGAAGAACTGAAAAAGGCAATAACCAAAATTTTACAACTCACAGGTTAAGACTCAATAGTAGTGTGGAGCTAATAAAAAATAAAATCAGTAAACCTGAAAACAGATCAACAGCATTTAGTTAATCTGAACAACATAGAGAAAATAAACTAAAAAACAGAGCTTCAGGGATCTACAGGAGAGTAACAAAAGATCTAACAATAATATCATCAGAATAACAGGAGAGGACAATGTTGGATAAAAATAAAGCATTTGAAGAAATAATGACTGAAAACTCCCCCAAATTATGAAAACTTAAACCCACAAATTCAAGAAGCTGAGTGAACTCCAAACAGAAGAAATCTTAAGAAGCCCATACCAAGAATTTTGAAAACCAGAGATAAAAATATCTTAAAAACAGCCACAGAAAAATGACATATTACCTACAAATTGACACTAACTTGAATGACAGCAAATTTCTCATTAGAAATCATGGAGGTAAGAAAGAAGTGGCATGACATGTTTCAGATGCTAAAAGAAAGGAACTGTCAATCCCAAATGCTGTACCTGGCAAATTATCCTTCATGAATGAAGGGGAAATAGTAACATTCTCAGAGGAAGAAAACACTATGAGAATTTGTTGCTAGCAGATGTACCCTTAACAAATAGCTAAAGGAAGTTCTCCAAACACAAAATGATAACAGAAGGAGGCTGGGAACTTCAGAAAGGCAAGAAGAACAATGGGGTAGATAAAAATAAAGGGAAATGTAATAGACTGTTCTTCACCTCATGAGTTTCTTTCATCACTTTTTCTGTTCAAAGCGGAAGCTGTAACACCATCTTATGTGGTTATAGACAAAATAACCATCTTACATGTATGCAGAAAAAATATTTAAATAATTATACTCAAAAAGTGTGGGGAGGGCCGGGCGTGGTGGCTCAAGCCTGTAATCCCAGCACTTTGGGAGGCCGAGATGGGTGGATCACGAGGTCAGGAGATCGAGACCATCCTGGCTAACACGGTGAAGCCCCGTCTCTACTAAAAAAAATACAAAAAACTAGCCGGGCGAGGTGGCGGGCGCCTGTAGTCCCAGCTACTCGGGAGGCTGAGGCAGGAGAATGGCGTGAACCCGGGAGGCGGAGCTTGCAGTGAGCTGAGATCCGGCCACTGCACTCCAGCCTGGGCGACAGAGCCAGACTCCGTCTCAAAAAAAAAAAAAAAAAAGTGTGGGGAGTGGGTAGGTAAAAAGACCTAAATGGAAGTAAGGTTTCTACACTTCACTTAAAGGAGAAAAGCCAGTACCAGTAGGCTATGTTTAATTTTATATGCACATGGTAATATCTAGAATAACCAATGAGATATGCTCAAAATGTAACACACACACTAAGTGATATGCTCAAAATGTAACATACAAAGCAAACTGAAACTCTAAAAAGTGTCCAAGTAACCCACAGAAAAGGCAAAAAAAAAAAAAAAGAGAGAGAGAGAGAAGCAAAGGGGACAAACAGAAAAACTACAAAATGATAGACCTGGGTCCTAATATATCAATAATTAGCTTAAATGTAGTGTAAATATACCAATTAAAAGAGATAGAATGGATTAAAAAATACATAACCCAACTAATTATGCTCTCTACAAGAAATTCATTTCAAATATAACAATATATGCAGGTTGAAAATAAAACGACGGAAAAAGATATATCATGCCCACATTAGTTTTATAAAAAGCATTGGTGGCTGTGTTAACATTAGATACAGTAGACTTCAGAGCAAAACAAAAATTACTAACAGAAAAGAACATTACATAATGATAAAACAACTTCTCCGTTAAGATGTAGGATTAAATGTACAGGCACCAAACAACAAAGCTTCAAATTACATGAAACAAAAACTGAGAGCTGAAAGAAAAAGTAGAAAAATCCACAATTATTGTTAAGAACCCCACTCTCGGCAACTGAGAAAACTGCCAGACAGAAAATTAACAAAGATATTCATTCAAAAGACTGGAACACCACCATCAACTAATAGGGATCTAACTGGTAT
This sequence comes from Macaca fascicularis, assembly GCF_037993035.2. NCBI lineage: Eukaryota > Metazoa > Chordata > Mammalia > Primates > Cercopithecidae > Macaca > Macaca fascicularis. The sequence goes on along the minus strand of NC_088381.1, from coordinate 39,210,366 downwards.
TTACAGAGCCCACTTCACATGATAACAGCAGAATATATGTTCTTTTTGAGTACTCATAGAACACTCACCAAAAATGATATCCTGGGATATAAAAACAAACCTTAAAATTTCAAAAGGACTGAAATCATACAGAGTATGCTCTCTGACCATAATGGAATCAAACTAAAAAATCAATAGTAGAAAGACAGCAGAAAAACCTCCAAACACTTGGAAATTAAATAAAGGCTAGGAATAGGAAGGAAAAAAATCACTACATATAATGAACTTATACGCATTATGCATTATATGCATTATGCATTATGCAACGTTAGGCTTTAATCAAAATACTGATGTGCTCTCTTTTGCCTGAGGTAGTTAATGAGGTTATCATAACTATTTATTTTTTTAATTTTTTTTTTTTTTTTTTGAGGCGGAGTCTCGCTCTGTCACCCAGGCTGGAGTGCAGTGGTGTGATCTCGGCTCACTGCTAGCTCTGCCTCCTGGGTTCGTGCCATTCTTCTGCCTCAGCCTCCTGAGTAGCTGGGACTACAGGCGCCCGCCACCACGCTCAGCTAATTTTTTGTATTTTTAGTAGAGATGGGGTTTCTCATCCTGTGTTAGCCAGGATGGTCTCGATCTCCTGACCTCATGATCTGCCCGCCTCGGCCTCCCACAGTGCGGGGATTATAGGCGTGAGCCACCGCGCCTGGCCAAATTTTTGTTTGCAATAAATACTGGGATCTAGTTTAAAAAGACCAATAGTATTAAAAGATGTGAAACAAAATACAGTTGTTCCCTGTCCTACACATTCTCATATTCACTTTCTACCACATACTCCTCCAAAGGTAACCACTTTCAACTGTTTCGGCGGTTTCTTCTAGTATTTCTAAATAATATATTTATATTGATTTCTTGATTTTTCTAATTTAGAAATTATCCATGACTTCCTGCAATGCAAGGTTAGGACACAGCTAAGTAGGAACATTCATCTTTTGAGGGCCATACAGGCACAGCTGTTACAGCTACAGGAGGATAGAAGGTATGTTTTCTGATGATTCCTTCTAATTGGCAGGAACCTAACAATCTATAGTCAAATTAGATAACTAATGACTTCTTCTATGGTCCCTTCTTTACATAGTTTTTTTTTTTTTTTGATGTCCTATTATGATATCTTGCATAGATAAGAGGTGATATTTCAAGCATTCACTAGAGACTTCAGGAGTCTTAAGAAATTGACAAATTCTAGCACTTTTTGATTTTTCTTATTGTACAACTTGCCCTACCAACTACCTGTCCTATTGTGTTTCACAAGTAAATGCGGCTATAGTTAAGGCATAGAGTTATTACGCTGCTAACAACAAATATTGAAATCAAGAGGAAGAATTCAGAGGTCTGAAGACCTGAAACAAACATATTCTCACTACTTTCCATAAATTTTACACTAAGCATCTTATCATCTTCATCTTATTCAATCCTAGCAGCTCTGTAGGCATGACTATCACCATTTTATAGCTGAAGAAATTAAGGCTCAGAGAGGAAAGGTAACTTGAACAAGGTCACAGAGCTGGGAAATGACAAACTGGATTTCTATAATAATACTATCCTAAAGTCCACGTTATTTCCACTGTGTACTATGCTGTCTTTCTAGGCAGGCTGAGAAAACATCCTCAGCAAGATAATCACAACACTTAGGAAAATAGAAAATAGAGAGGGGGCCTTTGTGTGTCAGAGCACTAAAAGTTTCCTTTCAGTATATGCTAGGGATGTCATCAGGAACACAGAACTGAGAATCATCTGGGTGAGTGGCTTTTTCTAGATAATGAACTAGAGGCTGACTTATGCAGAGTGCAGAGAAGGAGCGGTGCTTGAAGAAACCCAGGCTTGCTGACCTCTCTTTTACTTCTGGACCCATCCCCTTCCCTGCCCATGGGCTTGCACCTTCTTCCTCACTCCATGCTGGCTCTCCAAGGCCAGAGAAACCCAATGGGCAACAATCTGATCTTTCTCCTGTTCCCACAATATCACCCGAGGCCAAGCTAGTGCTCTTCTTGCCCTCTGCCAGTCCCTACCAGTGTGAAGCTCTTGGGTGAGGCTGCCCAGCGCTTGACGGTGGTGAGGGGCCACTCCTGCAGCACCTCCTTGGTCTTTTCATCCACGCGCATCACCGAGTCTTTGGTGATCCCCAGCAGGCGAGGCACCAGCTTGTTCTTGCCTTTCATCTTTTCCTGAAACAGGAGATACCAAGAGTCAGTGCTCTTCCTCTGAATACATCTGACTTTGCCAAGGAATCAGTGACTTTTCAACGTTTTACCTGCATACACTGTGTTTCAAAACAGGCAGGGCTATAGGAAAACCAAGGTTTTGAGGCTAGGTGAATAACTCATTAAACTAAAGGTATGGGAACTCAAACAAAGACATGAGAAGTATGGAAAGAGCCACAAGAGCATGCCTCCTGTTCAGGAGGGCAGCTTGCTCCAAAAACAGACTATGTCAGAAAGATGGGATAGAACTGAAAAGTCCTCCAGAGAAAAAGAAGCAAAGGTGAATTCCAGGTACTATCACTTCCAGTGGCCAACTCAGTGAGTAACAAAAGAGGATTAATCTGAGATTTAAAATTAGCTTAACTAAAACTCTGTCGAAGTAGAATCTTCTCATTATGAGGAGACACAGCTTCCTGCCCTTTTTTAAATCTCTGAAATATATTTCTGTTTGGATTCTTTGTTTTGGAATTTTGTGTATCTACTGATTCTTAAAACTTATTGTATAACTAGTTTTAATAATGTTTTAAGACATAGTAATGTCTATTAAAATAATAGACCCTTAGCTCACACTCATACCAAAACAAATTAAAGAGAGATTAATAATTTAGGAAGAAAATCCAAGTGAGTATTTTTGTGATCCTTGGGTGAGAAATGATTTCCTAAGAAAAACACCAACATAACAAGCCATAAAGGAAATGATTAATAGGCTTAACTCAAAATATACATACTTTTGATAGATCGGGGGGAGGGGAGCAGAAGCTAAAAAAAACCTCATAAAAAATGAAAAAGACTGGGCAATAAATATTTACAATGAATGTAATGGCAATAGACTTCATATACTATCTATGTGATGTGTTCATATATCAACAAAATAACTGCTGAAGAATATGAACAGAAAATGTTTTTAAAATAACACAAGCAAATAAGTTTTCACTTAAAATAGCTGAGGTTTTTAAATTAAAATTAATACTCAGATTTGAGGAACATGTGAAGGGGGTCAGTAGTGATGAAAGCTTAAGACAGCAAAGCCTTCATGAGAGAAAATGTGTCAATATCTATCCAAACCCTTAAAAAGTCCCTACTTTTGACACAGCTAGCTTTTAGGAACTTAGTCTAAAAAAATAAAGTTATAAATGTGTGTAAAGATTATGCCACATGAAGCTCAACCACAGTACATCATAGTGAAAAGCTAGAAACCACCCAAATTTTCAGACAACATTGGGCCCATTCAGGGTGGTATGGCTGTAGATGAAACAATCCAAATTTTCAATAACACGGGACTTAATACATAAATTATGATATATCCAGATAACAGATTACCCTACATGATTAAAAATCATACTGTAGAAAAACAATTGGTTTTATGGAAGTAAATTATTCATAATATATTATTAAAAAACAGAATATAGGGCCTAATCTTAGGGGAAATAAAAATTTAAAAATAGGCATATGTCCATTACATGAAAAAAAAAGGCACTGAACGTCTCATGTGTTTTGTATTATTTTTTTCATGCTTTTCCTTATTTCCAATATTTCATTTAATGCATGTATATTTTTAGGGTTGTTAGGAAAACCTTTTCAAGTTATATTTGCTGAAATCTAGCAACATCTCAACTGCTATTCTCAGGGGCATAGACACATACATTCACACAAAGGATCCATTTGTGGATGTGTCTACACACACCCAACACAGGGTAATGGCATTTAAAACACAGTTGGAGCATACTAGATACTTAGTAAGCATCATCTGTTCATCTTCAGAGCATCTCCAAAACACTGGTGTCATCACTTTTCACTTTGTAAGTGAAGAGACCAAGGCCAACAGTGGTGAGTGGTAAAGCCATAGTTTGAACACAGATTTGAGTAGCTCAAAAATATCCAAAAGCTGACTGTCTACTGTAGTTGACTGTCTTCCGGTAGAAGCAAAAAGAGAAAAGGCCAAATCCCCCCCAACCCCAACCGCCCTCACCATGGGCATTTGGTAACCCTCAGATGGTGACAGTCACCGCACACCCCCAGCTTCCTCAGGGAGGACACCATTGTGTGAGGAATCTACCTGGGTCTCAGAGGAGGGGAATATTCCTCCCTGAACCTTAAGTCTTAAACACTGAGAAGGGTCAGATTTTTTTCAAAGAGAGGACAGTTCCACAAGGGTGAGATCAGTGCAGGGCAGACAATGTCAGTTAATCTACTTTGGCTTCGGGAGCCACACAGAGTTTTAGGTTGAGAGGCTCTAGGCAGCTAATTTAGTAGCACGGGGTTGGCACAAACCCAGCTTCTGGGACCCAGGAAGAGGACTGGAGATAAAATATGGTTTGCAGCTGCTGCCTTCATTCTTTCCCATCTGCACTGCTCCCCAGTGAGGGATTCTGGGGTGCGGGAACACAGAATCGTGACGGATTGCCCTAATTCTTGTCAAGATCATTCCAGATTGGGAGAGGAAGCCACAGTGAACAAACAAGTTACAGTGGACTTTCTAGCAGCAGGTCACAACTGAGGAAAAGGGGCTGAGGGAACTCAAAATATACTGGAACTGTCAACAGAGACCACCATCAAGGGATAAAATTACTTCAGCACCTACACACAAAATACAGAGCAGCTGGAGAAAGGTAAAGTCGCAAATGGCTGAGATCTGTGATCATGATGCAAGGTCTTCCCCGGTGCAGAGACCTGCCTTAGAGCCTCAGTGACAGGGATGTGAGGGGTGGGCCACAGGGTAATAAAGCTTCCTCTTTCCTTCCTATGCCTCAAATATCAATAACCCCCACACCACTCCTTTCCAACCTTCAACTACACAGACCAGCTTCCTTTTATCTCCAGTACACAAAGCAGGCTAAAGCAGGCACCAATGAAGACCCATCTATCTTATATACCAACACACACACAGAGTTGTAGCTGTGATTTCTGCCAGCCATCTAGAAGCTTCTCTCTCAAGGTGGTCCTGATTAGATTGTTTTTGTTTTGAAAACGTCTGCAGCCTGTGTAACTCAGAGGCAGGTGAAAGCAGGCATTCTACCGAGGAGAAGCAATGAACTTCTCGTTAATGAACCCAAGCCCTCCTCTTTCAAACATATTTCAGCTGCTACTCCGGGTGTAGCCCTGGCAGCCAGCTGTGATCAAGCCTGCTGTCTGCAAACTCTTCTCACAGGTGCAGAGATTGCCTGATTCTGACATCACCTCTGCTTCACATCTGAGATCCAGAACTAGATGGAGGAATGCAACTGGACTGAGCTTCTGGCTCCCGGTCCTTCATTTCAATATGGCCCAAGCCCATAGGGTCCTCCCCATGATCCAGCTGAGCTCACTAGAGTTCTAGATTGGCTTGGCCAAAGGGCTGGTTTGCGTGTTTTGTTCTGTCTTCAGTATATTTCTTTATTTTAGGGGGATGGGGAAAAACGGCTGCTCAAGAGCAAACCTGTAGACCCTGTTTATTAGCCATTTCTCTCCCTACAAGTGACTGCCAATCCATTTTGACTAAACTTGGGATTCTGAGATGCTCTGAACGCCCTGTCTGGTGTTTTTACAGTTTAGGGGAGAAGAGAGTCTGTTCCCCCAGGTAATCTAAAACCTCAAGGCTCTGGCTATGTCTGCAAAAAATTTTCAAAGGCAAATTTAGAAGTGAGAAGAGTTACCCAGTGATTTTCTGGAATGAAACAAGATTTTATGCCAGTCATGGGAAATGCCTTACTGTTGCTTGTGGGGTTTTGGTGTAGCAGATCATGATGAAACGCAAAAGAAGTCAACGCAACAAGGAAGAATGTAGACATTTACAGCTCCCATTTATGGAGATTTATATGAGGCAGTCCCCTTTTCTGTATTAACTTATTTAAACCTCATAAAAAGTCATAATTTTATGGGTGAACAAACTGAAGCAAGAGATGGAAGGTAAGGTAACTTATCCAAGGTCAAATTACTAAGTGGCAAAGCCAGGATCCAAACTGAAGTCCTTCTTTTCCAAAGCATATTTCCTAGCCACTGAAAATACTGCTGCCTAATGCTATTCCGTGTGAATTCATTATATGGCTCGCAGACATGCTCTGTATGGAGGTGGGTAAACTATGCCCATTGCTAAATCCAGCTTATGTTTTATGGCCCAAGAGCTAAGAATGAATTTTCTATTTTTAAATTTTAAACAAATCAAGAGGAATATTTTGTGCGACAAAGATTACATAAAATTCAAATTTCAGAGTCCAAAAATAAAGCTTTGTAGAAACATAACCATGCCATTCATTTACATTTTGCCTATGGCTGCTTTCATACTACAGGGGAAAGTTGAGGAGCATGATTGGCAAAGCCTGAAATGTTTACTAGCTGGCCCCTAGGGCCAGGGATTTGGGAAATATGGGAAGAGTTCAGTGTCTGGGATAATCTGATATTTATTAGGCCAGGTACAGTGGCTCATGCCTGCAATCCCAACACTTTGGGAAACTGAGGTGGGAGGATCACTTGAGGCCAAGAGCTCAAGACCAGCCTAGGCAACATAAGGAGATCCGTCTCTAAGAAAAAATAAAAATAAATTAGCTGGGTGTGGTGGCACGTGCCTATAGTTTCAGTTACTCAAGAGGCTGCAGTGAGCCATGATCATGCCACTCCATTCCAGACTGGGTGATAAGAGTGAGATCTAGTCTCTAAAAAACTAATAAATAAAATTAAATTAATCAATATCCTTATTTTCCAGTCACCACACTTGTTTACATACATTAGCTCGCTTACTCATCATTAGAGCTCTATAAGGAATTATTCCTATTTTTCAGATGAAGAAACAGAGATTTAGAGTTTAGGTACTTTCCCTAAGGTCATATAAGTTTCTACTATTTCTCACACAGGTGTAAATTACCATCCTGGATTCTAGGCCAATCGTACCAACTCCAACATGCAAGCATGCTCTATTACAACGACACAAAGTTTAATACTGATTTTTAGGACAAAATATTCATAGACATAGAAGAAAATATGATGTAAGCAGCTCTAAGCACATGAAACCAGTCCTTTCAAAACATCTATGACTGATTTCAAGGCTGTGTGGTTTGAGTAAGTGTGTTCAATATCATTATTAATTAAAATTTCATTTACTTATTTAGAGTTTCTAATAGAAGCCTATAAAAGTAGTGAATGGGAAAGTGGAATTACTAACTTTTAATTTACTTCCTAAATTATGCTTTCATTAGCATAATTCCTTCACAATTTAATGCAATGTTCAGTTTGGGGCATGAGAAATCTGTTACTGATGTCTTTTAAAAAATTTATTGCCCCAGTTAGTACAGCCTCTATGGAAAACAGTATGGAGATTCCTTAAAAGCTAAAAGTAGATCTACCATTTGATCCACTACCGCTACCAGGTATCTACCCAAAGGAAAAGAAGACATTATATGAAAAACACACTTACACACGTATGTTTATAGCAGCACAATTCACAACTGCAAAGATGTGGACTCAACCTAAGTGACCATCAACTAATGAGTGGATAGAGAAAATGTGGCATATATACACCATGGAATACTACTCAGCCATGAAAAAGAACAAAATAATGTCTTTTGCAACAACTTGGATGGAGCTGGACGCTATTATTCTAAGTAAGTAACACAGGAGTGGAAAACCAAAAACCATATGCTGTCACCTGTAAGTGGGAGTTAAGCTATGAGTACACAGATGCATATAGATGAACTTTAGAGACTCAGAAGGGAAAGTGTGGGAGCGGGGCTACAGACAAAAAAGTACACATTAGGTATAATGTACACTACTTGGGTGACGGGAGCCCTAAAATCTTTATAATTCACTGCTATATAATTCACCCATGTAACAAAAAACCACTTACACCCCAAAAGTGACTGAAAAAAAAAAAGTATACCTTAGGTATACAATTTTTTCTTTCTGGTGCTATTCTGCATGTGATCTCTTTTTATCATATACTCTAAATGGTTTCGCGAATTTTTACATACATACTCTAAGGGCTTATTTCATATGGTTGACATATGCCTTATCAATTTCCTTGGCCAATTTAATCAATTTAACAATAAACCTGAAAATTAAAATGATTGTGTACATATTGTTAAAACATGTACAGGATCCATAAGCTGAAAATTACAAAATGTTGAAAGCAATCAAGGAGGCTCTCTATATCATGTTTATGGGTTAAAAGATTTAACACAGTAAAAATGTCAATTATCTCCAAATTGATCTATAAATTTAATGCAATTACTATCAAAATCACAGCAAGCCTTTTTGTAGACATAGATAAGTTTGTTGGAAAGTATATATGAAAAGGAAAAAACCTAAAATGGCTAAAACGATTTTGAAAAAAAAGAAAAAAGTTAAGGGAATTTATCTGATGTTAGGGCTTACTTATAGCTAAAGTTGATCACGACAGTGTGATTAGCACAGGGATACATATTTGAACGAGAACAAAACAGAGAACCCAGAAATAGACCCATACAGATGTGCTGAACTAAATTTTGACAAAGATGCAAAAGCAACTCAATGGAGGAAGAATAGCACTTTCAACAAATGGTGCTGGAGTAAGTTGATAATGGTGGAGGTTACACAAATCTATAAATATGACAAAATTGCATGGAACTAAACACACACAAGTGCATGTAACGCTGGAGAACTCTGAATAAGGTCTGTGGATTGTACTAATGTCATTCTCTTGGCTGTGTTACTGTACCGTTGTTAGCACTGGAGGAAACCTGATGAAGGGCACATATGACCTTTCTGTATTACTGTTATTTTTAAAACCACAGTCAGTTTTAGAATATTTTTAACACATCAAAAAGAACCCTGCACCCTTTAGCCATCATTCCCCTCTCTCCCTCACCACACTCTTAAGCAACCACTAACCTTCTTTCTGTCTCTATAGATTTGCCTCTTCTGGGCACTTCACATAGAGGGAATCATATAGTATGTGGTCTTTTGTGACTGGCTTCTTTCACTGAGCATAACATTTACAAAGTTGATCCATGTTGTAGCATATATCGGTACTTCATTCCTTTTTATGGCTGAATGATATTGCATTGTATGGATACAACATAAATTGTCTACCCATTCATCAGCTGATGCTTTGTGTTGTTTCTTACTTTTGGCTAACACTGCTGTGAACACCTATGTGTAAGTTTTTATGTGGATACGCACTTTCAATTTTCTTTGGTATATATTCATAGAAGTGGGA